>NC_044909.1:37166624-37484057 GCF_001633185.2 Quercus lobata
GGCTCAAAAATAGAGCATCAAGCTGCTTCTACATACACGAGAACCATATTTAGCAAGTTTCAAAAAGAGTTGGTGAGTAGTAATCATTTTACAAAGGAAAAAGGTTGAGAAAAATGGAACTTCTTATAAGTACAAAGTAACAAGTTCCTTTGTTCCAAATGATGCATTTATTGAGAAGTTGAACTTGGAATCAAAAGTTTGTGAGTGTGACTGCCAACTTTTTGAGTTTATGGGAATTGTTTGTAGGCACATGTTATTAATCTTTCAAGTTAAAAATATTTTTAAGATTCCTAGCCACTACATTCTACAACGCTGGACAAAAGAAGCAAATAAAGAAATCAAAAGTGTAGAATATAGATCAAGCTGTGAGGATGAGCATCATATGTCAAGAGCCTTACGATGTTCGACATCGTGTAAGTCAATTGTCTTACCTTGCTGAAAAATTTGAAGATATATATGAAATGATCATCTCCAACTTAGACCAGACCCTTAAGAAAGCTTTTGGAATGGAAAATCAACTGCTTGAAGGTAATGAAAATGATGAAATGAATATGCATCACAAGAGTGATGAATCAACTTCCATTGTTGAAGTACAAGATTGCTCTCCCAAAGTTCCTTTGAATATAAAAGATCCACATGTATCACAAACCAAAGGTCGAAAGAAAAGCACCGAGAAACAGGGTCATGGTGGGAGAATTAAAGGTGGGCTTGAAATATCCTTAGCTTGTGCAACTGTAAAAAGACGATCTTGTCAACTTTGTGGGGGTTATGGTCATAATCGTCGTACTTGTAAACAATATAATGGCGAAGGAAGTGATTACCAAGATGAAGAAAACATGACAACGGTTGATTCCAATAATATTGATGACTTAGCATAAAGTGAGTTTTTTCATTTCATTTTTCTAGTCTTTTTTATATTTTTAATTTTGATTGTAATAATATGTATCTTTTGTTTCAAATTTACTTATACATTTTTTTTTTTTTTTACTTTAGGTACATGTGGCTGAAGAGAATCACAAAATAAGCTTCGCTTGGTGGAATTGAGATATATAGAGTCCAAGTAGCTTAAAATATATAAGTGCTTAAGGACCTATGTTGTTAATCATGATGAAACAATACATTTTGTTTTTTTTTTTTTTTTTTTTTTTTTTTTGTTTTTTAATTTATAAGGACCTATGTTGGAATACTATTTGGAATTTTCTAGCTAAGAACCTTAACTATTAGTCTTTGATCCATGACAACATATATATGGAGGGTAGTAGCAATGCAACCATAGTTTTGGTTAAAAACTACTCATTTACTTTTGCTTTAATTTAATGTGATTAACAGTGTGTTTATGGCACATTTTTCAAAATTTTAAGCAATTCTATACTCTTTGTTTAGTCCTATACTCATTTTTCATAGAGGAAATCTTTTTTGTGATAAGCAAGAAATGGTTGACCTCTTTACTTAGCTGTTACTTTGGATTTAAGTAGTATCATTTTACACTATGGGTTCAGGATATGTTTCATAATTTATTTATATTCCCTAGAATACTAGGGAGCATGGAAACTGCATGGTAGTATGAAGAAAAGAAGAAAATTTACTTAGTATAGGCTTATACTTTTGCTTAGAACCATTTGCGTTCTTAGACAACTTAGGATTTCAAAGCATATGGTTGAGGATTGTATATTATTTTTGAAAGTTTTGAAGATGAGATAGACAAATTATTGTAAGAAAAAAATTAGTAATCAAAGCATGCCAATAATTTTAATGATTTTAAATTGCATGGAAATTGGATAAAATTTTATATTGGAGAAGCAATCTGTTAGAATAATGAAAACGTTTAGGAGGAAACCTATTAACAATTTTCCCGTAATGTGTTACTGTCTCCAAGGATGGTTTTCAATTAATTCTTAATCCAAACATCTCTAATTGCAAAAGCTGATATATGAGGAAGCTATTTTATTCAATCAATTGGAGTCTAGGTATACAACTAACATAAATACATTTAGCAATAACAACTAACAACAGATACAATAGCGTTTGCTGCTCCATAATCACTCTTAAACCTCCATAATCACTTCAATACCAGGTGAAGTAGAGGTCTAAGGATCATTTTTGCTACTCCATAATCACTATAATACATTTTGTATTCCCATCAAAACACTTGTCAGTGAGCCTTCTAACATTTCCCTGCAAAATGAAGTGTTTGTTTTAAGTCTTTCACAATCAGCTATAAGCAATAAATCTTACTTTAAGAGCCTATTTAAAAAATTAGAGCAAGTTAGTTCTACTGCTTTCATAAGGTGTTGTTATCTTTAGCAAGGTTTCAAACCCGAACTGTTCATTGAACCATAAAAGGAAGAGGTTCAAGGTTTTCGAGGTCGAACCGAGGTTGAACCGGAGTCGAACTGTGATAACGTCATAATTAATTTAATAATTATTTAAAAAATAAATAAATATATTAAATTAGTAAAAATTAAAAATTTAACTAAAATAATCCAAATAAATATAAAGAACTATATTTCAAATAATTTTTTTATGTCATAAGTTTCATAACGTAAATTAAAATATTAAATTCTAAGCAAACATAATTATGCAAACAAAATATATTAAATTCTAAGCATAATACAATCTAATATTTTCTCTTTTATGCCAGTTTGAATAGGCAACCATTTGTGAATTAAAAAAAAATAAATAAATACAAGAGTAGGTGGGATGGGTTTAATAAAAATCAAGTTCCCATCAAATTAAGAAGTGCTTGATAGCAAGCATAAGTGGGTACAATAAAGAAAGCTTTCTATGGTTGAGAGTAAAGCAAGGTAGTACGCTAGTACATCATCTTCAAAGACCTAAAGAAGAAGACTCCAGAGGCAAAAATGCAGATACACAGCATCTACAAAAACGCACAGAGAGAGCGAGCAAGACATAGAAGATGTGAATCTTATCTTTTTTTTTTTTTTTCTTCTTTTCCCAGCAATCTGTTTACTTTTCTTTCCAACACCTACTTCTCAGATTTGAAATTTTGTGTCTTTCTCTCCCTAGTACTTCTCAGTCTCTCATCTTCGGTCTTCCTCATTTCTCAAGCAAATTATAACAGATCTGAAGGTAAGACTCTCTTTCACAGCTTCATCCTTTACTCACTCTCCCTCTTTCTATTCCCGTCTCTCTCGTTCTTCCCTAAAGAACATATCCGGCTAACCTAAAACTGCTCTTCACAAATAAATTTTCTGAGGAGGAAACTGGAAAACCCGTGTTCGGTTCAGAAAACCGTGTGGTTTGACCGCGGTTCGAGAGGTTCATAGCAAAGATATAATTTCCGGTTTTTTGTGATTAAAGAACCATTTTAAGAAGTAGTTCCCGATTAACCCGGTTGGACCATACGGTCCGGTCCGAGTTTTAAAACCTTGATCTTCAGATGAAACAACCCCTACCCCCACCCCACCCCCAAAAATAAAAAAAGAGGGAGGTGGCAATTATTAATTTTTTAGAGAGGAAATCTTACAAGATTAAAAAATGATAAATGACCCAATAGAGAAACAGAGGTTATATCTATACATGTAGCAGCTGTTTTGATACATTATATTTATTATTGCAGATAAAAAGAACTAATAGACCCAATAGATTTAGTTAATAACAAGTTGTTCCAGAAAATATAGTTGCATATAAAAAGAACTTTTTTTTTAATATATATATATATATATATATATATATATAATATGGTAATTCCTTTTAATTGTTCAGAAGTATACACAACCACAACTATTCAAATTGAAATTATGGTGCTGGACCCAAAGGACCATTTATAGAAAATGGTAATTCCTTTTAACAATTAAACATACATATTGTTGGCCATTCAGCATAAATTCAGCCCCTGATAGGTTCATAGAGTATTCTGAAGTTTTAATAGAACAAATCTATTTATCTCCATTTTTTTCATATTAAATCAAGATATGTAATAATATTTGTTAGTGGAAACTTGGAATAAAAATTTAGTAACATGTGAAATTGAATGAAGGAATAGTCTATGTAAAAGTAGTGTACACTCATTCATATAAAAAGAACTAAAAGACTACTATTGCATATAAAAAGAACCACAACAGCCACCAAAATTTTCAACATCTGTACTACAATATAGTTGAATACAATAAAATAGCTCTATCTAAGAAATTATAACAAGGGAAAAAAAGTGGGAGACTAACCAGTTGTGCAACCAGCGGCTTTTCCTTCTTCTTCTTCTTCTTCTTTTTTTTTTTTTTTTTTTGGGATAAATTATAAGTTGGTCCCTATCCTTTATACTATATTTCAATTTAGTCCCTAATCTTTCAATTGTGTTAATTTGGTCCTTAACCTTTCAATGTTGTGTCAATTTAGTCCCCGCTGTTATTTTTTGGATAGAAATTGTTGACATGGCAAAAAATTTATTTTTTTCCACATCAATGGATACTTGTACCGCCACATTAGTTTTAAAAGAACCTAAATTAAATCTGGAACACGTATTTTTCTAAAATCCAAAATCCCTAATAACTCATCTTTGTCTCTTCTTCGTTCTTCCTTTCTTTCTCTCTCTTTCTCTCTCTCTCTCTCATTAGTCACCACCCAAAAAGCATGATTATATGATTGTTGGTATGGTTGGAAGACGTAAAAGGATTTATGTAGCCAATCTCAATTCCTCAGGATTAAGGCTTAGTTTCCAAAGAATTGGATTTGAAAATGATACGCTAACATATGCCAGGGCAGGGAAAGTAGAGTTGATTTATGAATTTTTTCTCCTTTAATGCAAATAGTGTTTTTTGAATGTATTGTGTAAATGAACCACTCCAAGATATAGTGTATCTTACTTGATTTCTTTTTGGAGGATGCCATAAGATCACTCACATTCGTTTTCTTTTTTAATGATGCGAAACTTTTCCTGAGATTTACCAGCGCTATATAGAGAAGCAACTATGTACAGATGTAGGGTTTGTTGGTACTCTAATTTGTCTTCTTTGCCGTAGCAGACGAAAAATGGAAAAAGATAAAGGTCAGTAGCAGTCTAAGATAGAGATGAGTGGAGACTAACAAGAAAGAGAGATGGAGAAAGCCAGGGATTTGGATTTTAGGGAAATAATTTAGATTTAATTTGTTTTTTTTAATTGACGTGGCAATATAGGTGTCATTGTCAAAAAAAAAAAAAAATTATTTTAGTGTTTATCACGTCATCAATTTCCATCTAAGAGATAATGGGGAGACTAAATGGACACGGTACTTAAAGATTAAGGACTAAATTGACACAATTGAAAGGTTAGAGATAGAGAGACAGAGAAGCGTGCAGTGTAGGAATTTTTTTTTTTTTTTGAGAAATGGTGGGAAAAACAATTAGAAAGAGACATACTTTTTTGTGTTTTTTTAGGTTAAAAGATAGGTAAAGAATGCAATAAATAAGGGATAATTAATGAGATACTAATCAGAATATTAGCATTAATGAGTATCTTTTTTTGATTGTTGGATCTACTTAAATCCAATAATTTAGAAAATGTGTAACTCTTTAAAGTTACAGCAGAAGTAACTTGAACTCATCTCATTCATATATATATATATATATATATATTGCCTCAACAACTCGGACTCGTCATAATAATTTGGCTTCTTATCTTTTGTTTGGACATTGCTAAATGGAATGAAGGCAGTGGCCGTCGTAATGTGCTTTGAAATTTAAGGGCATGTTTGGTACATGTGTTTAAAAACTGAAAATTGTTGTTTAAAAACTTTTGTAGAAATACGTATGGGTGAAAAAGTGTGTGAAAATATGTGAAATGTTGTTTAAAAACTGAAAATTGTTGTTTAGAAACACTCACCAAACACCCCCTAAATGTCTAATGTTCACATGTTTTTATTGATTTTAGAGCTAGTTTTTGGCAAATTTGAAAGATTCTTCGGATTATACAGCAGCATTGTCCCCTCCATTCAGGGACGGAGCCGGGAATATTTCTTAGTGAGCCAAAGCATGAATTATATATATACTAGTTAAAGGCCCGTGCGTTGCACGATTTTATGTTAAAATTTATAGAATATATAATTATTATACCAAATTAGTAATTATTAAACGAAAGGAATAAATTGCATTGGTACATCAAATATAAAATGATTGCACTTCAATACAAAATTATCTTCTAACATGCCAATTGTGCTATAATATCATTTGTAGTTACATGTATCAAACTATTTGCATATGAATTTTATATCTCATGAATCTTCAATATAAGTGATTTGCAGTATTGTTAACAATAATATTAATGACTAAAATCTTTAGACAAAGTAACATAAAATTGGCCACTTTTAAAAGATACAACTATTCAAAAAATAAAACCTTTGTTCTAATTTTTTCCATGCAACGCACAGTTTTATACATAAACTTAGTGTAAATGAAAAGATAAAAAAAATTGCAAAGTTCTACATCTAGATTACAAATCTGACCTCCATAGCTAGATACCTAGCTAATAGAAATGGAAGCTCAAAGCAACACAGAAGAAATATGGCTATAGAATTGTCTTCACTGGTTATGAAACCAAAAGGCAACAAATACAAAAAACATATTTAACTAATATCAACAAATTGTACAGTAGGAAAAGGGAAAAATACACCAACCGTATATATACTCCCACTTTTATATTAGATAATTTTAAGTTGTGAAGAAGTTGATAACTTGATATGAACAAAAATAAAATGGAGATTACCCAATCAAGAAGTTTAGGTTTAATTACATATTAGTTTTTTATTTTTAAATAATTTATCCCAAAAAAATAGTTAACGTTATTAGCTAAAATGTTATTAAATTTTTTTATTTTTTTTACGTTAAAGTTAATGTGAAGAATTTTTTTTTTCCAGTATTCTTCTTTTTTAGATACACACTTATTTTAGACATGAATCACTTTTTTTTGGAGATAAACTACTTAATGATAAGAATGAATTAGAGTCATGGTAGCATACCCTCATTTTTATATTAGATAATTTTAAGTTGTGAAGAAGTTGATAATTTGATATGAACAAAAAAAAAGGAGCTTACCTAATCAAGAAGTTTCGGTATATTTTATCCCAAAAAAAGAGTTAACGTTATTGGATAGATTGTTATTAGATTTTTTTTTTTTTTTTTTTGTTTACATTTAAGTTAATACAAAAAAGTAGTTTTTTTTTTTTTTTTTGGGATAAACTCACGTGAAGTAGTTTTTTTTCTTAGATAAACTACTTAATGATATATATATATATATATTTTTTTTTTGAGATAAACTACTTAATGATAAGAATGAATTAGAGTCTTGCTAGTATACTATTCTTTTTTAATTTTTTAAAACTCAAAAAATTTAATAAAATTTTTGCAATTTGGTGAAACCATATGGCACAACCACGGCATCTACAACCAAATTTATAGAATATATGTAAAAATAATTATTATATTTTAATAATTATTATAACAAAATAAATAATTCTTATTAGTTTATGTTATAATATTATTTTTAGTTACATGTATCAAACTATTTGCATATGAATTTTGCATTTAATGAATCTACATATGATTACAAACCTTTCTTAGGATATGCTTGAAATATTTTTTGACAAACCTGAAAAAAAAAATCAAGAAGAAAATTAAATTGAATTAAAAAAAAATAGAACCATATAGATTGTAAAGTTGCATATAAGTCTATGACTGCTTTAAAATAATATTTTTTAAAAATAGCTATCATTTCAACTTTGATTTTACTATTTTAGTCAAATAAGTTCGATAATTGCAAAGGAAAAAAAAAACCCTATTTTATAGTGATGGCTCAAGAGTAAAAATAATCAATGCACAAAAAAATTGATATTGGAAGAATGATGACGTTTAAAAGATTATGAAAATTCAGGAATTAAAGTTTCAAAATTTTGCAATTAAAAACCAAAAAAAAAAATGATTAATGAAAATTTGTTGGGAATAAAAAACTATACTAATAATTAGCAAAAAATATTAATTAATGTTGCAAACCAATACATAATACTATGCATACTTTACATAAATAAGTATTAAGTGATAATATTCAAAATATAAATATAAAAAAAGAAAAGAAAAAAGGAAAAACATGAATAAATCCAATTTGAAAAAATAAATTTCATTTTGTTTAAAAAAAATTATATAAAAAATCTTATTAACTTAATAGTGATGTATTTAATTGATCCAAAAAAAATAATAAAGCAAATACTTTTGTGCCTAATCACATCTAACAAATAATAAAACATTCAAAATATTGAAAGGCAATTTAAATTCATGTATGCTTGCATGAGATATGTACTTGTCCACCATTGCTGGAAAAAAAAACAGAAAAACAAAGAAGAGAAATACATACCTGTAATACTTTGGATGGTAGGTTTGATAAAAACTTCTACTATGGATTTCACAGACATCAAATTGCCTAATTAATAAGAAAAAAAAATGAGAGTTAGATTTCTAAACAACATAGAAATTATAAAAGAATGAGAATTATTAATAATAATGGGGGAGAGAAAAGAAGAAGAAGTTGTTATGCCTAAGATTATATAAGAATACAAAGAAAAATAGAATATATATATAGAAAATTTTCAATTGTGAGGAAGTTAGATTTCTAATCACTCTAGGAATTATAAGAGAAGAAGAGTTAATTTAGGATATATGCTTTATCCACAAAATAAAAATGTCATATAGATTGAATGAAAAAAAAAAATGTTTGACAACAATGACTTGAACGTAAGCAATAATTTTTTTTAAAAAAAAAAAAAAAAAAAAAAAAAAAAAAAAAAAAAAAGAGAGAGAAGAAGAAGTATGTAAACGTGAATGATGCTAATAAGGAAATTGGATAGATTTTTTTTTTTTTTTTGAAGTTATAATCAGTTTATAATTTTAAAGTTATCTAAAGAAGAAGAATAAGTAAAACTCAATGTAACTTATTTTTTAAAAGTTATCTAAAGATTATTTATTTACAATTTTTTTTTAAATATTTCAGGCACCTAATTTGAAATTTTTTAGATAAAAAGGTGTCATTTATATCAATTAACGGTCTAGGCCTCATGTGTATCAATTTGTTAGAATACTACATTAACGTTAATCATAATTCTATATTAAAATTTAGTGTTTATCCAAAGAATAAAAAAGTGAAGGAAGGGATTGGATGAAGAGTTTGGATTGTAATCAAATTAAAGTTTTTAATCAAGTTAGAAATTATAGGAGAAGAAGATAACAACAAAAAGAATTTATATTTATTAGATAGATTGATATTAGATTTTTTTTTTTTTTTACGTAAAAATTAAAAAAAAAAAATTCTTACGTGAAGCAGTATTT
Organism: Quercus lobata; assembly: GCF_001633185.2. NCBI lineage: Eukaryota > Viridiplantae > Streptophyta > Magnoliopsida > Fagales > Fagaceae > Quercus > Quercus lobata. Next base: position 37,175,932 of record NC_044909.1, read on the forward strand.
TTTTTTTTTTTAGAGATAAAAATGAATTAGAGTCCTAATTTTTTGAATTAGAGATAAGAATGAATTAGAGTCCTAATTAATTTAATATTAATCTACAGTTTTTTTTAGACATGAATTAAAGTCCTGGTAGTATGCTACTCTTTTTTAGTTCTTTAAAAATCTAAAAATTTAATAAAATTTCTGCAATTTGGTGAAGCCACTTGGCGCAACCACAGCGTCTAAGCCCAACTTTTATTATATATAATATGATATATATATATATATATATATTGATCATTCAAAAATAAACTAATATGTCATAAATAAAACTAGAATTTATTTAATATTAACAAAATATAAATAAATTAAAATAATTGTATTTTTAATACATTTATTCTCAATCATTTGTGATCTATCAAAATGTTACTCAATAGGCTTTCAATCACAACAATTTATAATTGATTTCATATTAGAAATCGCGCACAATAATTTTTCTTTGAATGTGCGACGTCAAAGAATCCATAATAAAAACATCTTATTTGATTTGCTATGAAGCATTTTTTTTTTTTACACTATTTAAGATTGAAAATGCTTTTTTGTTTATTGCAAAAAAAATTATTTTACAAAGTAAACAGTATGAAGCACAAAAGTTGAAATTTATATTTAATATCATTGTGTGTGTGTATATAAGTCACACACATACCAAAAAAAAAAACCAGCACCCAAACATAAGTGAAGTTTCTGTTTAAGGATTGCTCTCGTGCAAGATAAAATGAAGTTCGGATTTATGGATTCCGTACGTGAGCAAATGTCATGCAAATTAATATTGATTTAAGTTTTGGTTTAAGACTGTTTAGAGGTCTGATCTTGCAATTAGTTGAGTGAGATGGTTCACTAAGCGAAGTGCCAAGTCAGATAGATTGAAATTTTGAGTTTTTGTAGAATTATGTAGTCAAGTGTAATTCACTTGTAGTTAATAGTCATTAAAAATTAGTAATAGTTATTTATTGTGTTTTGAAAATCATTATTTTTTAATTGCCTTCTCATTGCCTATAAATATTTTTTCATATTTAATTGAAAAAAAAAATCATGAAAATTCTTCAGAATTGCTATTTGTAAAATTCATAAGCTCTGTGGTATCCTAAAGACAATTTGCCAATAACATGTTAGCAAACCCTTTTAGAGCATTCCTATTCGAGATTCTAAAAAAGTTCTATTTTACAATCTTAAAACCTACTTTATTTATTTTATCATCTCATTTTACAACTTATCCAACATCCCAATTTCTATTTATACACTCATTAAAATAATATAAACTACAACATCAAATAATATAAATAAAAAAATTCATGTTTCTCTCTCTTCTCTATTCATTTCTTTCTCCTCTCTCCACCTTTCTCAATTAAAAATAATGTTTTTTTACATCCAAGTGAACAATTGGTTCTATATATAAGAACCAACTGTTTATAGGTTCTAAATTTTTTTAAGAACTCATACCCAGACGGAGCAACATTTTTGAAGTTTTGAATGTAAAATGGCTACTGGTGGGGTGTTTACACCCACCAATGCTAGTGCTCTTAAAGTGCAGGTAAATATCTTCTTTAAGGAGACGATTCAACGAGCCTCAAAGTCGACATTCTAATCATTCCATTTTCCTAACAACTTTAATAGAATGTGTTAGGGAGATAAATATCTTGGAGAGTTTCCTTGCATAATTAATAAAACATATAAAAACACACTTTAACTTAAAAGGCCTAAACCCAATGAATATGTGCTCAATTATGTTATAGTGACTACTCATTCTTCTTCTTATTATTATTCAATGTGGGACTTCATTTACACATGCAACCCAACAAAATTCCTCTCACATGTGAGTCTCTGCCTCTCTATAGGCTTTCAAGATCTCTTTATAGGCCATAAACAAGTCTTACTCGCTCCTCCTTGACTAATGGGTCTTTCCCTTCACTAGTGCATCATTCATAGGCCTCCATATGTCAACCCAACACATTTTTTTATCTCCATAGGAACCTTGCACTTTACTATTGTCTAGCACCATTGGCAAATATCACTCCTTTGTTAGGCCTTTTCCAAGATCATTTTTGTGGGCTTTCATAGGCTTGCTTAGTGCAATATATCGTCCTTACTCCAACTGTGAAAGGGAGCTACCTTGCTCCATTTACGAAAGATTTTCAATTACACACACTCCGTTCTTGCTTCAACTACAAAAGGAACCTCAATAACTTTGCCACCTTTGCTCCACACCACTATGAGCTCTAATACCACTTGTTGGGAAGATAAACAAATTAGAGATTTTCTTTGAATAATTAATATATTATATAGAGGCACACTTTAACCCAAAAAACCTAAGCCTAATGGGCATGTGTTATATTATGTTATATTAACTACTCATTACTATTTAATGTGAAACTCCACTCACATGTGTAACCCAACATAATGATTTGTTTGATTTTACGACTTTCAAAATAATGAATCAACCCAATCCACTATTTGACAAGTGTCTTGAAAATACTTTTTTATGGAACTAATTAAATTTAAATGGTATATTTCTATATCTTAGGCATATCCCAAAACAAAGAAACAATTGAAGAATTGCTCTAGTGAGATCCACTATAATATGAAATGTGAGAATATTGTTCCCAAAGTATCAAATAGTTACTCCAATAGACATTTCTAATGTGGTCCACCAAGTGCACTAAATAATTTTTCCTAATCAAGATGATCATGGATCAGTAATTATTTCATTATTAAATGTTTAATGCTGATTTTTTTTTAAAATTTTAAAATCATACACAAAATATAAATTTATAAATTAAATAGTAAATAACATTCTATTAAAATGAAATTTGACATATGTCATTAAAACAAAGAGAGAGTGTAATTCATTAGTAGAATTTTCAAAATATTAATCTAAGTAAAAATAATAATAATAATAAGCAATGTATATATAATTTGAAATCAAACCTGGACTTCTAAAATAGTATCAATTTAAAACACCAATTAAATCCAAAAACCAAACTCCCAAATCAAACTAGAAAAATGTAGGTTTTTTTTTTTTTTTTTTTTTTTTTACAAGATAGAAATTATACTCTAACCTAATCTAAGTGTATATGTGTATGAAGCTCACTCCTGGAGACTTAAACCCGGCCCTTGTCCCTCCACACTTCACAAATACTTATACTTGTGGAGTGACCATCGCACTAAGAATGTGTAGTGGTAAAAAAATGTAGGCTTAAACATATATGATTTTTAAAAGTCAATCCAATTTAAAATAACTGGGTAATGGTTATATGTTCTTAAACATTACTGGGTTAGATGAATACTTGCATGAAAATGAAGTTCCAACACCTACTGCAAAGTCAAAAGGCTTGCATCCATCGATCTTACTCTCCCGCTCCATCTGATGTTAATTTCTAGTTTGTTAATCTTTAATGATAAGTTAAACTAATAAATAAAACACATAGAAGAAATGCTACGTATACCTTTGAAGACACGCATTAGATTACATAATGACTTCTTGTTGTTCAGATTCTTCTAAAAAACCAAAGACTTGTTCGGCAAATCCGAATTCATTAACATAATATTACAAGATTCCAAGAAGATAACAACCAGAGCGGTTAGACAAGATAATGTTTAAAAGACTTTAATACAATCTTAATTTCCTGCGCTAATTTAGAGCTTATAGTTTTTAATACTCCTCTTACTTTTCTTATCTTTTGATATACACTTCATTATTGTAAAAATTTCTTGGATTCAGATTTTATTCTAATCATTACGCTGATGCGTTGAACTTAGCTTACGGCACAGAATGAGAGATGTGTTACATAGAGCTAAGAACAATATTAGCATGTATACACGTGAATACCTCTGGCTTTCAATTACTAGTACTACTTTTCCAACCCAGATATTGATGGCTCAGACATCCATTTTTGGCAAATGGCAGATGAGGTTGGATGCATTGAACTGAGAACTAAAACCTATATTAGCAAAATTTTGCTTATTGCTGTTGTTGTCTCGTGCAACTCAAAAAGGTTTTAGAACTTCTACTAGATGTAAGTTGTTTACAAGATGTAGAGTCTAGAATTTTTTGTTTTTTTGAGATCTTTTATTGTAGTGGATTTGCTTCGTTGGAGAAGGTCGGACTCATCAATTTAGACCCCAATTTTATGGCTTACGTCAATTTTAACTAACTAACAAATTAAGTCCAATTGTTAATGTAATTAGCCAATTAGCATATGCATAGATATAGAAACACAACAACAAATCCCAATCACATACAAGCACCCCAAACATACCTAGTGTTTATTGAGAGAAAACCTGAAACTGAGCAAAGAACTCTTCGTGACCTATAGCAACAAATGATCCACTAAACAAGAATAGCTGCAGTACAAATTACTTTAAAAATAAAAATAAAAATATAAAAACCCCTACATGCTAAGTAATGACTACGTACCTGAGCTTCAAGCTCCTACTAGTACCTGATTTCTTGAATCTTTTCTTCTTGTCATTCACTGGATCCACGAATTGAGTTATAATTTGGAAGACCAAGTGTCCTTGGCCACTCCAACTTTGAAGGATTCTTTGTGTGTATTGGTTTTAATCTCCAACCGTAGAATTTGATAGACTATGAATTAGTCTAGAAATGGATGCATTAGAGAGGGTGAAGGTAGAGAGAACAAATGAGTGTTTTCACTAGGGTTTTAGGTTGCTCTCTAGCTCTTCAAAATGGGAAATTGGGTATGGAACTTCATGGGAAATAAGGGTTATATACAGAGTATAAGAATAGGTACGTACAACAGAGAAGGAAATAACTAATTTGTCTAAAGTTCTAGCAATCACACTTGACCAAGGTGAGAGGCGAGATTGCTATGCAACTGATTTTCAAAATGCTTAACTCGCTTGAGACTTCGTCTGACCCTTAAAATTTCACTCAACCAAGATTGAACAACTTGCAACTCTACTCTTTAGCTCTTGATCCCTTCAACCCAATACAAATTAACCCACAAATGTACATGCTACAAAGAAATTAAGTACACAACAATTATATGTAAATTTTGGCACGAAATAGGCCAACACACTAAGATCTTAACAGAAGTATTCTCAACAGTGACTTTTCCTTTGGAATATTTTTTCCATTGAATTTCCCTACGTCACCACATTGCTATCTCCATTGTGTTTGATTTCGTGCGATTAGTGAAATATTATTTCATTCATCATCACATGCTTAAATTGTTTACTCATGAATTGGAAATTTACATAATTGGATAAATTAACCACTTGGTAAATTCCCTTGTGATTCAACAACAAGGGTCAAAACCTTAACAAACTCCATACAAACAATAGCTAATACTATAACAATGATTACAACCAAAGATGGTAAATACGTTTAACGACCATGCTGAAGGCTTGTAGTACTCACGGAAGCTTCACTAGAGCTAATTGCTGCTGGTGTAGGTACACGATACATAGGAACATGCATCTCTGTTGGAAGATTTGGCATTGTTGCCTCAAACTTTAGAACTTGAATTGCTTGCCTTATAGAGGGCCTCAGATTTTGATCAGGGTGAGAACACCAAAGTCCAATGATCATCAAACATTTTACCTGTTTTTCATCAAAATCTGATTGTAACTTCTCATCCAAAGCCAAAAGAAGATCCCCCTTACCATGAAGATTCCAAATCCACTCTACCAACCCCATTTCGGAATCCTTTCCCATTGGATCAATTGACCTCCTTCCAGTAACAATTTCTAAGGCAACTACTCCAAAGCTATATACATCAGTCTCTTTACTAGCCCTAGCTGTTCTTAAATATTCTGGAGCCATGTATCCTAAAGTTCCAGCCACTCCAGTTGTTTGGGGACCTAGCTCATGATCCATAAGTCGAGCTAACCCAAAGTCACCAAGCTTGACATTGAAACTAGAATCTAGCATGACATTGCTTGCTTTGATATCTCGGTGCACCACACATTGCTCCCACTCTTCATGAAGATAAAGCAACGCAGAGGCCAATCCAAGAGATATTTTATATCTTACTTCCCAAGTGAGAGGATTCCTCTTGCCAAAGAGGTGAGTATCAAGGCTACCATTTGGCATAAACTCGTATACAAGTAGAAACTCACCTTTGTCATGACACCATCCTATGAGTTGCACCAAATTTCGGTGTCTCAGTTGGTTAAAGATTTTCACCTCAGTTACGTATTCTTTCTTCCCCTGTTTAGACCCTCTTGAGATTTTCTTCACAGCAATTAGCATGTCTAAATCAGCTAAATATCCCTTGTAAACAGCACCAAATCCTCCTTGACCCAACTTCCTCTCGTTTGAGAAGTTATTGGTAGCTGAAACAAGATCACGATAAGAAAACCTTCTTGGCCCTGCTCCTTTCTCTAGATAATCATTCATTGATGTTAAGTTTGTTGTTTCTTCTGTCTCCTTTTTCTTTCCCTTCCATATATACAATATTGAAAATGCTATAATCACACCAGCTATCAGAACTCCACCGGTCACTGTCAGAACCACTATTAGTCCACGACCTTTTGCTTTCTTTCCACTTGCTACATTTATATCCAAGCTTGAACTGAATTCCCATGACAAAAGCGTATGTCGCTCTCCAAAATAACCAGTAGCAGCTGAAAATCCAACTGTGACCCACTCAGGGAGAACCTTTCTCAAATCAATTTGGTAAGAAAGACTAGTATTCTCCTGAGTATTTGAGGTCCTTTGGTAAGTCCAAGAAACGCTCAAATTCCTGGTACTAGCGTTGTATGTAATCCACACATCTGCAATATCTCCACTGTGGAAACTAGCATTCCAAGTGGTATCAACAGCAGAAGAAATTGAGTTGTTGTTAATTCCCACGTGCGTAAATGCAGGATCCCATTCTGGATTCGCGAAAGAGTCGAACTCAACGTGAACTAGTTGGTTCTTTGATGAATCACTGTTTGTTGTGTTGTATAAGCCCAGGAAGCCACCAACTGAATTTGGAGGGATCTCAAACCCAACAGGAGCCAAGAAGAATGCAAGCCCATGACCATAATTAGCACTGCCTTGTGTATCAATAATGAAGGAGAAATGAGTTGTGAAGTTGGCGAGGTTTCCAGTATTGGAGTCCCAGAGTGGCACCTTCTCGGCATAGGTGGCCCAACCAACACGGCACGCATAATTGACTTTGTTCATCTCTATGGCTCCAACTGAAGGTACAGCATCTCCACGATATATTACATTTAACGCATTAGGATTAAAGCGAGTAATATTGAATGAAACTGATGAATGAGCAGAGGGAAGAAGAAAAATGAAGAAGAATAGTGGTAGCGTGAATAAGTTGTAGAAAGTGGTAGCCATGGCTTGGAAAAGAGAGAGGACTGTGGGAGAACAAAGCTAGCTATTTGATCTGAACTTATATGAATAAATTTGAAAACAACTTACTTATGTCTGCTAAGAACCTTGTACCTTAACTACTGACATCTTTCATATATAAATACTTAGGGACCTAGGTAGAAAAGATTATGCTAAATTAACAGAATATTATAATTATCTATAAAAATTAATAAATGAATAAAATGGTCCTGATAATGCTCAAGTGTGAATGAATGAAAAATGATATCATAAAATATAGAGATAATGCAAATTCATCGCCTGCAAAATAGGGTCAACAACGTAAAGGAATGAAATATAAAACAATTCTTTAAATATATATATATATATATATATATAAAATATAGAGATAATGCAAATTCATCGCCTGCAAAATAGGGTCAACAACGTAAAGGAATGAAAACAATTCTTTAAATATATATAAATACTAGTTAAAAGATCGTGCGTTGCACGGTTTTATCATAAACTTATATAATATATATTTTATTTGATAAACAATAACCAAATAAGTAATTATTATAATAACAAAAGGAATAACTATTATCTAAACAACTTTGTCTGGTGTTGTTGGAATGATTAGGGGGAAAAAGAAAGAAATTTTAATGTTGGTTTTTCACTTATCTTTGTTTGGGTATTGAAGAAGTTGTAGTAAACTGAGATTAATACATGTATTTGGCTTAGTTGAGAATTTTCTGGAAATTGAAATTTACCAAACCACGAAGCACAAATTATGATATTCTTAGCAGGTATTTTGAAGAATTGATAATAGTAAGAAATAATGAAACAACTAACTATTATAATATAAAAAAAAAAAAAAAAGTAATAAAATGTATTGGCATAATAACTATCAAATAGAAAATGATAACAACTATAAAAAAAAAATTATTATTTTGTAACATGCCAATTGTGTTCTAATGAGTAGTTTGGGAGATTGTTGAACACGTCTAAACTTAATTACCATTGCTTATTCTCTGCCATAATATATTTAACAATTGAATCCAAGTTCTAGTAAGAGATAACAATATCTTGCACATTTAATACTAACCTGTTCTTTTTCAGTCTTTATAAAGGTCAAAATTTCCAATAGTGTTCTTTTCATCTTAGAAATCTCATTAGGGTCAAGGATTGAACGTGATAGTTGCAACGACTCAATCTTCTTCTCTTTCTCATCAAGGCTGATTTTAGTTTCTTCAAGACTATATTGAAATTCAACATATTAAAAATGTCTATTGGTATCATAAAATAATAATTTAAGATATTATAAAATTGAACTAAAATAAATAAGTAATTTCAAAATTGTACTAACCTTTTTCTTAACTGTATGACCTCTGGAATATCTAAATTCACACACAACTTTGAAGAGTTTGTAGAAGACAATGATAATTTCCCTACTATCATTCATACATAAGTAGTTTAAATTATGATGTTTAAACACATATCATGTATATCAAAAGAAAGAATTGCTTACTCATATAAGTCTTAACAGTGGTTGATGTGATAATTATAATAGGCCGCACAGAATTATCAAAACATATTTCTTCATTAATTGCCTCTGCAAATTTATCCCAAAATGTGATTCTAATTTTTTCCCTCCTGCATAAACATTTTTGTTAGACAATTAAAAATTTATCTCTTAACAAAAATGTACAAATCTAAGTAATATATTCATCAATATCTAACTAACCTGTTATCTTGAAGTTCAATTAGCCTTTTGTTTAATTTTTTCCCACCACCTCTATCTTCTCCATGGGAGAAATTCCTACGATTTATCCTATCTCTAAAATGATTAACAAATGACTTTCTAATACTTGCATGAATAAGATTATCCTGAAAAAATGAGAATCAACTTATCAAGAAAATATAATTCAATTGTATTTGAAGAGCTAAAAGTAATTTTATTATCTTATTTCAAAACTTACCTCCTCATCAAGAAGCACCAAATCAACACTCATAAGTTCATTATTTGTTAATGTTAAGAACTTCCCACATTCTTGTGACTCTAACTCTAATATTCCAATCGTCTTTTTCAGTGTCGATTTCATCCAAAAGATTATATCTTTGACTTTGTCTATCCATTCTTATAAAAAAAAAAAAATATATATATATATATATATATTAGCATTTATCTAAAAACAAAAGAAATTTTGATAGAGAAAAATGAAAAGTAAAATTTTTGAAAAATTAAAAATGTTTACACCTTCAACAATTACAAACATAATAACATATTAATAAGATGCACAACAATTGCAAAGAGTATAATATATTTAAAAAATAATATTTCTGCAATGCAGCCTCATTGGTCTGTGCAAGTTATTGTTCTATGGAGGCACTAACTTGATTCAAGCCCTTTAGCAGCAATTAAAAATTAAAAACATATTATAATATATAATTAAAAAAAACATAGTATAAACATTAATCATAGATTCACAGATCAATTTCTTAAATAATTTCTTAACAATCAAACTAATATTATTAAAAAAAATCAATTGAAAATCCATAACAATTCTCTAAACTGGATTAAACTTAAGGAAATCAACTTAAACAAATACACAAAATATATTCAATTTGATGGGAAAAAAAGTAGAGTAAACAAATACGTACTTGTAAAGTTGTAGGTAGAAAAAGAGAATAGTAGAAATTGTAGATAGAAGAAAAGAATAATAACGCAAAGGAACCGTATGATAGATATTAATTATGAATTATTTGATATATATATACACACACCCCACGTTGAAGAATTTTATATGAACAAAAAGTCTAAAGTTAATTAAACAACCATGTGATTCACCATATTATATCAACTGAAGTTTTTCTTTGCCGGTCAACTTCTTATCTTCATAAATAACGTTTTTTTTTTTTTTTAATCCTGGGATATATACAGTTTTATAGTTGGCATTAGCCTTTTTTTTTTTTTTTTTTTTTTTCCTGGGATATATATAGTTTAACAGTTGGCATTAGCCTTTTTTTTTTTTTTCCTTTTCCTGGGATATATACGGTTTTATAGTTGGCCTTAGCCACACATTGTAGGTCGGTCTGGCCTTTTTTTTTTTGTTAAATCAGCCTTTTTTCCCGGGAAAGTGCTATATCATCTCTACATACGTGTCTATCTAATGCGTGAATTGTGAATATGTGATAACTTATATATATATATATATATATATATATATGTAAGGACACGTTTCCTAACGAACCGTAACCGTGTTGGGTTCGCACGTAAAAATGCCCAAACAATATCATTTGTAGAGCGTGGGTTTGAAAAGTTAGGCCTCAGTCACCAGACGGTGGGTTTTTCGTAGTGTTCATACATGGTTAAGTCGTCTTCGCCCCTGGAGTCTTTCTCCTGAAGGCGGGCTGGGAGGCTTTGGTTTTTTAGCCATTTTTCCCCGCCTCTTCTATGAATTACTTACTTTTCCTTTTATACTAGCCTGTGTTTTTTTATCCTTCGTCCACGTGTAGGATCGACATTCCGAGACTGATACTTGTCCCATCAGCCCATACCTGGAGTGGTTGGGGGTGGTTGAAAAAGCTGGAGAGTATGGCTCTGTCAGGTGCAGAGTATTGAATGGCAGTAAGGGCAGCTTTCCCTGGTTGTTACACTTTCCAGCATACCCTTTTCTATTGGCACAGATATTTTAGATTTTTTCCCAAGTTGTTTCTATACCATTTTTGGTCTTTCTTCCGAGGAGACTTCGGACAGGCCAAGGACTGAATCGTCCTCGGCTGTATCCCAAGGCTACTTTGTACTTGTATTACCGAGCCTGGGCCATAACCTTCCTCGGCTTGGGCCTTTGGGCTCCAACGAATAAATGGAGCTGGCCCAAAAATTGTTGGGCCCCACAATAGTCCCTCAAAACCCTGCTGTCCGACCTCTTGGTTGGAGAGGAAGGTTTTGGTAATACCAAGCCTTTATTACGGCTTGTCTAACTTAGCCTATTTAATGTTGGCGTTCCTTCATCTGCCCGGGAAATGTACCGGTCTACGAGACATTCCTCTGAATTCATTCACAAGGCGTTCCTGCCGTTTGGTTATCCAAAACGTGCCTTTAATGACTTACCTTTACGAGACTATTTAAATTCGACGGTTTGTTGACGATGTGGGGAAGTGGAACGAGTATATTCTCGTTTACAGATTTTCTTGGAAATCTGGACTGATTAAATACCTTCCGCTCCACCCTTCATATAAGAAGGAAGGCAAGAGTTTATTTCTCTTGTACAGAGTCCCTTTTAATCCTTCTGAAATCTGAAACCTTTTAGCTTTCTCCAGAGTTTACTTTATCCACTAGTTGTATCTTAACTTGTGACACACTCGAGATAGGAGTAAGTAATGAGAGAACCATACCCCTCCTAGAAACACCACATTTTTACGAAACTCAAAATGGCTCGGTCAGGGCAAGGATGGCGGAGACTCAAGATCCTTCTTATCCTCCTTTCAGCCAAAATCCGAAGCAGGAGCTCGTCACGTCAAACTTTCGGCGTGACTGAGCTGGGGTCACCCATTATCAGTACCAGCCGCTCTCTTACGAGCATAGCTAACATGGCACCAGCATGTTAGGAGTCAGGACTAACGCAGGGATAAAATATCCCTGTTTCTTCCTCTCTTCCTCCACTGGTGCCTCTCTTCTTCTTTCTTTCTTCTTCTTTCCACCGCCAGATCCATCCTGACGCTTTTCTTTCTGCCTCTTCTTCTCCTCCTTCTTTCTTTTCATCTCCTCCCTCTTCTTCTCCTCCTTCTTTCTCCTCATCTCCTCCATCTTCTTCTGAAGAAGGTTCTTCTCTCAATATGGATGCTACTGGGGCAGAGTTTGGAAGGACTTCGGAGGCCAGTTTAAGAAGACATTTGACCGTTTATTTGTTATATTGTTGTTGTTTTCCTTTTATTATTTTTGTAATCCACTTTCTGTATAGGCTTGCTTAAGCCCTTCTTTGTACGTTGTAATACCTCTTTATATTAATAAAAGTTGTTATTGTTTTATCTCGCACATTCTATCTCTTTATTTCTGAAATGGGTACGCCGTGAATAGATATACTATCTTGTAAATTCTTTTTATCTTTACACTTTGACCGATGTCTAAAACCGAAATCCTAGTTAATAAAAAGATCTTACTCTGTGTCTATAGACACTATCCGACTTAATACTACTGAATCGAATTAGTGATATTTTAGGGTTGAAACCCCTATTAAGAAGAAAAAGAAAGGAACATTATGGTGAGCTTATTGAGGCGGCCTGGCACAATACCGCCGACCTTAGAGGACGATACTTAGGGCCGAAATCCCTTATCAAAGAAAAAGGCACTATTATGAACTTACGAGTGCTGCTCGGCACAATAATACAGACTTTGAACTTATGACACTTAGGGTCAAAATTCTTGCTAAGGAAAAGATATTATCACGACTTTTATAGAATTGTTTGGCACAGCAATGCCGGCCTGCAAAAACAACACTTACCCCAAAATAGCCGAGGTGACAACTGAATGCTCAGTGCGGTGTAGGAAGTAATCATCCGAAGACATACAACCCACAAAATAAACAGCCCCTCTAAGTTGCTGAGTAGTAGGGTGTTTCACCATCCTCTTAACAACTTTAATAGTTTTAATCTTTTATGGAATTTGAGCTGAGGATTGAGTAGCTTAGAATTTTTACTAAGTAGCCGATCTTACGAAACTCAATTTTTCTTCCAAAGCCCAGTTTTCTCATCTAAGTAGTTGGTTTCCCCATAGGTTTGAGTCCGAGGACCATACAATACCTTGATTCTGTCCAAAACTCAGTTTTCTCATCTAAGTAGTTGGTTTCCCCATAGGTTTGAGTCCGAGGACCATGCAATACCTGGGTTCTGTCCAAAACTCAATTTTCTCATCTAAGTAGTTGGTTTTCCCATAGGTTTGAGTCTGAGGACCATGCAATATCTTGGTTCTGTCCAAAACTCAGTTTTCTCATCTAAGTAGTTGGTTTCCCCATAGGTTTGAGTCCGAGGACCATGCAATACCTTGGTTCTGTCCAAAACTCAGTTTTCTCATCTAAGTAGTTGGTTTCCCCATAGGTTTGAGTCCGAGGACCATGCAATACCTTGGTTTTCTCGCGTGGGACCTTGGCTTTAGGGGAATTAGCTCCTCGGCCAAGCCCCTAGAACCATCCATACGGTTGACGCTACCAAGCGTAGCCCCTAGTCAGGAATCATAGCCCCTAGCGGAATTTAACACTAGAACTCTATAACCAGCTGTTAAAAATAACAAAGGAACTCTCTCGACCTACCGCCTATGCCAACACACAAGCCTTCCCCACAGACGACGCCAATTGTAAGGACACGTTTCGTAACGAACTGTAACCGTGTTGGGTTCGCACGTAAAAAGGCCCAAACAATATCATTTGTAGAGCGTGAGCTTGAAAGGTTAGGCCTCAGTCACCAGACGGTGGGTTTTTCGTAGTGTTCATACATGGTTAAGTCGTCTTCGCCCCTGGAGTCTTTCTCCTGGAGGCGGGCTGGGAGGTTTTGGTTTTTGGCCATTTTTTCCCGCCTCTTCTATGAATTACTTACTTTTCCTTTTATACTAACCTGTATTTTTTTATCCTTCGTCCACGTGTAGGATCGACATTCCGAGACTGATACTTGTCCCATCAACCCGTACCCGGAGTGGTTGGTGGTGGTTGAAAAAGCTGGAGAGTATGACTCTGTCAGGTGCAGAGTATTGAATGGCAGTAAGGGCAGCTTTCCCTGATCGTTACACTTTCCAGCATACCCTTTTCTATTGGCACAGATATTTTAGATTTTTTCCCAAGTTGTTTCTATACCATTTTTGGCCTTTCTTCCGAGGAGATTTCGGACAGAATGAGGACTGAATCGTCATCGGCTGTATCCCAAGGCTACTTTGTACTTGTATTACCGAGCCTGGGTCATAACCTTCCTCGGCTTAGGCCTTTGAGCTCCAACGAATAAATGGAGCTGGCCCAAAAATTGTTGGGCCCCACAATATATATATATATATATATATATATATATAACAATTAGGTAAAACGAATCAACACGTCGTCTAATAGTTCCCAGTTGTTTTAATCAAGTTTTCTGGTCCATGCTTGTCTTCATTTTTTTTTTTTTTTTTTTTTTTTGAGAAACTATTTGTCTTCATTGATTGCCTTTAAACTTCCCTGGATGTTTCCTTTTGCTTGAAAATTTTTTATAATGTTAAGTACATGTGTTTGACATTTTGATAAAAAGCATGTTAAAAAAAAAAAAGTGCAAATCAAATAGTGCTTGAAATATTTCAATTATTTCAAATAAAAATACATCAAGCATTTGAAATAAAAAGTGTTTTTTTTTTAATAACGAAATAAAGTGTTTTTTTATGTATACTTATAAGTGGGGATATTTGATGATTTAAAAAATTGGCCTGGGTCTAGCCCCTTTGGAATTGGACCCATCTGTCTCTCTCTCTCTCTCTCTCTCTCTCTCGACTCTTTCATGTTTTTTTTTTTTTTTTTTTTTTTTGGTGATGAATTTGGTTTGCATGTACCGTCAGTTAAAAGGGTTAATGGGTTTTTAATTTGCTTTTAGTTGGGCTGGGCTCTAGGATATTTGGGCAAGGCTGGAAACGGGGGCTAAGAATTTGGAACATAAGGGTGCATCAATTAAAAATACAAATTATACTTAATAAAAATAATAATAATAAATTTTTTTTTAAAAAAAAAGCAAATTACAACTTACCCACATGTAATTTGCTGAAATTTAAGTTACCTACTTATGATTTAAAATTTAACACTTTACCCACTTGAGATTTGACTAAAATTTAAGTTACCTACCTGTGATTTAAAATCTCATAATACAAGTATTCCGATGAATTCTTTTTAATCTTATTTGACCTTGTATTTTTATGTTTTTTGTGTTTTTAGAGGAGGGAAACATAAAAGTAAAGCAAAATCACATATTTAGCCATGTTTTTAACAGATGTGAGTTAAGGAAATCTAATCGAAGTAATCTCAGGTGGATAAAGTGTCAAATTTCAAAGTACAAATAGGCAACTTAAATTTTGGTCAAACCACAGGTAGGTAAGTTGTAATTTACCCTAAAAAAATCGTTGGTTGTTGACTGCTATAATTGCTTTGACCTCCCTTTTTCTTCCACTACGGATCTTTCTCACTATTTTTTCAAGTGAATTCCAAATTTGAGGTTCATTTTGTCGTTGAAGACTTACAAATGGCCTCACACAGAATTGCTCCATTAAAATATGAAAATGAAAGTTAACAAATGTCCTAACTCCTAAGCTAGTATTGGTTTAAAAAAAATTAATTTGTTTGTGGAAAAAGAAAAAAAATTAATTAATTTTTTCGGTTTCTTTTTATATTTCTCATTAAAGTGGTATTAAAATTTTCTAAAATGGACGATTAACCATTTTTTTTCTCCCCCACTCACAATCTATAGTATAGGATAGTTATAGCAAAATATGTGTGAAAAAGTGTGTGATGCATTATTGTTATACATATAATCCAAAGAACTTAGACAATTAGACCCCTAAACTAGTCGGCTTGCTTAAAAATATTCTCTTTTTTCTTTCTTTCTTTCTTTCTTTTTTCTTTTTTCTTTTTTTTTTTTTTTGAGAAAGAGCTTAAAAATATTCTGAAAAAGAAAATATTTCCAATTGTCGATGGAAACTAAACCCTATATCATAAATAAAATATTTTTAATTTTTATATATTACGGTAACTTTCTTTTATGTTATATTCACAGAATTGGAAGATTTGATCCACTGGCGGAGCCTAAGGGGGGCAAGGGGGGGCACCTGCCCCCCTTACTTCTCCTAAAATTTTTTAGCAATAGTAGTCTAAAGTAGTTACATTCTGACATGGAGGAAAAAAAATTGAAAAAAAAGGACTTCTACTTGGTTGAAAGTCACCAAACCATTGCTTTTGTCTTATCCTAATGCAACTTGCACCTATTTCACTATTTTTTATTTTTTATTTTATATCACTATTTACACCATTTTTAATATTTATGATACTTTTCACAGTATTTTATTCTTGAATGATGCTAGAGATATTACAAATTTTACTACTTATATCTTACAAATTGGCATGTCACCAATCACAAAAAATAATTTCTAACATTTATTCATTATATTTTTTTAAGTAACACTAATCGTATTCTTACTCTATCAGTTTATAAATTTTCTAGTAGCTATGAATTGGTTATTTTTGTTTATTTATTTTAATAATATGAAATATATTCATATTTTCTTACAACTGTTTATTTATTTTGTTATTATTGTTGGTTAATATTTTTTAGATTAATTTCACTTTTAATATCATCTTTTAATTTTGCCCCCTCTAGACTAAAATTCTGCCTCCACCACTGATTTGATCTAGAAGTATATTCGGTATCAATGCTTGAAAGTTTACAATTATATTTTTCTCTACAACCAAGAGGATGATTCTAATTGTCTCGAAATATCCTAGCATACAATAATTAAGAATTTTGGCCTAAAAAGGCCATTGGGCCTGTGTAATATTATATAAAAGGACGTAGTTAATTTTTTTTTTTTTTAATTTCTTTAAATTTTACATACCTTGATGTAGGTGGAGTGGATTAATTTCAATATTTCTTGTTCAACACAACCCATTTTTATACCAACACAAGAGAGCACCTTGCATCTGGCTAATAGATGGAAATTGAACTAGCAAGAGAGCTCCTTGGCAGATATCCATGTCCTTGTTTGCTTATCAAACTGGCAAGTGGCATCCAATGTCACCAAATGCAAAATTGACGTAGGAAGTCATCTGCAGACTCTTCTACAAGCAAACTTTATTAAATGTGAACTTTTGCTCACAACCTGAAGTATACACTAAAAAGTTCACTCCATCAACTCTTTGTTAATCGGATGAAGTAACTTCACTTTCATCACCAGATCTTCGAGAACATGAATTTTGATCTCCAGTTAACACTTTGAGAGAGCTTGGAAATCTCCTATCACATGCGTACACCACAAGACTCTAAAAAAGTCTTTAAAAGTGTGCATTAAGATTGCTTTTATACCTTTGCTTGAAAAACACGAAATCCTTACTTCATGACTGTTGATAAAAACAAATTTGGAATCAGCTTTTCACTAATCTTGATTAAACATATTGCTAATGTGGTTCACCCGTTGCAGTAAATAATTTCCCCTAATTGAGATGATCATGGATCAATAACTATTTCATCATTAAATGTTTAAATATTAAGTTTTTGTATTTTAAAATCACAAAAAATGAGTTTAAGAATTGAATTGTAAATAACATTTTATTAACATGAAATTTAGCATAAGTGTTAAAAATAAAGAGAAAATTGTAATTTAATAGTAGAATTTTCTCAAATTATTAATCCAATAAAACACTACATAGTAATGTATAGTTCTGAATCAAACCTAAACTTCTAAAATAATAATTTATTAATTTAAACCCTCAATATAATGCAAAACCAAACCACCAAATCAAACTTCAAACAACGTGTAGGTTTAAATTTAAATGATTTTAAAAGTCAATCCAATTTAAAACTAGCAAAATTATAATTTTTTTTGTTAGTAATAGTCTTAAATTTTAAATTTTAGTTTGAAACTTTTGAAACTATTTACCAAAGAATAAGAAGAAATGGGAAAAACAAAAAAAAACAAAAACAAAAACAAAAACAAAAAAAACAAACAAAAACAAAAACAAAAAACAAAAAACAAAAACAAAAACAAAAAACAAAAAAACATTATTGGGTTAGGTAGAATGGATAGGCTCTTCATACATTGGGTAAAAGCTAGACCGGCCCAAATATTAAGAACAGCCAGGCCTTATGCTCTTGATGGTCCAATGTATTATGTGTGAGGAAATGAGAGGCCCACTGTTGTTAAGTAACTCGTGCTTCAAGACTTTCCCATCTCGCACCATTCAGTTTGTTCAATGATGAATACTTGCATGAAAATGAAGCCCATATAATGTTCCCGCTCTATCTGATGTTAATTTGAAGTTTTTTTTTTTTTTTTTTTTTTTTTTTTTAAATTAATGTTTAATGAAAAATACAAGAAGTAACTATTAAAACAAAGGAGCAGAAATGTCACCTTAAAAAAAAAAAAAAAAAAAAAAAAAAAAAAAACTACTATACCCACGACACTTTCATAACAAATCGTAAATAACAAATTATTATTGATTGTAACAAGTAGGTAAAAAAGTAATTTTAATGATAGGTAAAAGATTTTTTTTTTTTAATAATAATTTTAATATGGGTTAAAATTAAAATCAATAACAACTTACTACCTAGATTTGTTAGGAAAATATTGTGGATAAATGTAGCAGTTCTCTTAAAGACAACATTTGATTATATAATAGAACAAAAAGGACAATAATTAATATGACTTGTCGGGAGTTGGGTTTTGAGCGTTTGATCATAGAAGGGGACTCAGAAGTCATCATCAATGCCATCAAAGATGGTGACGCTATGTTTTCATCCGAGCTTGGTCACATTTTGCAAGATATTCATTCACTCGCATCTTCTTTTCAGTCTGTTTCTTTCCAGCATGTAAGACGTTTAGGCAATTGCGTGGCGCATAGGTTAGCTAGAAGATCAATTTGTAATCCCTTTCTCGTATGGATGGAGGATGTCCTCCGGACATTATTGATGTTTACAACTATGATCATAGTCGAATTTCTTAATAAAATTGCCCATCTCTAAGGGGCTGTTTCTCAAAAAAAAAATAATAATAATATGACTTGTTATTGTTAAGCTAATCCGAATTCATCAAACACATAGTATTACAAAATTCCAAGAGCATGACTACCAAAGCCTGGCCGGTTAGACAAGACAATGTTTAAAAGATTTAATACAGTCTTAATTTTCGTCGCTAATTTAGAGCTAATGGTTTTTAATATTCCTACTCTTACTTTTCTTACCTTTTGATATAAACTTCATGATTGTAAAAAAATTGCTTGGATTCAGAAATTCTAATCATTACTCTGATGCGTTGAACCTAGCTCACAGTACCGACTTTTGAGGGAGGAATGAGAGATAGGTTACATAGAGCTAAGAACAATAATAGCTTTCGTGAATATTTGTAGCTGTCAATTACAGCACATCTTTCCAACCCAGATATTGGTGGCTCAAAACATCTGTTGTTGGCAGATGAGGTAGGTTGCATTGAATTGAATTAAGAACTAAAACCTTTATTAGCAAAATTTTGTTTATAGCTGTAGCTGTCTCGTGCAGCTCAGAAAGGTGTTAGAAGTTAGAACATCAGACTATGCTGGCATTCATTGATTTTCATTCTTCTAACTTCAGTGCAAAACTGCAAATGCCATGTTCCCCTGTTTAATCATCTCATTCAGTATTTCTATTCATTGTAATTACCTATCGTGATTATATAATCAAGCTAGTGAGTAGGAGTACAAGAAATGAAAAGTTTTATAATCATATTTCAACACTTTGACACATGCATTAAACTTGATGATTTTGTATTAGTATTGGCAAACTATGTCAAATTGTGTGTTAAATTGTGAGTTTTATTGTGTCTTAGAGTAGTAATTTAAGATCAAGTTGAAGACACAAAAACCTTTCAAGAACTATTCAAGAAAAGAGAAGTATTTGCCTCTTCAATAACAAGCTTGATTGCAACTCAATTCTTCTCGATCGGTCAAGCTACCTCGACTCCATCTCGGTAAGTTGAAATTGTGTAAATCAACAAAAATTAGCAATGTAAAAGGCCCAATAATCTGCCTATTTCATGCCCAATTTGAGTCCTACTTGTTGGGACTAAAAATGGACATTATAAGGGTTCTTAAAGATTTTGTGACTATTCCAATGATTCCCAAACACCAAATAGCAACAAGAAATTCAAAGAATTGTTTGTGTCTACTAGTTTTTAATCTCCTCTCATAAAATTTGATACATAGAGAGGTATAAGGATAGGTACGTAAGAGAAAGAAATAACAAACTTGTCTCAAGTTCTAGCAATCTCACTCGACTGAGCTGAAAGGCAAAGAGAGAGGCAAGATTGTTGTGCAATTGACTATCAAAATGCTTAGCTTACTTAACACTTTGCCTAACCCTCACAATTTTCGCTCCATTGAGATTCAATAGATTGTAGCTCTTAACCTCTTCAGCCCTTGACAAATAAACCCACAAATGTAAATGCTACAATGAAATTAAGTACTTGACAATTATATGTAAAGTTGGCAGAAAATATGCCAACACACTAAAATCCTAATAGAAGGTTTCCTTTGAATGGTTTCTCCTTTGGAATAGTCTTTACATTAGTTTTCCAAGATCGTTGTCTCCATTGTGTTTGATTTTGTGCAATTAATCACACATTATTTAATTTGCCATCACAATCTTAAATTGTTTCTTGTGAATTGGAAATTTGCATAATTGGATAAATTTAACCACATGACTAATTCACTTGTAATTCAACAACCGGGTTTAAACCCAAATCGATTCCATACAAACAAAAACTAATACTATACCAATGCTTAGAAGCAAAGATGGTGAATATATTTAATGACCTTGTTAAAGACTTGTAGTACTTAGCGATGCTTCACAAAAGCTAATTCTTGCTGGTGTAGGTACAGGCATATCTGTTGGAAGATTTGGCATTGTTGCCTCAAACTTAAGAACTTGAATTGCTTGCCTTATGGACGGCCTTAGATTTTGATCAGGGTGAGAACACCAAAGTCCAATGATCATCAAACACTCTACTTGTTTTTCATCAAAATTTGTTTGTAACTCCTTATACAAAGCCAAAAGAAGGTCCCCCTTTCCATGAAGATTCCAAATCCAATCTACCAACCCCATTTCAAAATCCTTTCCCATTGGATTAATTGACCTTCTTCCAATAACAATTTCTAAGTAAACTACTCCAAAACTATACAAATCTAACTCTTTACTAGCCCTACCCATTCTTAAATATTTTGGAGCCATGTATCCTAAAGTTCCAGCCACTCCAGTTGTTTGGGGACCTGGCTCATGATCCATAAATCGAGCTAACTCAAAGTCACCAAGCTTGACATTGAAACTAGAGTCTAACATGACATTGCTTGTTTTGATATCTCGATGCACCACACATTGTTCCCACTCTTCATGAAAATAAAGCAATGCAGAGGCCAATTCAAGAGATATATTGTATCTCAATTCTCAAGTGAGAGGAGTCCTCTTCCCAAAGAGGTGAGTATCAAGACTACTGTTTGGCATAAACTCGTAGATAAGTAAGAACTCACCTTTTTCATGACACCATCCTATGAGTTGTACCAGATTTCGATGCCTAAGCTGGTTAAAGATCTTCACCTCAGTTATGTATTCTTTCTTCCCCTGTTTAGACCCTCTTGAAATTTTCTTCACAGCAACTAGCATATCTAAATCAGCTAAGTAACCCTTGTAAACAACACCAAAACCTCCTTGACCCAACTTCGTCTCGTCTGAGAAGTTATTGGTAGCTGAAACAAGATCACTATAAGAGAACCTTCTTGGTCCTGCACCTTTCTCAAGATCCTCATTAATTGATGTTAAGTTTTTTGTTGCAGCTCTCTCCTTTCTCTTTCCCTTCCATATCCACAATATTGCAAATGCTATAACCATCCCAGCTATCAGAGCACCACCGGAAACGATCAGGTCCACTATGTGTGTGATGTTTCGCTTCTGTTCCACCATGTATATCCAAGCATGAATTGAATTCCCATGACAAAAGCGTATGTCGCTCAATATATTGACTGGTAGCAGCTAAAAAACCAATTGTGACCCACTCAGGCAGAACCTTAGTCAATTCAATTTGGTAAGAAAGACTAGTATCCTCCTTTGTGTTAGAGGTCCTTTGGTAGGTCCAAGAGACGCTCAAATTGTTAGTGACAGCGTTGTAGAGAATCGATACATTTGCAGTATCTCCACCGTGTAAACTAGCATTCCAAGTGGTGTAAACTGCAGAAGAAATTGAGTTGTTGTTAATTCCGACATGCTGAACTGTAGGATCCCATTCCTGGTTCACGAAAGAGTCGAACTCAACATGAACAATTTGGTTCTGAGATGAATCACTGTTTGTGGTATTGAATAGGCCCAGAAAGCCACCAACAGAATTTGGTGGGATCTCCAGCCCAACAGGAGCCAAGAAGAATGCAAGCCCATGACCATAATTAGGACTGCCTGCGTATCAATAATGAAGGAGAAACACGGCATAGAAAATTGACTTTATTCATCTCTATGGCTCGAACGGAAGGTACAGCATCTCCATGATATATTATGTTTGACGTATTAGACTCAAAGGGAGGCATTTGGAAATAAACTGAATGAGCAGAGGGAAGAAGATAAAGGAAGAAAATTAGAGGTAGCTTGAGTAAGTTGTAGAAAGTGGTAGCCATGGCTTGGAAAAGAGAGAGGACTGTGGGAGAACAAAACTGCCTATTTGATCTGAACTTTTATGTCAAGGCTATATGAATAAAAATGATAACCATTAACTTATGTCCTGATGATGTTCAAGTTTCAATGAAATAGAATTATATTTCTTCCTGCAAATATAGAGATAAACTTTCTACAAATTCATCGCCTGCAAGCAGCAAAATAGGGTCAACTATGAAATGGAGTGAAATTTAAAATAATAAGGTAAAACGCATCAATACGTCTAATACTTTCTGATTGTTTTGATCAAGTATTTTTCAAATAAAACACTTAAGCATTTTATATCAATTATCAAGTGTTGAAGATCAGTTTCTAAAATTAAAAACAAAGCTTTTTTTTTTTTTTTTTTTTAAAGAAAAAGTGTTGAATATAATTTTATAAAGGACGTACTGCCGGAGATTTTTTTTTTTGAGGATTAACAAAAATTGACCCGGGTTTTTCCCTGTTGGAATCGATCCACATATGTAGACAAGGGCATCCAACTCCAAAAAAATAAATAGAAACCAATGTTTTACTTTCCTCCATACATTTCCATAAGTTTCATTTTTGGTCATCTAGTTTTTTAACATCCTTTTATTATTATCCCTACTATCCTCTTGCTAACAAAAAATACTGATATGACTAACGAAATTTTAACATGGCACACTTAAAAATGACATAGTTATGAAAATGATTAAAAAATATTTAATTAACATTAAAAAAGCTACATAAACATTTTAATGAAAAAAAAAAAAAAATCCATGTCAAGAAAAAATCTTTGTTCCTTGGTTTGAAAAAATAAAAATAAAAAAAATAATAATTTTTTCCAAATTTCTCATGTCAAATGTTCAAGTCACTTTTCAGTTAATCCATATGAATGAATCAAAATAAGGTACTATCGGAAGATGGGTGTTGTAAGTTGTTTAACACATTTTTCATGTGTAATTAAGTTTCCAAATCTGTATCTTCTAGATTGAGGTGTGATTTTAGACTTTAGTTTAGCTTAGGATATTTTGTAGTTTGAATTTGGATATATAATCAATTAGACATAAATGACCAATCACAACTTAAAAATCTAATAGTAGGTGATGACTCACTTAAATGAATAAAGAATAAATGAAAAGATATATATGCACATACACCCACTCCAAAATCACACAATTCATGAATAGCAAATAATTTGTGTTGCCAAAACTCTAAGTGGAGAGGATTGATGTTGAAATTCAGCATCAACACACCTCACACACCACCACATGCTACTAATAGAAAAGAATCTACAATACATCCAATGCATGTAATACCACCTCCACTCACAGGTTCTACCCATTCACATGGGCTAGCCACATGCCTCACATATCTACCATGCACCAATCAAAATCCTCTTATACAAATGTAGCCACCCATCACACAAGCATATACCCACGTCAATTGTAGCCATATCAACAGAGCCCTATCATTTTAAAAAGAAAAATCCTAGGGTCATCACAATCAATTCCACACATATTTTTATTATATTTTGGTATAACTAATTGTGTAAGCAGTAGGAAAAAAGAAAATAATTAATTTATATTAAAGTAATAAGCAACCAATTAAAATTTACTACCTAGAACAATTGTGAAAATATACTTATAGAACTAATTGTGAACATGTGATTCTAAAATAACTACAACTTACTACCACAACAGTAATCATGTCACACCGACACGTGAGTTTGATGCCATGTCAACATTTGTGCCATGCCACCTTGCCACACCAACATCATGCAATGCAACCACACCATACAAAATTAGCACCCATGCCGCATCATCATTTTTGTCATGTGATGAAAGCCACATTGTTGGCGCGCCAACATTTATTGACGGTTGACTGCCACTATTGAATATTGATAGCTTTTAGACCTCATCAGTTTTTTTCTGTCACCAGGGATCTTTCTCACTCCATTTTTCAGGTAGATACCAAATTTACCTTGGAGTAGTCTTCGGCTTCAATGTCTCACACTTCCCTTTTCCCCCAAAAAAAAAAAAAAAAAAAAGTCTCACACTGCCATCTCTAACAGGTCCTCCAATACCACAACAACAATTTAGTTCCGAGGTGATTCATTGATTATGGTGTAGAATAGGAATAGATATATAGAAATCCACCAGCTGAAAGTTGGTGGAATTTCAAATCAAATGGAGAAGACAAAAAGAATCTCAGCCATTATCTTAGTGGAGATGCCTTGGGTGTCCATAAATATAATGAATGAGAAGTGCGTATTACAGTCAATGGATTTTCTTTAATTTAGGGTGGCAAAGTAAGCCCAAACTTATTTGTCCATTTAAATTTATCTACTCTAATTAAATTTAAATCCACCTAATTATTAGTTGAGTTAAATGGACATCAACCCAATTCAACCCAATGATTATTGGGTTTTATCTAAAAACCCAATGAGGCTCATTTAACTTAAAAACAATATACCTAAATTCAACTCAGTCCATCCCATTAAAAAAAAAAAAAAAAAAAAGACCTCAGACGTTTCAGTGTTTTGGGGTTTTCATTTTCCATCATTTTCTCGACCTCCAAACACTTCTCTCTCTCTCTCTCTCTCTCTCTCTCTCTCTCTCTACACAAAACCTCATAAAAAGACGAAATAAAATACAGAACACAAAAATATATACAGAAATGAAGCTCGCTCAATCGGTAATTAAGATCCAGATCCGTTGTTTCAAATAGCGACCCCTTCGTCGTCGAGTGGTTGACCCCATAGAGAGTAGAGAACATTGTTTGCAACGCACAGTTGACTTCCACGGTGGTCTTGTAGGGTTTTGGCAAAATATTGAACGCCAAAGCCAGCTCCAGCGGTATCAACAACTACGAAAATAGTGTCAAATCATCGATGCTCAGTAGCCCAACCTCCCATTCCGTCACTCGGTCTTCATCGCCGCCATTTCTACCGCCCACGAATTCGTACTCACTCATCTTCATCAACATCAAATCATATCTGAATACTCTTAGAATTTGTGAATTCGATATTTGGATCTAAAAGAAAAGAAAGAAAGAAATGAAAATAAAGAGAGATATTTTCTCTCTCTCTCTCTCTCTCTCTCTCTCTCTCTCTCTCTCTCTCTCCACCCTGTTTGGTTTCGTAGAAAGTGTGGTAAAATATATGGAAGAGAAAATTGATATACTTGTTTTGTAAAGTAAAGCGTGGGAAATGTTTATAAGAAAAGTTTTTTCTTTTTCCCGGGAAAGTAGAGTGGAGACTAGAGAGAGTGGAAAAGGGAATCTAAGAAAATGTTGGGGTTTTCACTTTAATGGCATTTTGGTAATTTTGATAATTGAGTAAGTTGGGGTTTACCCATAATAATTGAGTTGGGTTAGATTTGGGTTAGAAGAAATTAATTAAATGGGTTTTATATACCCAACCCAATTATGCCCACCCCAAACCCACCCATTTGACACCCCTAATTTTCTTGTATGAGGGTCCTATAAATAGAGGCACCCTCTTAGCATAAATGGCTCAACCTGTTTATCCACTCCTTATTTCTTTTTTTAATTCTTTTCTTTTTTGAGAAAATCCTTATTTCCTTATACGTTGTACCATTCCCATCCTTTTGACTAAGATAAAGTATTTATTTATTTTCTTAAGTTGAAATTGCTTGTTCGTTTAAACCCCACAAACAGATTGTTTAACCTAATTTATTAACCAAGATTACTTAGACTAATTCTCAGATTTAAGTTAAACACAAATGAATCATATCATGTAAAGATGTAGAAAAATAAATAACACCATGATATGATTACCCAAGAAAACCAATGAAATTAACCGTTTCAAGGTAAAAATTTGGGGAGGATTTGACCTAGCTATCCTCAAGGTAAACCAATTTTACTAAAAAAGAATTGAATTTTTTACAAAAGATTTAACCCAAAATCTAATGCAACCTCTAGTAGTAACTTACTGACACGACCACGTGCAAGCTCCGAATCTACGGACTCCTTCTCTTCTTGAACTTACAGCAACACAAGCCGCCTTGCTTGTGACTTTGAGATCCCACTCAAAGGTTTCAACAACACAAACTCTCCAGTTTGTGACTTCAAGACCACCCTTGAAGGTTTAGATCATCAGCAGTTGTTGATCTTGTTGCAGCAACTTCAGACCTATCGGATCTAATGATATGAGAATGATTTCTTGTAGTGACTTTAATAGAGGAAGGCACAATACCTTTTAGATCTCACAAGAGCACCTCCAAAGTCTCTCAAAAGTAGGGGTGTGCAAAAAACCAAAGAACCGAAAAAATCGATTCAAACCGACCGAACCGAAGCAAAAATTTCGGTTCGGTTTCGGTTCGGTTCGGTTTCGGTTTTATTAAATAAAAACCGAAAAGTTCGGTTCGGTTTTCGATTGCAAATTTTAATAAACCGAACCGACCGAACCGAACCGAAATATATTATTATAATATAATTTATATTAAATATAATAATATATAACATTTTGTAAATATTTAACTTATGACTACTGACTCACCTTCTGACGCTTTGGCTATTCCAAAAAAAAAGCAAAAAACACATACACGCTTTGGGGCATTGGGCAGTGTACTTCCATCACTTCATATTAAAACAATTCAGATTATTTAGTGATTTAAAATTAAATTTTCAGTGATTCAAAATTCAAACAAATGAAAATAATCTAACGTTGGTGGTCAACCAGGGGATATGATTTGGTCTAAAGTAGCTTTTTCAATTTTTTATTCTTTACTTTAGTCATTTTCTTGGCCTGCCACAGCTTTTATAATTTTTTATTAATTTCCTTTAGTCATATCTCTGGTTATGGCAGTGTTTAGCCTGCTTCTTGTCCTGTAGCTGAGGCGGATAGGCCTGTTGTGGCTCAAGCTCCTATTCTCATACTTTTGTACTCTTGCCTTTTTTAATATATCAATTTCTACATTCATACCTCACATTTTTCAGTTTACACCCTCAGACTTTCCACTCTCTCTCTCTCTCTCGTTCAGACTTCAGTTCAGACAACCTCCACAGTCCCTACCTCTCACGCCGAATCACCCTCTGCCGTCGCCTCCACACGCCACCCTCTCTTATCGCTGTGACTATGGCTGTGTGACGAAAATGGCATCAGCAGCAGGGTCTCCACCATTGCCACCACTCCAAGACAACGTCAACGTCGAGCGCCGCCTCCGGGAAGCCGAGGACCATCTCCGCGAAGCCATAGAGGAGCTCCAAATCTGCTTGATCATCGGCTTCTCATCTCAAGAGTCAAGACTCACAGTGAGTCTCTTTTGAAAATCTTGATACCCTCTCTCTGTTTTCTGTTTTGGGTTTTGTTTAATACTGAATCTGAATCAATAAAGTTATGGCTTTGAAAATAGTGAATCAAGATCAAGATCAAGATCAAGATGTTTATTTTTTCAAGTTTTATTTGTTAGGGATTTGAAAAAATGATAACCCATGTGCTGGGCTGAATCTCTGTTTTGTGTAACAACATACTGAATACTGCATTTTTTTTTAAGCCCAAAATAGAAAATTTTTGGAAAAAACCAAAGTCCCAATTGGCCCAAACTCCAGGCCCAAAAACTGAAACCGACCGAAACACCGACCGAAACCGAAACAAACCGAAACCGACGGTTTGTCAACTATTTCGGTCGGTTTCGACTGAGACTTTTACCAACCGAAAATTTCGGTTTCGGTTGGCTGGATAAAAAAAAACCGACCGAACCGAACCGATTACAGCTCTACTCAAAAGCTCATAAAACGTAGTTAGGGTTTTTCTTTATATACTAGAAGTGTTTCGCTTGAAACCCAAAACGTTTAAGCAAAATTTGGGCAGAAATAAAATTCTGCAGAAATTTCATGTCTGCAATTTTCAATCAGTCGGATCTAATTTTCAATTGGTCGAATTTCACTGAATTCAAATTCTCCTTTCTGCAGCTTGAATGTTCTTGTATTTTGACATGTAGTACCTTGAGCATTGTCTAATCAAACCTATAAATCTAGGAATCTATATCTAGACAAGTTTGTGCTCACAATTTACCAATTGTTCTAAACTTTAGAACCTAACAATCTCCTCCTTGGCAATCCGTGACAAAACTTACATACACAATGAAATGTTCAAATACAAGAACAACCCTATTACAATAAAATGCGCAATTATATCACAAATCCCAATCTAAGACTCCTAACCTAGAAGTTGCTAGAAGAGGTAGAAGGTCTTGATTAGGATGTGTCTGTCTTTCTTGAAACACTCAAAAGAGTACATCACCGCATGTGTGGAAATAAAGACAGATAAACAAAAAATAACATATATGCAAACTAACTCTCCCCCTAAGTTAGATACATCAAAAACAATAAAATTTATTTTCTCCCATTTTCAAAAACAATTTCATCTATTTCTCCCCCTTTTTGTTATGTATTGACAAAGACAACCCAATCAGAAGGTAGAATTAAACATACAAAATAGAGGATAAGAGAAAAAAGATAATCAAGGGAATACAAAACAATTTAACTCTATAGAAAATAGAGGCAACTCCCCCTATGAAGAGCAACAACTCCCCCTATAAAAATATGGAAAACAAAACAAGTTTTGGGAAAAGCAATTTTAGGAAAAATTTAGAAGGTGGAGAAAACTAAAAAGACACATTAGTTGAGGATACACATGAAGGAAAATATTTTCTTTCAATATATGCAAACTTGACACTATGTGACCCATAAACAAATCTCAACAGTAGAGAATATTTGCACATTTATTATCCACCATATCTCAAAAAAAATATTTCCAATTTTCATTAGTTCACACATCAAAAAAAAAAAAAAAAATAGCATATACTAAAATGTACAGAACTCAAAAATTAATCAACCAATTTTTAAATCAAGTTGAGTACCCAATTTAACAAAGTGTGTGCGTGATGTGTGTGAAAACAATGAGAGATATGACTACAAAAATGCAAGATAGATAAAGAAAACAATATAATGCATGTTAATCCTAACAAAAATGATGCATGAAAAGACAGATTGATCAAGAAACTAAAAACCGAAAATTTTCTAGTTTCAATCGGTCAAAAGAAATCGAGAGAACCCAAGACTTTTAAAAGAAAAGGCCATTTTTCTCATTCACAATTCGATCGGTCAAAAAACAGACTCGGTCGATCGAATTTCAAAGAGACAAATTTTGAAAAATTCTGGAAAATTTTTATGTAGAATCATTTGAAAAACTGTTTTTATGATATGACATGAATGTTCATGACTTCAAAACCAAATTTTTCAAAAAGAAATTCAACTTTAACAAATTTCCTCACTCTTATCTTTTCTCACCCTAAAAATGCATTAAACACTTCAAGAATTTTAATTTTGGTAGGCCATAAAACATAACATACAATCACATGTACAGAGTTTAACAAAGATTTGCTTGTGACGTGTGCAACTGCTAAGTGTATGAGATACTCACAAGGTGATATGTAAACAGAAAATAAGCACAATTTCTACAGTATTCATTACATAAGTTTGAAAGTGACTATCACCTAAGAAGTTACATCATATAACTCCCACATCTCTTAGAAAACACGCTTACACCCATGCAATTTTTTCTTTTTCTTTTTCTTTTGAAGCTTATTTTTCCTTTCTCTTTTTTTTCTTTTTTTCTTTTTTTTTTCTTTTATCTATTGTACAATAACATCTTAAGTATTTTGCTATGCAAGTGCTACACCTTACCGAGCACAGCTTTTATAATTTGCACATAGGTGTTCATGATTGGTGAGTAACAGTGGTGAGACGGTTATTTATGCCTTAATCCTTACAATCAAAAGAATGTGACTTCAAAATCAAGAGCATGTGATTAAAAACTATAAACAACTTACACAATATAAGCACTACATAGCACAAACTGGTAAAGTGCAAAAAAATAAAACTTATCAAAGCTAAATAAGGTACACAGTCATGAAATGTAAATTTCATAGGCCAACCTCAATTACACATCTTAAAGATGCATAATACCAAAAAAAAAAAAAGATTTTCAAATTTTCATAATGACCAAAAACAAAATGCACACATTATGCTAAATGAATAAAATGCAAAACAATGCATAACAATGCTCAACTAAGCTATAGAGGGTACACAAATAAGAAATATTAATTTCTTAATTAACCCATGAGTACATGTACAAACTAGTACATACTCATACAAAATTGCATTTATCTCAAAATAGTCATGAACTTAGTTATGCAATATACACTTTCTATGTTTCTCTACAATGTCAAGTATGTTCTAAATCAAGAGAGAGATATCATAATTCATGTAATCCTCAAGAAAACAAGGCACAATTTTTTTTTTTTTTTTTTTTTTTTTGTCTTTTTGAAATTTTTCAATGTTTTTGAATTTTTTTTTTAAACAAAACAACCTAAAAATAAAAAATAAAACAACCAAAAATGGAAAGTAAACATGTCCACAAATAATTGAAAGAAGTATATCAAGGATAAATAAACAATACTCACCTTAGAAAGTCTTTTCTCACCCATATAGCACGCGTCTTTGGCTTTGTAGGTGAAAAATCATGAGAACCAGAGTGTATATGAGGGACTACACACTTTTTCTGAGAGAGACAAAAATCCTGCAATTTCATTTCACAAGCCAACAATCTTATATTTTTCAAAAGCATATGAAACAATTTATTTGGACTTATGGTAGGAGAAATATCATCACATATCCTAAACTGAAACACAGAATGCTTAAATTTCAATATATGATAATTAGGACGAATGTGACTAGACACACCACAAAAGTGATAGACAAGAACAAATTTAGGAACATCAGTTTTCCTAATAGCAGATCTAGTCTCAGATTTTGGTTTTTGCCTCAATAAAGAAGAATTTGATCTAATATGATCAACAACCCCACAAAGATGATAGGTAAGCACAAAAACAGATTTCTTATGCAATCTATCAGTAGGTTTAGACTTAGATTTAGAAACTTTAGCATCTACATCAGAACTATTATCTTTATCTAACCTAACAGAATAAGCTTTTTCTTTATAAGTCCTCTTGAAAGGAGGAATATAAATTTTTTCAACTTTAGGCTTAAGAGAAACAGAAACAAATCTATCAACAACAGTAGACTTGGTACTAGTCAAATTTTTAAGTTTAGCTTTAGACTCAACTAACTCTTGTTCCAAGCTTTTCATCTTCTCATCTTTAGAGGGAAGTTGATTTCTCAAAAGTTCATTCTTTTTATTAGATTCATCTAATCTTATAATCAATTCCTCTTTTTCGAGATTAGCCAATTTTAAATCTTCCTTGAATTCTTAGCAATTTTCATAGATTTAGATAATTCCCTATGGAGAGTTTCACAAGCATCAACAAGATCAACAGAAACAATAGTGTCCTTTTTATTCAAATCATCACAAATATAAGCAGATAGACACTTAAAATTATCCATGATAGCAAGGATCAAGGATCTCACTCAGGACGTTAATCCAATCAAAGTGAACCCGCTCTGATACCACTTGTTTATTCGTTTAGACCCTTAAACAGATTTTTTAACCTAATTTATTAGCCAAGGGATTGCTTAGATTAATTCTTAGATCTAGGTTAAACACAAATGAATCATATCATGTAAAGATGCGGAAAAATAAATAACACCACGATATGATTACCCAAGAAAACCAATGAAACTAACTATTTTAAGGTAAAAACCTAAGGATGATTTGACCTAACTATCCTCAAGATAAACCAAATCCACTATAAGAGAATTGAAGTTTTTACAAAAGATTTAACCCTAAATCTAATGCTACCTCCAGTAGTAACTCATTGACACGACCACGTGTAAGCTCCGAATCCACAAACTCCTTCTTTTCTTGAATTTACAGCAACACAAGCAGCCTTGCCTATGACTTTGAGATCCCACTCAAAGGTTTCAGCAACACAGACTCTCTAGTTTGTGACTTCAAGACTACCCTTGAAGGTTTAGATCATCAGCAGTTGTTGATCTTGTTGCTACAACTTCAAATCTATCAGATCTAATGATATGAAAATGATTTCCGGCATTTACTTTGATAGAGGAAGGCACAATACCTTTTAAATCTCACAAGAGCAACTACAAAGTCTCTCAAAAGCTCACAAAACGTAGTTAGTGTTTTCCTTTATATACTAGAAGTGTTTCGCTTGAAACCCAAAACATTTAAGTAGAGTTTGGGCTGAAATAAAATTCTATAGAAATTTCGTGTTTGCAATTTTCGATCAGTCGGATTTCACTGAATTCGAATTCTCCTTTCTGCAGCTTAGATGTTCTTGTATTTTAACATGTAGTACCTTAAGTATTTTCTAATCAAACTTATAGATCTAGGAATCTATATCTAAGCAAGTTTGTGCTCACGATTTGCCAATTGTTCTAAACTTTAGAACCTAATAGAAATATCTATTTCTTTTTATTAGTACTCAAATCAAATTTACTCTATTGTTTGATCTTTGTAGGCATGTCCTACGAATTCCTCTCTCTCTCTCTCTCTCTCTCAAAAGTAACGTGAAAGAATGAGAGTTTCTCTTTTATCATCAAAATTTTCTTATTTATATTATATTATATTATATTATATTATATTATATATATATATATAAAATATAATATAATATAATTTGTGTCCTAATTTAAGAAAATATATATATTTAAAAATTTTATTTCAATAAAATTATATTACCAAAAGTTTGTGTAATTTAAAATAAAATTTTAATATTTACTTAATTATTTTGAGTATATATCATAATTTGTGTTTTAATATGGTAAAACTTATACACTATACACGATAGTTGCACTAATTGGCTCAAAATATATATATATATATATATATATATATATATATGTAAGTATTAAACATCATAAAAATTATGTTTTTCTAACATATGATTCATTAAATATTAAAATAGTTAATTTACTTTAGGTGAAACTCTATTAAAAATTTTAAGCAGATTACTAATTATTAATAGAGTTTCGATGATATTAGTAATATGTAGGGACACGATTTTTAACGACCCAAGGGTAACGTTGGGCTCGCATGTAAAGGGCCCGAACAATATGATTTGTAGAGAGTGGGTTTGGAAAGGCTTGCCCTTGAGCGCTGGGCAGCGGTCTGGTCCTGGTTTCACGAGAGCTAATACAAAGGCAGGTTTGGACAATATGACTGAGCCTTACATCGATATGGTTTGAGAGGTTTGGCTTCTCGGAATTAGTCTGAGGAGCATTACATTTTCACCATTCTTCCTCATTTTCTTTCTTTTGTTCCTCCCCCCCCCCCCCCCCGCTTTTTAGCTCTCTTTCCCTTTTATACTAGCATTCGCTTCCCGTTCTTCTCCCATGCGTCAGTCTTTCCTTGTTTGGGGCAATTACTCGTCCTATCAATCCTCACGTCAGAGTGGTTGGAAAAAGCTGGATAACATGGTATGGGGTATGGGCTTGTCAGGTGTTGGGCTCCACGTTATGGTGTTGGCAGCTTTCTCGCTTGTACTGCTCTTATACTGAGTTTGTCCTTTTCTTCAGGCGTTTTGTGAGGTGTTGAGCGTGAGATTGTCCTCGGCCACATTCTTGAGCCATTAAGGGGTTCTCATCATACATCCTCGGCAGTAGGGCTCCTCGGCTTGGGCTTTGGGCCTTTAATGTGAAGTAGGCCGGGATTCCAAATTTCAGACCCCACAATAGCCCCTCAAAATCCTGCTTCCCGACTTTTTAGTTAGGGAGGAGGGTTTTGGTGATGCTGAGCCCACCTCGTGACTTGCTCAAGTTCCGTACCTTACTGCTGCTTGTGTTCTTCCATTTGCATGGGAAATGTGCCGAATTAAGAGGCATTACTTTATTCATCATCCGCGCAGTGTCCTTTGACGTTTCAGTATTCGAGGCGCGCCTTCACGGGGACCTTTAAATCTTGTGGTGGCGGATAGTGTTGGAAATCGTGCCAGAGCTGCCTTGTCCGCAGCGTTCCTTGGGAATCTGCTCGAATTAAATGACATCACCTTACTCTTTATATAAGTAGGATAGGTGGTTATTCTCCTGGCGTATAAACCCTTCTGCTCTCTTCAAGATCTTAACCCTTTATCCATGACCAATTCCCACATCCAGTGTCGTTTTCCCTTAGTGCAATATGTCTGAGGCTTGGGTGGAGGTGGAGGAACTTCACCCGCCACAGAGGCACCGAACCCTTCCAAGACTTAAGGTGGTGTGGTCTGGGCAGGGGAGGCACAGGTTTAAGGTAACCTCCCGCTTGGATAAGGTGGGGACGATACCCCCACCTCTTTTAGTCAAAATCCGAAGCAGGTTCTGGTCACATCAGACTTTTGGTGTGTCAGAAGAAAGGTTTTCCGCCATCAGCATCGTCTGCTCTTTCGCAGGCATGGTTCCATGGAGGCTCATCAACTTCCGGTTCCCTGCACCTTTTCTTCAGCAGGGCTAGCCTCGAGTTGGACTCCCGGCACCTTTTCTTCAACGGTGCCGACCCGAAGTCGGGCTCTTTTGCTACCTGAGTTGTAGGCATGTAAAAGTATTGAGGAATGGCTCCCCTGGACGAAATTTTGAAGCGGCAGCACGTCTCTCCCCTGCACCTATTCTTCGGCTTTTTCTTAATTCCCTTGTATTTTCTCTATTTGTTTTGTGTAGTTAGTTTTAGTATGAGCTTATTTGAGCTCTTTCAATGTACGCTATACTGTTTCTTTGTCTTAATAAAAGATGAATTTATTTCTTTTTAAATATTTTTCCTTTCTGCAACAATTGTTTTGTGCATGGGTGTGCTACATGTGTGCTTTCCTTAGATGATATTTAGAGCAGGAAACCTTGAAACAGAAACCTACTAATTCTAGTTTATCGATATTACCAAGCATAATAATGATAATTCCCA
Organism: Quercus lobata; assembly: GCF_001633185.2. NCBI lineage: Eukaryota > Viridiplantae > Streptophyta > Magnoliopsida > Fagales > Fagaceae > Quercus > Quercus lobata. The sequence continues at coordinate 37,211,508 of NC_044909.1, forward strand.
GTAAATTAAAACTCATAAAACTAACCGGGATAATGGCCGAGTGCTTCGTAATGCATGCAAGGCGACCGTCCGAGAACGATAAACTCTAAATAATTCATCCGAGAGAGTAGCCGAGCAGTGAGGGACTTCGGCTCTGTGTTTTTGGCAACATATTGCCCTATATTGCATCAATCCTCTTGGTATTGAGAATCCGAGGATAAACCGGGGAATCCATGTAGTTTAGGGATTAGCCCAACTATTAATGGGGAATTCTCCTCGGATAGATTCTAAGGGCCATATAACGTCCAAGTCGTGTCCATAGCTTGTAGTTTTTCTGTTGAGTAGTTGGTTTCCCCATAGGCTTAAGTCCGAGGACCATACAAGGCCTTGGTTCTGTCCAAAACTTGTAATTTTCCTTTTGAGTACTTGGTTTTCCCATAGGCTTGAATCCGAGGACCATGCAAGGCCTTGGTTCTGTCCAAAACTTGTAATTTTTTCTTTTGAGTACTTGGTTTCCCCATAGGCTTGAATCCGAGGACCATGCAAGGCCTTGGTTCTGTCCAAAACTTGTAATTTTTCTTTTGAGTACTTGGTTTCCCCATAGGCTTGAGTCCGAGTACCATGCAAGACCTTGGTTCTGTCCAAAACTTGTAATTTTTCTTTCGAGTACTTGGTTTCCCCATAGGCTTGAGTCCGAGGACCATGCAAGGCCTTGGTTCTGTCCAAAACTTGTAGTTTTTTCTCTGTATTTATTTATTTTTCGAAGGTAAGCCCCTAGACTAGGGCGGGGAGAGCTGGCTTGAGGCCAGAAGCCCCTAGAGCTGCCCGCGCTATTGGCACTGCAAGGCGTAGCCCCTAGCAGAAGTTTATGTCGGAGCAACAACTACATGTCTCCGGAGATGGAGGAAACCCCGCGAACCTCTGCTTGCTAGAGAGTTGACTCCACCGCCACCTGCGCCAACGCGCAAGCCTTCCCACAGACAGCGCCAATTGTAGGGATACGATTTTTAACGACCCAAGGGTAACGTTGGGCTCACATGTAAAAGGCCCGAACAATATGATTTGTAGAGAGTGGGTTTGGAAAGGCCTGCCCTTGAGCACTGGGCAGCAGTCTGGTCCTGGTTTCATGAGAGCTAATACAAAGGCAGGTTTGAACAGTATGACTGAGCCTTACATCGATATGGTTTGAGAGGTTTCGCTCCTCGGAATTAGTCCGAGGAGCATTACAATCTCACCATTCTTCCTCCTCCCCCCCCCCCGCTTTTTAGCTCTCTTTCCCTTTTATACTAGCATTCGCTTCCCGTTCTTCTCCCACGCGTCAGTCTTTCCTTGTTTGGGGCAATTACTCGTCCTATCAATCCTCACGTCAGAGTAGTTGGGAAAAACTGGATAGCATGGTATGGAGTATGGGCTTGTCAGGTGCTGGGCTCCACGTTATGGTGTTGGCATCTTTCTCGCTTGTACTGCTCTTGTATTGAGTTTGTCCTTTTCTTCAGGCGTTTTGTGAAGTGTTGAGCGTGAAATTGTCCTCGGCCACATTCTTGGGCCATTAAGGGGTTCTCATCATACATCCTCGGCAGTAGGGCTCCTCGGCTTGGGTTTTGGGCCCTTAATGTGAAGTGGGCCGAGATTCCAAATTTCAGGCCCCACATAATATATTTTCTTTTATTTCATATAATTAGTTTTTTTTTTTTTTTCATTTGTAAGTTCTATATCATATCATATCATACACTATAAATAAAAGTTGGGTTTAAAAGTCATTGTTGCTCCAAGTGGCTAAACCAAATTGCAGAAATTTTTTTAATTTTTTTAAAATAGATATAATTAGTTGTTGTTATCTTCTTCTCTTATAATTTCTAAATTGATAAAAATCTTAATTTGACTACAATTCAAAGTCTTCGTCTGATCCTTTTATTATTCATTTATTTTTACTTAAATTATATTTGTTAGGACATATGTGATTCAATGTTAGGAACATATGTCATCATTTTATGTAATTGGCTAATCCTTTGACAAAACGCACTTTACTTGTAATTTGGTAGATCTAGGATGTGTTTAATACTTCAAGAAACAAGGTTTCTAGTTCAAATGTTAAAGTCATGCAAGTCTGTCCAAGAATCAAGCAATGAAGTACTGGATTTTAAAGCTCGACAGCTAGCATCTATCGAGATTTAAAAGCTGCTTAAGCCCATGGCTCGACAACTAGCGCCATCTATCAAGGTTTATGAAACTCAGTTTTTCAGAACTGATTTTCATTTAATCTGTGGGTATATGTTTGGGCTTTTTTTTCTCACAACCCTAAACATGTATAAGGATTATTTTGAGGGCCGTAAAAGGTTACACAAGTTGCAATAGAGCACAATTCCACAAGTGTGAAGAAAAGTGTAACCAGAAACCTAGTTTGCCCTAGTTCATCTTTCTCTTGAAGAAGCTGTTGTGTTTGTACACCTTAGGGTTTTGTGACCAAGCAACTTCATGATCTTCATCGTGTGATGAACTGAAGAATTTTTAACCAACATTCTTCTCAAGTTGGTGATTAAGTCGTGTACTGGGATCCGCGCAATTGGTTAGTCACGTACCAAGAATCGTGCATTGAAAATGAGAGATTGTCACTACAGAACAAGTCCAATTAGGTATTGGGGTAAAGGTTCAATTGTAGGTTGATATAAGGTACTAGGATTCCTTTACTTGTAACCGCTTGTTTTGATAATAGTGGATTCTCGGGAGTGGTGACCTTAAAATCACTTGGTAGGGTTTTTGTCTTATAGGTTTTTATCATACATAAACAAATCACCGTGTCAATTTAATTTCCGATGCATACTTAGTTTAATTGGTGATTTGTTTGTACTACCATGTACATTGCATCTTAATTTGAATAATTGATAAACTCGGCTAATTAATCAATTAATTTATCACAAGGGGTCAATACATTTTTGGTCTATCAATATTACTACACAGTCATAAAAAATAAAATAAATAAATAAATAAATAAATAAGCAATGTTATTGGTTCATATTCTATAAAAATAAAAATAAAAATACAAAACAAAACAAAAGATAGCAAGTCATTTGTTCATACCTATTTATCAAAAATGTTTTTGGATCAAGTTAAAAAAAAAAAAATTGTAAATAATGTAATAATTAAGCATTTGAGTTTAAAGTAAACACCTTTTCTTTCTTATAAAAAAAAAAAAAAAAAAAAAAAAAAAAAAAAAAAAAAAAAAAAAAATCAACTTCTATATGTAATGATGGAATATACATATACGTATATCAACATTTCCTCTCTTTTTTCCATAAAAAACGTTTTCTTTTTTCTTTTTTCTTTTTTGAGAAGAAACTTTCTTTTTTCTTTCTATTCATATGACCTTTTTTTTATTCCACTTTTTCTCACATACGTACCTAAATTCATGAAATCTACATTAGAAATTAACAGACAAATTAATCCAATTCATAATATTAAACTTTTGTACTCATTTGTTCTCTTCTACAATAATTGGTTCAAGTTTTTGTTACATATTCACACTTTCATCTCTTCAAATGATAGAAGAAACAAACATGTATATTTTGTGTGCGTTTAGATACCGCTTACTTTGCTATAAACTGAAAACTGAAAACAATAAAAAAAAAAAAATTTATGGTTACTGTTTATTATTATTCACTACTGTTCAGCACTGTTCATTGGCCTAAATACATTATTCATGTCCCATGAACAGTGCATTAAGCACTAGTCAAAAAAAAAAAAAAAAAAAGCCAAAAACGCCAGACGCGTGAACACGAACGCGCAAAGCAAACAAACACTCTTTGTTCTTTTTCTACATTTATATCTTAATTTATGATTTTTTTTTTAATTTCGTAATTTTAAATTATGAATAAGTTTGATTATATTCTTAATATTAAATGTAAATTATTTTTTATAAGTTTTTAGTTGTTTCTATACTACTAATAAGAGGATTATCCTATTTCGTCTTCAATTTTTGACGTACCAAAATATCCTCATACAAATTCTAAAATAACATACCCTTTAATTTAATTATTTTTCCTAAAAAAACAAAAAAATGTTAAAAGAGTAATACTATCTCATGTGCAAAAGGGAAAAAAAAAAAAAAAAAACTGTTATTCTCATTTGTATTCAAATGTTTGATACCTATCTATATTTGTTATCTATTTGAATTCAAATACATTTATTAAAAAAATACAAAATTACTTCTTCCAAAACAAACTCACTACCACACATAAAAACTAATCATTCTTATCTTGTATTTAAATGTCTGATTCCTATTTGTATTTGTTACCTATTTTGTACGTTTTTAAACCCCTTAAACACAAACAGATTAACCTAGTAATTTAGCCAAGTGATTAACTTAGGTAAATTATGCAGATCTAGGTTAATACAGATAAATCATATCATTGAAACAGTGCAGAAAATAAAATAACACAACGGTATGATAACCTAAGAAAACCAAATCGGTAAAAAAACCTAGAGAGGATTTAACCTAGCTATTCTCAAGGTAAAACAGATCCACTATGAAAGAATTGAAGTTTACACAATAGTAACTTAGACCACTAACATCCTATTGCTATCTCGAGTAGGAAAATTACTACCACGACCACATGACTGCTTCGAGTCCACAGATTACTTCTTTCTTGGATTCACAACAACCACAAGTACTCTCATTTGTGTTTTCTTTAAGCTCTTTATGCAGCAACTGAAACGATCACCAAGCTCTCGACATCAATCTTGCAATTGGAAACCCTAAGTATGTATGAAGGCAAACACATCTATATCTCATAAGAGATTCATACACACAGCATAAAAAACAACATTAAAATGTGGCTAGGGTTTTTCCTTTTATATTTAAGGCAAAACATAAAACCCTACACATCAAACGGGCTTGGGCTGAGTTGGAAAATTCTACAGAAAAATAATCTACACGAGCTTCGATCGATCGAGTCTAATTCTCGATCGATCGAGCTAGGCAGATTTACACAATAAATCCTACAGTACATTCGATTCCAACTTTACACATAAACATACTTTGAGCAATATTACAAAATGGAGTTCTAATACATTTAAACCTAAAGTCTTAGAACCCAAAAAACTCCCCCTTTGGCAATCTATGACAAAACACAAAATAAATAAAATGCTCAAAGTTTACAAAAACAACCCATTACAATAACATTGCCCAATAAAAACAAATTCATCCTAACTACTATCTATTAGTTGCAATTGTAGACAGCAGCACGACTGAATCAACTTGTATATTCCTGTAACACTTAACAAACACATAAACGCATATGTGAAAAATACAAATAAAACAAAATAAATTATTGATTTCACATAATCATAAACTACAAGACATATATCATGAATAACCTCATAAATATAAATCAATAATCAATGTAGCACAATGTGAAACAAGAGACAAAAATAAACACAAGATGTCTCCCCCTATCATATACAACTCATCAAAAAAAAAAAGACATCAAAATAAATACATCATGAGCCAAAACAAATAAGTACAAAGTGAAGCACCTAGATACAATCTAAAGCTCCAAAGCTCAACAACAACAACAACAACAACAACAACAACAACAAAAAAACTCTATCTCCATTCATATGTAATCCCCCTTTTTGTGACGAATTGCCAAAGGGCAATCAAGACTCATTATCAAAAGGAGGTGGAGGAGGTGACCGTCTAATGCTCGTCAAATTTGCTCTCAAGGTCTGAAGCTCGGTAAGCACGTCCACCAAAAGTTGACCATGAGCCGCATGAATGGTCATGATAGTGTCCAACGTACGACGAATGTTAGAAACATCCGAAGCAGAAGGTGGAGGATCAGCAGTAGTAGTCAAATCAACGAACGCATCAGTAGCTGGATCACTTGAAGAAGAAGAAGAAGGAGGTGCACCAGAGGAAGACTCTACTCTAGGGCATTTAGAGCTAGCTCGCATCTGAGCAGCCCTCTGCCTAAGGAAGGTAACACCTATACGAGCTATGATATGAACAGGCTCAGACGTCGGAAACTCCACTAAACCTAAATGTAAAAAAATCCAATGAATAAAAACGGGGAAAAATAGACCATGACCAGTAGAACAACTCCTATGAACCTCAACCAAAGAACAAATGAAAAGATGAGGAAAACTCATAGGAGCGTTTGTGACAAGAGCATACAAAAATGCACATTTCTCGATAGGAATTTTATGCAAATGAGAGATGGGCCCGATAGAATGGCAAGAAATCTGGAAAAAGAGATAATGAATCTCGGTCAACTTATGGGTGGTGAACAGAGGATCAAAACCCCATTGAATAGAAGTCCTAGTAAGATATGACATAATGTCATCAAGGGGAGGAGACTCATCGTAAGGATAAACAGGATGCTGGATCTTAGGCACCCCAAGAGTAGAGGCCACTACTGTAGGACTTATGGTGTACTCTTCACCCCGTATCCAACTTTTCACATACTGAGTGTTGGAATCATAGAGAGTTCGAGTAGAACTTTGTGATCAAGGTAGCCAGAGGAGGATGATCAACATCCAACAAAGGTAACCAACACCTACGCTCAAAGTTTCTCCTAATCTTCAGGTCAAGCTCATCTAAAACTACTTTCTTCTTAGCCCACACATTCCTAAGAATGTTCAGCTTGTCATAAGTTTCCTGATTTTTCTCACTAAGAAACCTCTCACTATCAAAAGATGGAGCAGAAGAAGAAGAGGATGTCCTATGGGCTCTAGTCTTCCTAACCATGATGCTAAAGAGCAGAAAGGACAAACAGAAAAGAGACAAAAGATAAAAACACAAGAGAGAGAAAAAACCAAGGGTGGACTGCATCAGACACAATTAGAGCAAAAAAAATATAGAAAATAACAATCTATATGATACATGAACAGAATTAATGCATGATGCATACTCTGATGCATTGAGAATAGTCCAATTACACTTTAGAAACACAAAATTGGCTTGAACATAGAGTTTATACCAAAAACCCCAAATTTTGAAAACCCTCTTTCAAAAATCCCAACAAATTGACCAATTGCATTACACAAGTTAGATAACAGAATATAATGACCAAATCAATCAATCAAACAAGTCAATTTCATCAATTAATGCTTAATTGAACAAAAGCCCCAATTCGGGTAGTTTCAAGTCCTAGAAAATCCAATTTTTCTCAATTCATCAAATTGATCAAATTAAACCTTAAAGAACAGTTTACTATCATCCAATAACAAAAACCCATTGATCAATTTTGAAAGAAAATAGCTAGAACATCAAAAACCCCAAATTTTATGAAGTCCAAAAATTTTCCCTTAAATGCATGAAAAATGAAAAGAAACTGAAAAAGGAAGGGTATAATAGTCTTACCGGTGCTAGAAGACAAAAACCCTTGAGAAAATATGAGGGAAAATGACAAACAAATTTGCTTTGAATCTGGACCGGTCGAAGAGAGTGAGAAAAGCTTTTGAAAAATTTTGAAATAGTGAAAGGCACATGAGAGAAAAAGCTTTTTAAAAGACCTTCAAACTGATTTTCAATTGATCGAAATACAGGTTCGATCAATCGAAAATTACATTCGATTGATCCAGCATCAATTGAGCCAGGCAAATTCAAACCAAATTTGTAATCGCAATTTCGATCGATCAAGAAACAGGTTTGATCAATTGAAATTCTAGAAAAAACAAATTTTTGAAAAACAGAGCATTTTAATGCAGAAACTCTTCAAAACACAATATATTATGAATAGAATAGATGAGTATGAGATGTAATGTTGTTCAAAAACACTTGTATTGAACCCAGATCTCCCAAAAATAAGATTTTCAATCAATATTTTCTTAAATCTCAAACTTCAAACACATTTTGCATTAAAATCAAGGAATTTTCAATCTTGGATGGCCACAACAAAATCACAAACAATAAAATGTACAAAGTTTAGCAAAGAGTAACTTGTGTAATGTGTGCAACTAGCAAAAACTTGAGATACATGTAAGGTGATATGTGAATAGTAAGCAATCACAATTTCTACAAAATTCATCACATAAATTTGAAAGAGACTATCACCTAAAAAGTTACATCGTATAACTTCCACATCTCCTAAAAAACAAGCTTACAATCATGTAAGTTTCTTGATTTGCTTCATAATGTACACACCAATTTTATTTGATCAGTTACTTATTAAAATAGCCAAGATAATGTACACACCAATTGTTGGGAAATTTAGACCCCGGTTGATAGAATTAACAAGTTTTAAACTCAAGTTGTTAATTAGATTTATTATGAATAAAACTTGTTAAAACAAACAAACATCAATATCATGTCAAAAACATGCAGCGAAAAAATAAATAAGATAAGATATAATGACCCAGGAAAACCAATGAAACAAACTAGTTTCACAATAAAAAATCTAGGGGAAAACCTTCCCGAAAGCAATTCACTATAGTAAAGAAAAGTTTCAGATCTAGTACAAAACATTTGTCCCTAGATTCTACAATCTCCGTAGATGAACTCACAATAGAAACCTTCTACCACTTTAGAACCTCTGAACTCTTCAATATATGAACGGCACCCTTTTTGTTGCACGGATCCTTATACGTGACAACCAATGATGCACGGATCTTAATACGTGACTAACACATCAACTAGAAGAAAATGTTGGCTGCAAAGTTCTTCACTTCATCAACAATGAAGATCAAGAAGCACTTGGTTACAAAACCCTAAGGCGCAAAGACGCAGTAGCTTCTTTCAGAGATAATAAGGCATCGATCACCTTTTGCATATGTTCTCCTTGTATTCTCTTATGTGACGGCCTCTAAAATAAGCCTTATAAAGGTCTAGGGTTGTAAGAAAAGAAACCCTACACATACATGTCAACATGGGCCGAAAATCAGATCTAAAAAACTGAATTTCGTAAAGCTCGATCGACCGAGGAGATGTCGAGCAGGTGTCGAAGTGACAGAAATTTGCTCGATCGATCGACGTAGCTACCGAGAGATGTCGAGATTGCGATAAGAAGCAACTGAAGAGCTCGACAGATAAGCCAAGTGTCGAGAGGTGTCAAGTAGCTATTGAGCTTTAAAATTCAACACTTTCTCACTTGATTTTTGGACAGACTTGCATGGCTTTAACACTTGAACTTGAAACAAGGTTTCTTGAAGTATTAAACACATCCTAAATCTTACCAAATACAAGTAAAGTGCATTTTGTCAAAGGATTAGCCAATTACATAAAATAGTGACATATGTTCCTAACAAGTGAATCACATATGTCCTAACACCAATTTTAATTAATTGAATTTATTATATCTCAATAATGTACACATCAATTTTAGGATTTAAACCAAGACTATACCTTATGCTCTTTTTGTGCATGTGCTACACTTTTCGAGAATAAAATCTTATGATGTGCACTAAGGTGTTTATGATTAGCTAGTAAACAATGACGAGATGGTTATTTATACCTTTCTCAATAAGTTCAAGTCCAACAATTAAAGGTATGTGATTTCAAGATCAAGATCAAGTGATCAAAAACTATAAACATCTTCCCACACAACATGCACTACAAAGCTCAAACTAGTAAAGTGCAATAAATAAGCTCATCCAAGCTAAACAAGGTACATAGACATGTTATGTAAAGATAATATGGCCACCCTTGATTTCAAATTCAAGAAAATAATGCAAAACACATTTTGCTTCCCTTTTCCTTTTTTTTTTTTTTTTTAAAAAAAAAAAACAAAAACAACCTAGCATGAAATGCATGAATAATATGCAATGCAAATCCTAGAAAAAAACAAAGAAAACACAAAAATAATAAAGAAGAATGGTCACAAAGAAAAGAGCGATGAAGCACAAGGACCATGTTAGACGGACTCAATTAAATTGAGTTTTTTGCATCCAAAACTTTTTAGATGCAACTTTTGCATTGGAGTTATTATTCATATTAGAATGCTGAACAACTCCAGGATTGGAATAAAGGTTTAGAACCTTTACCAACTCACCTACAAGTACCATAGGATCTTGTGCTTGAGGCACAGGTACTTTTGGCTTATTTACTCGCTTAGCAACTTGCAACTTGAAACAGTTTGGATGAATGTGCCCAAACTTTCCACAAAAATGACAAACCCAAGCATGTCTATCATACAACTTGTCCTTAGAAAGGGTAGAATTCTTAGGCTCAAACTCTATAAGATCAACCCTAATCTTCCTAGGAGGTGTAACTTCTACAAATTTGACAACCTCACTCACAGAGGGCTTAGAAGAAGGAACAAAGTTTGTGGAATGAGTTTCAGGCACAAAAATGGTTTCTACAAAACCTAAACCAGTTTTGTTTGAGGGAGACTTTTGAACACTCAGCATGTAATCAAGTTTGGAACTAGCAGACCTATTTGTTTGTTCTTTAGCAATAAATAATTCAAGTTCCAAATTCTTAGTTTTATCAAGCAAAAGCATGTTCTTAGTCTTCACATTATTTAATAATTCATTAGTATCAAACAGTTTCAAAAGGAAAATTTTCTTGTCAAGTTCAAGAGATGCAATTTTCTCTAAGCTTAAATCAACACTCATAACATCCTTTGCAACAACTTTGCAAAGTTTATTGTAGGTTTCTTGCAAATCTGCATCCTCAGAGAGTTCCCCATCAGAAGGAATCTCTTCAACAGCAACACTTTCATCAACTACAACAGTAGCTGTGAAAGTAATGAAGTTTTCATCCTCATCACTACTAGACTCATTGTCAGAAACTTCATCATCATTAAGGGTTACAACCATAGCCTTACCCTTAGACCTCAAGAATGTAGGACATTTTGATTTTACATGACCATACTCTTGACATCCAAAACATTGTTGACCCATAGAATTATTAGGAGTTTGACCTACTTTCTCTCTAGGTTTTTCAGTATTATTCACCTTAGTGGGATCATTCCTCCTAAAATTTCTAGGTTCAGCATTGTTTTTTCCTCTTGCCCTTTTGTTATTATTCCTAAGAAAATTTCTAAAGTTCTTGGCAAGGTAAGCAATCTCTGTAGCAAAGAACTCATCATCAAATCCATTCACATCAACATCATCAACAGACTTAAGAGCCATTGATTTGAATTTGCTTGTCTTAGGTAGATCCAACTCATAGGACTGAAGAGATCCTACAAGTTCATTAATAAGAATGGAGTCAACATCCTTGCTTTCAGTGATGATAGTCACTTTGGGTCAAAAGTCCTCAGTCAAGGATCTAAGAATCTTCCTAACAATTTTAGGTTGATCATATGAATTTCACCCATTTTATAAGCAGAGTTAACAATATCATTCAATTTAGTATAGAATTCATCAAAACATTTATCATCAAACATTCTATTACTTTCAAATCTAGAAGTTAACTATTGCAGTTTATTAATCTTAACTGCCTTTGTGCCTTTATGCACAGTTTGGAGAATATTCCAAGCAATATGAGCAACCTCAACATTAGAGATTCTCTTGAATTCCTCCATAAAAACAGTATTCATAGCTTTGCTATTAAAAGCAGCTGCTTCTTTCTGAGAATTTTGCCACTCATTAATTGGAGTAGTGGGCTTCTCCCATCCGTATTCAACGGAGTTCCAAACTCTAACATCAATAAATTTCAGGAATGCTTTCATCCTTATTTTCCAATAAGTATAGTTGTTCCCATCAAAGTGAGGTGGGATCACAAGAGAGTGACCGTGTTCCACAACAGCAGGGGTCAAGGATCAACTTTTAGATCAAAGGATCTAAAAAATGGAGCTAACCTGCTCTGATACCACTTGTACATTTTTAGACCCCTTAAACACAAACAGATTAATCTAGTAATTTAGTCAAGTGATTAACTTAGGTAAATTATGTAGATCTAGGTTAATACAGATATATCATATCATTGAAATGATGCAAAAAATAAATAACACAACGATATAATAACCCAGGAAAACCAAACCGATAAAAAAACCTGAAGAGGATTTAACCTAACTATCCTCAAGGTAAAACAGATCCACTATGAAAGAATTGAAGTTTACACAATAGTGACTTAGACTACCAAGATCCTATTGCTACCTCAAGTAGAAAACTTACTACCACGACCACATGACAGCTCCGAGTCCACGAACTACTTCTTTCTTAGATTCACAGCAACCACAAGTACTCCCACTTGTGTTTTCTTTAAGCTCTTTATGCAACAATTGAAATGATCACCAAGCTCTCAACATCAATCTTGAGATATATCTCACGAGAGATTCATACACATAGCATAAACAACAACATTAAAACGTGGTTAGGGTTTTTCCTTTTATACTTAAGGCAAAACATAAAACCCTACACATCAAACAGGCTTGGGCTGAGTTGGAAAATTCTGCAGAAAAACAATCTGCACAAGCTTCGATCGATCGAGTCTAATTCTCGATCGATCGAGCTAGGTAGATTTACACAATAAATCCTACAGTACACTCGATTTCAACTTTACACATAAACATATTTTGAGCAAGTCTAAAATAAGACTAAACGTTTTGATCATGGTTTGTCAATATTACAAAATGAAGTTCTAATACATTTAAACCTAAAGTCTTAGAACCCAACATATTTGAATTCAAATACTTCAATTATTTTTTAGCCTTTCTTCCTTTATCTTCTTCATTCTGCCTAAAATTTAGGACACTCTCTCTATCTCATTTTTAAACATTATTCTATATTACCTTACCATTCTTTTAAATATTATAACACTAAACCAAAAAAAAAAAAAACATTATTACACGCGCAAGGCGCGTGTGATGAGTCTAGTTTACTAATAATAGTTTTATCAGTAACTTTTTATTCAAGTGATTTTAAAAAAAAAAAAAAATGAATAGAGAGTTAATTTATTAAAAAAAGAAATAAAATAAAAGAGTTGATATCAAATTGGCAATAAAGCTAAATAGATAAGCCTAAGAAACTTTTACTAATAATAGTTTTATCAAAAAATTTTATTAACGTGATTTTAAAAAATGAATAGTGAGTTAATTTATTTACGTGATTTAAACTCTACTAAATCTTTTTAAGGGATTGGTTTAAAAAAAAAATCATTAATTTGCTAATTATTAAATACTATATGCCAACCTTTTTTTTTTTTTTTTTTTGAGAAAATACTATTTGCTAACTTCTACCTACCAAAATCCAAAATTAAAATATTAATCCATATGAGATACCACTTCCAAATATTAGTATCTTTGCTATTATATAATATACACTAATAATAAATTACAAGGTAAGCACAACCCATTACTTTACTATATAATAAAAGTTGATTTTAGAAGTCGTAGTTGCGCAAAGTGGTTACATCAAATTATAGCAAATCTTTAAAAACAAAGATTATGCCAAGTGGCTGCACTAAATTGCAAAAACAATTTAGAAAAAAAAAAAAAAAAAAAAACTTATTTATTCTTATCAACTATTACTTTCTATCACTTTTTTTTTTTTTTTTAATGAGAGTTAGCTGTGTTCTTGCAAGGAATTTTGAGAGTTATATGTGTATATATATATATATATATATATATTCCAAATTCTATTTGAATATTGAGATAATATCAATCTTAATGAGTTATAGTATAATAACAATTCCTAATTAGTATGGTATTCTACCATTTATATTTATCTACTATATATATATATATATATATATATATCAGCTAATAAAAAAAATGCATAAACAGAATAAGCTCATGCAATTACTGTAGGATGAAGAAGAGCACGAACTCCTAGGAGCTTAGACCATCTATGATAAGCAACTTCACAAGATGTAATCATGCAATAAGTGTTTCTGTGTTTATGATGTTATTTTGTTTAATCATGCTTATTTTCCTTTTCTTTTTCTACATATTATGTATGTTGTTGTCACACAAATTTTTTTGTTGGTTATTTCAGATGGCAAAAATTAAGGCAGTACTTGATACAATCTGGGTCTAGCGCACTTAAGGGCTAGGACCTACAAACCCCTAGATCACAACATTCAATAGAGCTTACTACTGCCACCTTAAAATTTTAGCAATACGCACGGGCTTTCTTTAAAGAAGTTGACACACACACGTCTCATTGTATGTCCTATTAGAGTTCATTTGAAAATTTTCTTTAAATACAATTGAATTGTTTATGCAATCATAGCATTTTCTGGCTATATAAGATTATTGATCTTTACCTATACAATGTTATGATCCTAATGCCCCACATAAATTGAGTATAAGTTTGACCATATGTTTATAAACTCTTGGGTACCCTTCCCTTGCAAGTCGGTTTTTAAAAATGAGTTCTACTAATGTGTTTGTAACATTTGGTATCAGAACCAACAACCACCCTGATTAATCTTTAATCTGGGGTAGCTCATTGTCAGCTACGGAGCATGGTGGTATGTTATAGAAATACACTAATATACTAAGAAATTGGTTTATTCTTCAATGATAGAAATATGATTACAAATATGTATTTATAGAACCAGAAAACTATTTTATTGGCCCACATGACTTTATCCTATTGGTCCTATTATTTCCCATATGCATTAATAATTTCAACATGTGTTAAATGTGGTTAACATGCTTGGAATTATAACTAACTAACTAATAAAATGCATTCTGTACCCAACTATGAGTTCCTAACATACAAATTATTGTATGAATGATTGTTATTCATGTATGTATAGATTTATGAATTTTAGTGTGGATAGATAGGCAATCATGGACCTCTTTTTTTAGGTTGAAATCATTATTACTATTCTATTTAATGTGGTTGGTAAAAATACATTATTTGATTATAAATTCTTGCTAATTTATCACATATTGTAGTATTGCAGTTTTCCTAGAAACAAGTAGTATCTATAGATGCTTCAAGGTTCATACCTATTTGTCTCCAAAAAAAAAAAAAAAAAGCAAACAAACAAACAAACAGTTGATCAGATATATGAAAAGAACATAAAACTATTTTTAAGGTAATTGGTTACATAAAACTATTTTCTATTAAGTCGTGCATCACACGGGCATAATACTAGTAATTAATTTGAAATTGAGTCTAAGAAACCATGGTTGCACCAAGAGGCTCAATATATGTGTTACACATCATATAATGAACTTTTATCATGTGATTCATTAATTAATAAAATATTTTACATGAAACTTCATTATGAATGATAACTGCTTCAATTAAATATATATATATATATATATATATACAAGACAACATTTTATTACATGTCAAGTGCATTGTAACTCAATTAATTGGCACTACCTAATGTTTTCAATTGAGACATACAAGATTGAAATCTCTCATTATAACTATCAAGTTATAATAAAAAAAATTAAATGCTAAATTGCAAATTACACCTCTAAAGTTTGAAAGTGTTTGAATTTTACACCTTGAAATTTCAGAATTTAAATTTTATCCCATAAAATTCTATTTTGTTTACATTAACAGCCCTTCCATATGTATTTTCCGTTAAATGTCATATACACTTGCTACACATGTTTAATTTCTACATTAAAATAATGTCACATTATTTTTGTAGTCTAAAAAAATATTAAATAATTAAAAATGACATGAGATAAAAATCATGGGTCCTTTATCATTAAAATTTTAATTTGGTATTTATTTTCTTTTCTTTCCTGTGTTTTTTCTTTCTTTCTTTCTTTCTTTCTTTCTTTCTTTCTTTCTTTTTTTTGAAAAGGAAACTTTCATTCAATTATAATAATGAAATATCATGAAACAAAGCAGCCAAAGCGGGTGGATGAGAATCCTCAATCCAAACTAAATCCTCATCTAAATTTCTAGCAAATTGGGCAAGAACATGTGCCATTGTATTCCCTCCCCTCCTAATCTAATTAGTCCTAGCCCAATATAGCCCATTTATCAAGTGGTGAATATCATCCACCACACATCCAAGATAAGAATTGTTAGGGAGAGATGAAGAAATGGCTTGAATGGCATTAGCATTATCACCCTCAATTATCAAACTTGAAAACCTAGCATCAATGGCAAACTCCAACGATCTTCTACAGGCCATCAACTCAGCTTCTTCATTGTTTTCTGCACTTGGTCCAATAGCAAACATTGCAGCCATAATCTCCCCCTTATCATTTCGAATAATGGTACCTATACCTATTCTGTTCAGCCCCGAAAACACAGCAGCATCAAAGTTTAGCTTGTAGACATCCAGCGGTGGAGGTTGCCACTGATCAGAAATATTTTGCTCAGTCCAAGCCACTGTCAACTGCACCTGAGCTTGCTGAAATTCCAGAATATAGTCCTCTGCTCACTTGTTAAGGCATTTAGGATCCTTTAATTTACCTCCATGCACAACACAGTTTCGCTGGTTCCAAATAATCCATGCCTGCACCCAGAACAGCTCCAGCTCTTCAACCGTTAACCTGTCCACTAGAAACTCCATTAGTTGAAGTGTATCACGAAAAACAGAGGGACCTTTCTGCAACTTGGAAATGCTACCAGCCCATACGTCTTGCACCGCAGCACATTCCCACAAAGCATGAGTTGTTGTCTCCACCTCTCCGGTACACAGTTGACAATTATCTTCATTTATGATTCTCCGACGTGATAGATTGTAGGATGTTGGTAAAATATCATGGCAAGCTCTCCATCCAAATATTTTGACTTTATTTGGAATTTTAAGCTTCCACAATACTAGCCAAATTATTCTCCCAGCACAGCCACTTGAAGTCTCGGCCCTGCCTCCATGGAGTTGAAGCTGTCTAGCAAGCTTATGCAGACTTAACAGAAAAATTACCGCTCCTATTGTGCAGCCAATAAATTGAGTCTGGAACATTTCTTTGACTGAGGGGGATTCTACAAATAGCCTTAGCATCTTCTCTATGAAACATTCCCATAATCATGTCTCTCCTCCATATATGTAATTCCGGATCAATCAAATCTGATACTGCTAAATCTCCAATCAACTCATGTCTTGGGTATAGAATTTTATTAGTGGGATGGTTAGGAAGCCACCTATCCCCTACAACACTTATAGAAGACCCATTACCAACTCTTCAACAAGAACCCGATCTAAGAATAGGCAAGGCAGCCAATATACTTCTCCACACATAGGAACACCCAGGGGATTCTTTGGCCTCTAGAAATGAAGTCCGAGGGAAATATCTTGCTTTGAAACACCTGTGTAGCAAAGAGTCATTCCCTTGGATCAATTTCCAACCCTGTTTAGCCAACATGGCTAAATTAAAATCTCTCAAGTCTCGAAAACCCATACCACCGTCCTTCTTTGGAATTGACAGCTTATCCCACCTCTTCCAATGGATTTTTCTTTCATCACCTACTTGACCTCACCAGAATCTGGCACACATGCTATTCAGTTCATCACAGAGTTTCCTAGGAAGCTGGAACACACTCATTGTGTAAGTGGAGATAGATTGGGCCACCGCCTTTATCAAAATTTCCTTACCGGCTCTTGATAACACTAAACCTTTCCAACCTTGCAGCTTCTTCCTTTTTTTTTGATAATTCCCCGTGGATTCTAGATGTCTATCTTATAGATTTAAAGTATGCTTGCTTGGGGTTTACTAAGGCATTAATTCTTCTTACGTACGCTTTAACGTTTGTGTCACGAATAATGGTTATGATCGATTTTGTTACATCTTTGAGACAACTATAGTTACTACCTGAGGTTGAGAAGAACTGAGGAGGAGTAATGATACTGATAAATTTTGTTACATCTTTGAGACAACTATAGTTACTACCTGAGGTAGAGAAGAACTGAGGAGGAGAAATAGCACCATATACAAAATCTCTAACATAAGCACAACCACAGACTGTATCCAGTTTAAGAAAGAAAAAAAAATTAGAATACATTCTAATTTTAAAAAAATTAAAATGATTTGTGTTTTGAAGATTTAGAACGCCAGTGTTTCTGATGAAGAGCATTTTGAACGTGGGATGGCACAATTATAATGGCATTTGGAGTGAAGAGAAAAGGGACAGACAAACCCTAATTACAAGGAGATAGGTTAAAGTGTAAATTGACAACAATATTGGAATCTATTCATCTTTCTAGACTCACCCATTAAAGTCCTCCATGCACAAGTACTGAAGGTTTTGTCCGGTAATATTACGTGAAGTTTTGCAACTCTGTCCCATCCATGAGCATGTGAGTTTAGGGCATCAAATGGACATACCTAGAAAAAAAACAGGCCATATCTACTTTACTTGGGTGGTGGAAATTGAAATTCATGATGAAGCTCATGTGCTCTCTTATTAATTTATGATTACCATTTTACATCACAACCTAAAAAGAAGTCATTTTCGATCAAGACTGTGATGACTCAGTGAAGCCACACAAAAATCCATTGTTGGGATGATCAACTAAGTGGAAATGTTAGCCAAATAACCTTTTTCTTGGTCTATGTCCAATTATGATTTTCTGATGATTGACACCTGGCCTAGATCACAGTAACAGGGATTAAATTATACTGTTTAATCTAGTCTAATCTAGAAGTACTCATCGATCAGTGACTCCTTAATTCAAGGGACCCATTTGAATTTCTAGAAAGATCGAATCTTATTGGTTTAACAAATCACATTCACGTGGGCTCAGCCAATAGGAAGTTGTGTTTACAGACAATCACCAGAACTTCATGATTATTGGTGCGTTAGCAACAGCCTAACCACTATATTAGTGCATATAATTAAAACTAAAACCTATATGCCCATATCTATTAAGATTTATGCTTAACTAATAAGCTACTTTATACCATATTGAGCATATTCAGCAAAAATAATAAGCTTCTCTATTTTTGGCCAGACAAAAACTCGCACACCATTGGCTTGTTGGTACGGTTTGTTTGCCAATGGGCTAAGCTCGATAAAGCGTGCGAAGACCCCCCCTCGATTGGCGGATATGGTGATTCTACCCCTTCACATGTGCGTCAATCAATCATCCAGTGACACATTCTGATCCAAATATAGTTCAATACTCATGGACATAACTTTTCATCCCAACCGTCCGATAGAGGGAAAAAAAAACAGTAACTTTTTAAGTTCTTACTCTTTTTTTTTTTTTTTTCAAATTTTTATCTTTTTTGATCATACGATTGTGATGAAAAGTTGAGTTTTTAACTTTTCATCTCAGCCATCCGTCAGGTATTGTATCCTATACAATACTTATACGAGATCTTTGCCTGACACATACTATTTCTCCACATACTACGCCTTTAAAGTTTGAAGAGATTCCTGAGTAAGGGAAACCAAAGTACATTGAAATTTCTTGGATCGGTAAATTCTTAAACGTTGTCTAGAAGTTACTAGTAATATGAATTATCAAATTAATGGTTAATTTATATGATCCAATTAAATTTGAATTTTTTTTTTCACAAATTAGCAGAATTCAAATTCTTATAAAGAAGACCGAGCAATATCACTGAACCATAAGTTTCTTACAAATAAATTTGGGTAATTTAAATGTTCGGGCACATGCTTATGTTGATTGATGTTTAAAATGAAGAAAGGAGATTGGTGCTGTTGAAGACAATCAAACATATATTAAACAATATATTGAAGAATGCAAAATTCACCTAATGACATGGTGACACATTATAGATGTACAAATTAAACTTTCTTTCAATCATTTCCATCAAGAGACTTACATTTCTTTGTTTATTAAAGAGCTTCTGTCTCAGTAAGTTTTATTTAATGGCTCTTTAAAATCAGTAACCATACCTCATAAACATTTATCTGGCCGGGCATAAGCAGGTTCCAGCATAAACTAGCTTGCATGAGTGTCAAAGTTGCATCTAGCTAGGTCACTAGAGAGAGAGAGAGAGAGAGAGAGACAACAACAACAGCAAGCGACCAAACAGAAAGATTAAAAAACAAAACAAAAGAAAGTGAATTTAGGTAATCACACAAGAATTAGGGAGAAACCTTAATGAAAGAGATAACATACATATATACAATTAAAATAACTTCAGAGGTCAAGGATATTGATGTACTCTCTTTATTGCCTCTATGCTAAATGTGTGTTATATATTATACATTACATTAGCCAAGAAAATTTTCTGGCTCAGTTACTCTAATGCACTCATATACCCACGTGTCACTAACTAATTCCACAGACGGCGCCATCAAAATACTCGAATAAAGTACGAATATACAGTGTTTATGTATCCATTTCTAGAGTTGTGCACTGTAGACAGTACAACTGTATAAGTCATTCATTATTGTTTAATTTCTCAAATAACTCTTGTAATCTCCACATTCTAAGCTATTTTATATTCATCCCTAAACTACTTTTTCTTATATAAAGCTCTTGATGCGAAAAGAAGATGTAGCACAAAACTTAAACACCATCTACACCACTATCTGATTCATACTAAAAAAAGGTGTTGCTTTGGCTCAACAAAGTAAGCTTTTCATCAGATCCTTTTTAGTTTTATGCTTTTAATCTTTATAATCTTTT
Source organism: Quercus lobata (assembly GCF_001633185.2). Classification (NCBI taxonomy): domain Eukaryota; kingdom Viridiplantae; phylum Streptophyta; class Magnoliopsida; order Fagales; family Fagaceae; genus Quercus; species Quercus lobata. The sequence continues at coordinate 37,231,903 of NC_044909.1, forward strand.
TTTTTTTTTTTACTTTTTGATTAATAATCTTTAAAATCTTTATTCCTTAAGGTTTTTTTTTGTTTTTTTTATTGCAGGAACCCTAAGACTAAGAGTATAGAAAATAGAAAGCAGAAGGGATGGGGAGAGGGAAGATTGCAATTCAAAGGATCGATAATTCATCGAGCAGGCAAGTGACTTTCTCGAAGAGGAGAAAGGGATTAATCAAAAAGGCGAAGGAGCTAGCAATTCTGTGTGATGCTGAAGTTGGACTTGCAATTTTCTCCAGCACTGCAAAGCTATATGAATTTGCAAGCACCAGGTATGGCCCTTGTATTCTTTTTCCTTGATTTGTTCTTGTTTCAGTGGTATGATTTTTAGAAAATGCTTTGTTGAACATAGCAATTTTTTTCAACCTCAGGTTTATATTATGTGTTGCAGATAATGTAATTATATGTTTAATATATCTTCCTAAAACTTTTCACGTCTTTATCTTCTATATATCAATAATCACACGCGCATACACATGTTAATCTATGTTATCCGATTTATAAAATTTGTTTGCATGGCATTAATTAAGTTGAGAGAGACTAGGAATTTTTGGCTAGGTGTGCGGATTCATGAATCTACATATGACTAGATAAGAAGAAAAATCACGTACTTCCATCAGTCTTAATCTATTTATTTAAGCATTGGTAAACCTGAAGATATCTACTTTGGGAATGGGAGAATCAAATAGGGAACATAATAAAGGGACTATTGCTTTGACAGTACCTATACCCTAGCCTCCATTCCAAGAACATCTAGTTGAGGTTTGAGCATAAACCTGCTATAGTGGGACTGATGATTGCATTTTGGGTACTAAATATATAGTTCACTCAATCAAACATGGCAGAAGATACCTAAAGATAAAGAATGGGGAATAAAAATGCGGAAGTCATCGGGTAGATAGAAAAGGACTGATGGAATGCATGCCTTTCCTAATCCCTTTGTAAAGCGCATCAGTTACTATCGTAGGTTTGGAAGTGCCAGACTTCACATAGTATCTTATTTGAAGTGTAGTCTGTTCCATCCTAAATATATTTTTGACAATATGCAATCAATTTGCACTTCTTTAGCTCTCTTACTTCCTAAATGTGTTTATCTAACAATACAGATTAATCCTCTATTCCATATTCTATGTTCCACTTTCCACTTCTTTACCTCTCTTATTTCCTGAATATATTTCTCTGAAAATACTAATTAATCATCTCTCCCATATTCTATGTTCCACTTTATAAAATAGCCAAAGTTTAAGATGGACAAAATAAAAAACATAGCAAAATATACAATCAATTAGCACAACTTAAATTGTGTACTCAAGATTCTAGAAATAGGTTAAGCATCACTAAGACAAGATCAATCAAATGTAAGTTTCATATAATTAGGAGCATGAACAAGAGTGAAAGATAGAGAAATAATCAACAACTAACAATATAGCGAGATCCTTCTCTGGTAGGGACCAAAGCAAGACCCCAAATATCATAATAAACTAAATTAAAAGGTACAGAGAATAAAAGAATGGAAAGGAAAGTTGCCCAAATAAGAGGAGTAACTTGGATATAGCAAATAAGTGCATTATGAATCCTTATGTGATTGAAAATATCTATCAAATCAAATTGGATTAGGATATCTTATGATCAAGCATGCCTTGTTAACATAATAAACTAAATCAAAAGGTACAGAGTGTACGTTTTTAGACTCCCTTAAAACACAAGTTGTTTAAACTAGTCATTTAGCCAAGTGATTATTTAGATAAATTATTAGTTCTAGGTTAACATATCCAAATCATATCATGTAAATAATGCAGAAATATAAAGAATACACAATATGATAACCCAGGAAAAACCAAACCTATAAAAAACTTGGGGATGATTCAACCTAACTATCCTCAAGGTAAAGCAAATCCACTATGAAAGAATTGAATTTTATACAATAGAACTTAAACCACTAACATCCTATTGCTACCTCATGTAAAAAACTTACTACCACGACCACGTGATAACTCCAAATCCACAGACTACTTCTTTCCTTAATTCACTGCAACCACAAGTACTCCCACTTGTGACTTTGAGACTCCACTCAAAGGTTTCAGATCTTCTTTAAGTTCTTTATACAGCAACTAAAGCGATCAACAAGTTCTTGACATGAATCTTGATCTTGATAACCCTAAGTGTGTATGAAGGTAAACACCTCTAGATCTCACAAGAGATTCAACACACAGCACATCAAAGACTTCTAAAACGTAGTTAAGATTTTTCTTTTTATACTTGGAGTAAAATATAAAACCCTACACGTCATATGAACTTGGGCTGAATTGGAAATTCTGTAGAAAAATAAATCTGCACGAGATTCGATTTATCGAGTCTAATTTTCAATCAATCGAGTCTTGTAGATTTAGACCAATAAATCCTGCAATCACTCGATTCCAATTTTACAAATAAACACACTTTGAGCAAGCCTAAATCTAGACTCAATGTTTTAATCATGGTTTGCCAACACATTACAAATTGAAGTTCTAATACATTTAGTTCCTAAAATCTTAGAACCTAACACAGAACATAAAAGAATGGAAATGAAAGTTACCCAAATAAGAGGAGTAACATGGCTATAGCAAATAAGTGCATTATGAATCATTATGTGACTGAAAATATCTAGAGTAATGCTACAGTCATAAACTATTTCACAACATTTTTACAAAATGTTGATATAGCTAACCTCTTATTGGTTTTCATCTAGGCTCACCATTAATATCACTTTTTCATTTATCAATAATTACTCACAACATCAACAGTTTGTAAAAAATTTGTAAAATAGTTTGTATCTCTAACATTATTCAATTATCTATCAAATCAAATTGGATTAGGATATCTTATGATGAAGCATGGCTTGTCAACATAATCTAAGCATTTAAAATTAATATATTTGAGTAAAGAGTATATACAAATACAGAAAAATGATTATGAGATGAGAGAATGACAATATGAGAAATTAAAATACAAGATACATAGGTTTCTTAGGCGTAAGACCTGGAACCAAAAAAGAGCCAGACCATTTGAAAGAAAAGTACAACACAGATTAATCTAAGCTCATTTCAGTAATATATTAACCAAAGGTCATTTTACGAATATTTTTAACCACATGTGTCTTAATTAACCTAGTCAGAAAATTATCACCGTGTGTCAACATCCTTCTTTAAAAATTTGAACAAGAAAAAGACAAAAAATATAAAGTACTTTCCTCAAGTTGAAGATTTGAGGAAGATAATAGGAATGCTTTATTTAAATCTATATGTGTGGTAAGAAACTAAGAAATGATGGAGCATGATCAAATAGAGAATGTGACTTGATTATCTACTACAAGACTTTTTGGAGAGTAAGGAGGGAACACAAGTATATACTCACGATAAATAAGTTTACCATTCAAAGGAATCCACTCAAGATATACAAAGCATAGGATAAGAACATTCATCATTCTAGAGAATCCATTTTAGAGACAGAAAGAAACTTGTCACCTATCAAAATGAGTAGTGATTGTTACACATTAATAGTATGTAGGGACACACAAGTGTGCAAACAATTGAAAACTTGAGTTGAAAATACAATTTTAAATTCTTAATAGACTTCATGCTTTCCTCAGTATCTCCATTAAATCGGTGAGTAGAAGGAGCTAACGAGATTTTGACCATAAACAACTACAAATGTACTACAACCAATTTTGGCCAATAGACCAATTGTAAGAAATTTCAACTTGAGCTAGAAGAAGATCCCATTGTTGTAAGTTTTTGGCCACGAAATTTCTTTATAAACTTCCCAAACTTTGATTAACAACTTCTATCTGCCCATCTCTTTGAGGATGACAAGTTGAGATAAATTGAATATTAGTTCCAAAGATTGAGAGTCTTGCTACAAGGAAAAAAAAAATGGCATCTTATAATATCAATCAACAACCACCATACGAGAATCTTTGTTCCTTTGTATCTCTGATATAAATCCCAAAACAAAATTCATACTAACATCTTCCTAAGGTATCTTAGGAATGAGTAGTGGCATGTATAAACCAGTGTTTTGGCCATGACTCAAGGCACCGTGACAACTGACAAGTCCTACTATGCTTTTATTGTTATATAACATCACACTCTATTTTTGCCAATAGAAATTTTCTTTGGCAAGAGCAAGAGTCTTATCTCTTCCAAAGTGACCAACAAGTCCACAACCATGAGTTTCAATGATAATGGTGTTCCTTAAAGATCATTATGGAACATATAATCGGTTACCTTTGAATAAATAGCCATCTTGCAATAAGAAATAATGATAAGGACCCTTTGAACACTCTTCCCACACCTTGAAAAGTAGGATCCTCTTGGTACAACTCCTTCAAAAGTTTAAGCCTAAGACTTTCACTTGCATTAATGTAGAAAGCAATTAAGGAATGTCATCGACTTAAAGCACCAACCACTAATTTGGAACACCAGCCTTATACTAGGGAACAAAAGAAAAATATTGCAAAAACTCACTTCATTTGACATGTCAACCTTGATCCAAGAAGAGAATGAATTCCTTATGAAGGAGGTTGTGACTCCAATATATAGCTCAAGAAAAAAACAATGGCATAGAACTCTTTGCCATAGGTTAAATACTTCTTGTAGGATTCACTTAATGTTTCATAAAAGAAAGTGATAGGATTTCCTTCTTGGCTGAGTACGGCACCAATGCCCACATTAGAAGAATCACAATCAACCCCGAATACCTTGTCAAAAGTTGGTAATGAGATAATAGTAGTTTTTGTTTCCCTTTTCTTGATGAGTTCAAAACTATTTTAGCTTCATTCGTCCACTTGAAAGTTCCTCTCTTAAGGCATTCAATGATAGGTTCAATGACGTTCATCAAGTGTTTTTGAATAAAGCCTCAGGTTGTTCTCAGTCTGGTTTCTAAATAATAAAAAAATAATAATCTTTTGTTGTGCCTCATTACATATACTATATAAATGCTTAATTTAAATTCAAATTTTTCCTTTAATTTTATGAATCTTCTAACTGCTCAGTAAAATGCGACTTGTTCCATTTTATAAGAAAGGTAGTATCTAATCAAATTTTTGACGTTGAAAAATCTAAAAATAAAATAAATATAATCAAGAATTTCCTTGTGATATTAGCTTTTGTCATCTCCTAAGTACAAAATGTTTTAGTCAACTTTTCAAACAAAAAGTTGTGCTTTGAATTTTATAAATTAAATTTTATTTTGTTAGTAAAGGTTGGACCCCAATGAAAATTTTCCAGTGTTTGGCAAAAAATAGGGGAAGTAAGAGAAAGGAAAGAGATGAGGGGAGAGGGGAAAGATGGGAAGAGAAATTAAAGAAACTTTCCTTTCAAGTGTTTACTTTGTACGAGGGAAAGTGAAAGAAACATAGTCTATTAGTGCGTCCCACCCTCTGGAGCCTCTTCTCTCTCCCTCTTTCCTCTCAATTCTAGAAAGAAAGAAAATGGTTTTGGTTTGAGGGAAGAGGCCGGGAAAGGAAAGAAGATGAGAGAGAGGGAGAGAGAAAATAAAACCCTATCCAAATATGGACAATTCAAGTGTGCTCTCTGATGATATCGGAAAAGCTTTGTTTTAATGCTGAGCATGATATTTTCTTATGGCTTAATTTCAAATGGAATATGTATCTTTCTTACACATCTCTCTCATGGCTGCTCTATTTCATACTGATGCATATAATACTGATAATTACACTGCAAAATCTGATCATTCTAATTACTTTCACCAGCATGAATTCGGTACTTGAAAGATATAACAAATCAAAGGGGGAATATCAGCAACCGCAAAATCCAGCATCAGAAGTCAAGGTATACTCCATTATGCTACCTTCAACATTGATTCTCTGCAAATGTTCCACAATAAATGGAGCTTCGTTTGAAACTATTTGCAAGTGTGCTCCTAAGTTACAATCATGAAAACATTATGAAAAAATTCTAGGATTAATACTCAGTACTTTCCTCTTTTTGGATAAATAATAAGTTTAATTGAAAAAAAAAATGGACTGCACAAAAGTACACAGGACTTATACTGGATGATGCATATCACAACCAAGCTCTAACATTAAAATGATCTATATATTCTAATAAGTTAGAGAAAGAAAATATTCTTGATGCTGTCATCAATCACACAAGGTTCTAAAGAGCTGAAACTTTGTATTAAATAGTCCGTTCACACTTCACACCCTTTGAAATTTTTAGCATTTCTTTCCCGTCAAATGCACCACATCAAGCAATGAGGGATAGCTTTCCAAATCTCACTATCTGATGTCTCCCAAAACTACATTGCCAGCAAGCAAGTAAATCTCTAACCCCATGAGGCATCACCCGTTGAACCCCAAATAAAGCCACCTACAACTCATTGGCAAGAGTACAATGAAGCAACAAATGATCAATTGTCTCCCAACTCGTTTACATATACAACACTAACTAACCAAGTAACTAAATTAATGTTTCTCTTCCTCGGGTTATCTATAGTTAAGATTTTTCCAGAACTTTAGGCTTCCAAATACATTTTCATGGGACAATATCCACTCCAATAGGTGTTAAGGCTTTATAATAGAGTACTTTCTTTTTCTCTCAGATACTACCAAAACATCTAACATAATATACATCTTAAACTCATATATTCATAAGCAACATACAAGATTACCTAATTTACAATTAGAGACATCCAATGAGCATTTCATATAAAATGTAGGAGCTGTCACCGTGTCATGCTCAACACCTTGGTTATCTCAGAGCATCTCAGAACTAGTACACAATGCAACTAGTCTATTATAACTGCATAGTGTAATTAGTCTACTCAAACTGTTTCATATACGTACATTCATCTATACACATGCATCAGCCTCCAGGCATTACTGCCAATGATTTTCTCACTTTCTCATCCCATTTTCTGTGAGCATACACAGAATATGCCAACTCAGGAAATTCTAAAAGAACAAAACAGTATACTATTATTCTATCACCTGGAATATGTATGTTTGTATAGTTGCCTGAAACCTCCACCTTCTTGCTCCCTTCCCAACAGTTTCCAAATTTGACACATTTGCAGTGTTGGTCATTTAAACTTGACTAGCAAAACTACCACAGCCACTGATTGAATCCAAACTTTCAAGTTTTACTTTTCAATAAGTATATACACATTCATTGAATAAGAAGTTTAAGTTTAAATGAAATGACACATCTCCTGCAATGTGTATCTCACGATCATCTCCAAAAGATATTGTTTGCTCTTCAACCTGAGCATGTCTAAGCCAAATCTATGTCGATTTGGACACAAGCATAGCTCCTTTTTTTTTCCTTCTATGAATAAGCATAGTTCCTTGAGTGGGCACACTACTCACATTTCAAGTATGTGAATTAAGTTGAAGATCCTTTCAGACACTACAGCAAAATACAAGGTATAATGTTTTCCTATGTATAATTGCACAAGAGGATGCCAAAGTCATATCTAACTTCTTTTTCTTCTTTCCCTATTTTACTTAATCATGTAATCTTAACCAACCACCATCCCACCATATTATACGATGTTGGTGTAATCAAGTGGTGTTCCAGAAACCCTTTGGCAACCTCAACTTGCCAACCACTCAGTTTGAAAGTTATTCCTTCCCCAATAAGAATTTTTTTTGTAAAAAGAGAGAGAGAGAGAGAGAGAGAGAGATGGCTAGGATTTCTTTTTTAGAAAAAGGGTGATGAGAAAAACATAAATTATACACTCCCTTGCCACGGAAGCTTTCAAGTGCCATCCTCATCTGTCTAATTATAAAATTTTCATACAGATAAATGACAGTATTCTTGCAGAAGACTTAAATATTTAGGCACCAAATACAACATTTCACTATCATGTTTCAACATTTTAATTAATATACTAAAGCTTTGCAGACAGAAACAATAAATAAATGTAAATTTTTCTAACAGCAAAGGACTCAGTATTGGCCCTTTGTATTAAGCAAATAAATTCAATACTCCTATCCTACTAAACATTGTTGGCTCTAAAACAAAAGGATATCCAACTCTTTTTTCTTTCTTTTCTTTTTTTTTTTTTTTAATTGGCAAGAGTTACATATTCATCTAATGAGTTTTGAACCCACAACTTCACCCTTCATCCATTCTTGTGATAGGAGGAAGTGTCATTTGAGATAAAGCTCATTGGCAAACAGATATCCAACACTCAGTTAGTGGTCACATACTAATTGTAGTAATACAAAGAATGCAGTATCACAATATTGTAGAATCCTGCTAGGCCAAGTCATAAAACGAACTATCTTTAATGGAATTATCTTATCAAGAAATGAAGCAAAGATGGAAAAGAAAGAATCAGGGAACAGAAGTTCTCTAGATGTGAGCATCAAAGGGCAATATTTTTGCAAGAACATCCTACTATCTCCCTTCCTGGTCAAGTTCACCAATTTCCTCACAAAGAAAACTTACTTTCTTTGTTGGCCCTCACTTCTCATACAACATGATCTTCAACAAGCAAGTTAAACATAGCAGCACTCATTTATTTCCTTGGCTGAGACAAACAGCATAACCATGTCACATCATGATTGATTAAATTCTTATGAAAAAAATTATTTAGAATTATAATTGAATATGACCATGGTCACAAAGTAGATTTTACTAATAAAATAAAAGTTATATGATTAAATTCATCATTTCTATTAGTATAAGCTTTTAAGATTAATGGTAATTTATCATGGTATTAGAATAGACTATCCCAAGTTTGAATCTTGTCTCCTCCCATATAAATTAAGTTAAAATTTTAACATATTGAAGAAAATTTAGGCTTACACTTGATGGGGAGTATTAGAATAATGATTAACTGATTAAATTCACCATCTCTTATAAACTTAAACTTTTAGGAAAAATGGTAATTTATTAGTTACTCTTGACATTGATAAATGAAAACCCTTTTAACATAGGCTTTGCCCCACATTGCTAAGGAGGGAGTTGGATGTTGGATTTATAAGTGCCAAGCTACTTTGGGAGTTTAACATGGCTTGGGATTTATGTCTAAAACCTTCATCTACTCCTCTCTTTCTCCTTACTTAGCGAAAATAAAAAATAATTTTTCAAAAAAAAAAAAGGATATTTTAAATTATGACATTATAACATTGTAATGTCTTCAAACCATTTTTTACTTCTGTTCAAGATTAGCAAAGACTAACTAAATCCTGAGTCAATAAATCTAATCACAAAAATCTTCTGACTTCATAACTTCATAAAAAATGAGATCAATTAGGGCTAGCTTAAAAGAAAAGGAAAGAAAGAAATAGAAGAGAAAAGAAAGATGAGCACATCTCTCTCTCTCTCTCTCTCTCTCTCTATATATATATATATATATGGGGAGAGCATATCAGAAAATATCATAAATTTTGACTGATCTCCAGGCAAAAGGATTTATGTATAAATCAGCTCCCAAAAATAAAAAGTGAAAATTATTTCATCTACTTAGAGTAACATATAGTCTTCATGTATATCAGTCAAGGATATTAGCTGCTGCCTATTTGCTTACACTTGCAAAATCACAAATATAAGCTTGCTAACTAGTACATGTTATCTTCCAAATAAGCAATTGATGCCTCTTAAATGTTTTTAAGTTTTAACATAACTAGTCGCAAACTCACACGATACATAGGAATATATATAAATATTATATAATAGGGTGTAATATATAAAAAGTAACACTTATTTCAAGTATTTTCAATTTTTTTTAAAGATTTCTGCAAGTATTTTTTTTTATCTTTTTATCTCTACAAATATATCATTCTATTATTTTTTGTGTGTTTGATTAATATTTTTTTAAGGTGAACCGTATCTTTCTAATTTTTGTTGTAGTGTGTTATATTAACCTAATATACAACTAAACTTTATAAGTTTCAACTCTCTTAAGGAATAAGTAGATATCATGATAATCAAAACTCATCACAAAATTACAAATTTATCTTAACCAAAATTAAAACAAAAGCAAAGAAATAAAAGATAGACCTTATCATAATTATTATTTAAACAATTAGTAGGCATATTCAAATTCATAGTCATATTGTTGATTGTGTTTTGATATAAACTCAAATTCCTATTTCTAAAAAATAAAAACTAAGTATTAACTCAAACCAAAATTCAACCAAAGCTATAAAAGGGAGAGAGAAGACTTTGTAAAGGGAAATTTTAAAATTTTAAAATTTAAAAAAAAAAAAAAAAAAAAAAAAAAAGAACAACAAAACACATATTAAAAAAAAAAAACATCAATCTTAATTAGAGTTATAAAAAAGAACAAAAAATCACCAAAAGAAAGGAGAGAGAGAGTACTCACAGTCTTTGTATGAGAAAAATATGGATTGAATGGGAGAAATAATATCAAATTTATACAAAGAAAATAGGAAGAAGAAGAGTCAAGTTATAAAAAAGAGAAAAGGACGAAGGAAGTGTAACGGTGAAATAGAAAGTAGTGGGAGAGGCAAAGAGACAAAGAAGGAAGGGAAATGTTGGAGAAAGTGTAACCGTAGGTGTATACAAATAAAATGAGAAGAAGAAGAGTCAAGTTATAAAAAAAGGAAAAGGATGAAGGATTTGTAACGGTGAAGTAGAGAGTAATGTGGGAGGTAAAGAGGCAAAGAGGGAAAGGAAAGGTTGGAGGAAGTGTAACCGTAGATGTGTACAAATAAAATGGGAAGAAGAAGAGTCAAATTCTAAATTAAAAAATTTTATAAAAAAAAAAAAGTAAAAAGGATGAAGGAAGTTTAACCGTAAAGTAGCGAGTAGTGGGAGGAAGTAAAGAGGCAAAGAGGGAAGGGAAATGTTGGAGAAAGTGTAACCGTAGGTGTAGACAGATAAAATGAGAAGAAGAAGAGTCAAGTTATAAAAAAGGGAAAAGGATGAAGGAATTGTAACGGTGAAGTAGAGAATAATGGGAGAGGTAAAGAGGCAAAGAGGGAAAGGAAAGGTTGGAGGAAGTGTAACCGTAGATGTGTACAAATAAAATGGGAAGAAGAAGAGACAAATTCAAAATTAAAAAATTTTATAAAAAAGAAATTGAAAAGGATGAAGGAAGTTTAACCGTAAAGTAGCAAGTAGTGGGAGGAAGTAAAGAGGCAAAGAGAGAAGGGAAAGGCTGGAGGAAGTGTAATCGTAGGTGTGTACTAATAGGGAGAAGAAGAGGTTTTTGTTTTTGTTTTTTTGTAGAGAGTAGTGAGAAGAAAAGTTTAAAAAAGAAAAGAATAAATAAAAAATAAGTAAATGATGTGGCTCAATGATTGAGTAGCAAAATGTATTGTGTGTGTGTGTGTATAAAAGGATGGAAAGAAATTGACACACAATGTTGAAAGGATTTTTCAATATAGACAATAGATAATTAGAATTTATAATGGCATGTATTGCATCACATTTGGCTCCAAAAAATTAATTTTGCAATAGACAATCAATAAAGATGGAAAACCAAAAAAATAAAATAAAATAGTGACGTAACCGCTAATGTGGCTCAATAGGAGCGTAACAATAATAATTGCTACGCTTAAACTTTTAGATATATATAAATTACTTTATAGGATAGTTCGTTTGTCTTGCCAAAGCTGTATCACTAGAAAAGTATGCATCATGTTATTCTTGAGAAATTGCAAGATGTAGTTGGCATATTTGCTCAAATTAGTGATGGTATTACACTAAGAGAGCTGGATGTACGTAGTATGCATGCTAAATCAACCACATTGCCATGAAACCCTATCATTTTGCTTTACCATTCAAATTATACATATCTGGACTACACATGAATTAATGTGGGCGCCACATAATGGACATCATAAATATTAGCATTTAAGGAAGTGTAGAGGCAAAAATTGCAGTTTGGATCCCATTGTGTCCACTACCCCAATAAACAAAAAAAAGAGGAGGCTAGTTATGCCTTTTACCCATATTGTTGACACACTGTTATAGCAAATGTCAAAATTCACATGCACAGCATAACTCCACAACTTTAACATTAAAACGAACTGATCACAGACAAAAAAGAGAATGTACCTAAGTTAAACAAGATTTTTCCATATCCATCAATGCCAAAATACATAGGAAAAAGAGGTTTCAATATTCAATCACATGCCCATGCTTTTTAACTCAGTAATAGGTATCTTGAAAACTTGTTTTAATCAACACTAAACACTAGGTAAGCCTTATTATTTATAAGGCCTTCAGTTAATGGTTGACAGATAGACCATTGTTTATTACTGTACAAGTGATAGATCACTACTGACCCCATAACCACAAGCCAAGAGAGTATGGAAGAGTGGAGAACAAATCAACATAACTCTGAATCAGGCATGATGGTTGCACCTTAATTGATTACATAAGTGTATGCAACAACCAAAAACTTAAGCTAATATTTAATTAATTGATTCTTGATAGTCAATGCATCAGCAAAAATGTTAAGCTATCATGGATAATATTCAAACATATCAGAGAGAACCATATACTGAATAGATTGAATGTTGCCGCAACTCTTAAACAGTCCAATATTTCTTTTGTAGCTTGGCTTCAAGCAATTCCAAATCAGCATATGATCATTAGTTAAATTTCTTGAACATCAATGGAAGCTTATCTTATTTCTAGTAGTTAGTGTTTATGGATACTTTTTTAAATACCTTTGTTTCCATTTCGTCGGATGAAGAAAATATTTTTGTAAATTTTTCATGCACTTGATTTTTTTGCTGTACTTGCTAGTTTTGGCAGAGGGAGGCAGCAATCTTAAGGCAACAACTAGAGGACTTGCGAGAAAACCACCGGTACATTCTCTCCTTCAGCTTAGATTACATAATTTCACAAGCTTAGATTACAAACTTTCACCAGATTATTAAAAAAAGATGATCAACTCGGAAGCGATCAGAATTTATAATCCACATATGTTGACCATTTCACAGATACAACACACAATGTTTGTACTATAATAGCATAGGAATTATTTGAGTTCAACACATATAATTAAGATAAATATTACAGTAAGTAATATGTACAGTAATATATTTGCTAACACTGAAAAACATCCAGTAACATTGTAGGACAAATAAAAGAACTTGTCTAGAAGGGCTTGTGACGGGTTAATGTTTAAGAGAATTTGTGGATTTTTGGATTAAAACACTTTTTAGAAGAAGGATTAGGGTTAAAGAGAGAAAAGATTGGAATTACAGTTGAAAAGAGAAGAAAAGAAACATAAATATAATGATTTCAAGTCTGTGAACAGTAACCATGAACAGATCTGCAAAAAAGAATAGAAAGAAGAGAAAGGGAGAAACAACAAACACTAAGGCCAAATGAATAGAGAGAAGAGAAAGGGAGAAACAACAAACACTAAGGCCAAATGGCCAATGTACCTCAAGACTCAAAACACTAAATATTTTTATGATTGAATACGTTGAGCACAAATATATAGGACTCTTTCTTGTACTAGTATTAGGATTGCTAGTTTGACTAGTAAACTAAAAACTTGATAAATATTACAGTAAAATATTTGATAACACTGAAAAACATCCAGTAAAATCATAGGAAAAAATAAAGAATTTGTCTAGAAGTTCTTGTGACGGGTTAATGTTTATAAGAGAATTTGTGGATTTTTGGGTTAGAACCTTTTTAGAAGGATGATTTGGGTTTAAGAGAGAAAAGATTTGAATTACTGTTGAAAAGAGAAGAAAAGAAATAAAAATATAATGATTTCGAATCTGTGAAGTGTAACCATGAAAAAAACTGCAAAAAAGAAAAGAAAGAGGAGAAAGGAGAAACCGAGAAAGAAAAATCACTAAGGCCAATGTGCTCAATGTCTTATTATTGAATACATTGAGCACAAAAATATAGGACTCTTTTATGTACTAGTAGTATTAAGATTTCTAGTTTGAATAGTAAAATAAAAACTTGATAAAATACTAGTTTGAACCCAAGAAAATAAAACCTGAGATACATAGGATCTCCTAGAAAATTATAGACTCTATTAAACAATCAAAATACCCTTAATTTGTAGGAATTACAATTAGAGATTTAACCTTGAAAAAAAAAAATTGACCATGACTAATAAAATAAAATTTAAATAAAAAAAACAAAAAAAAAAAACTGTTTAAACACTAAAGTTGTAATAAATTGATATTCATGAGGGCTTCAATAATCAATTAACTATATATGCATAAACCCTAATGGAAAATAAATATGTTAAGGCAGGAGAAAAGAGGGGGCTGACAGAATTACATTCCATACCTTGCTTTTTCATAAAATACCCAGTCAGTCAAACTAAAAATAGATCTACCTGTAGTTAAAAGGATATGTGTGTGTGTGTATATTCAAAGTCAACTTTTTAGATGTTTAAATTATGATATAATCCAGAATACCAGATAAATGTGCACTAAAACACATCAAAAACTAGTCTCGCTACCATCTAATTCCAACACTACCACAGTTCATCATGCAATTTACAATAAATTATATATTCCATATAACAGAAAAATAATGAATATGATTCAATAGCAACAAATATGTTATTAATAGATACCGCATAAAGAGCATAAATCTGAACCCTAGTGATTAACCTAAATTAAAATGCCATGATAAGACAGGTATATGATGGGAGAACAGCTTTTTGGTCTGGGTGTCAAAGACCTACAAAATCTGGAGAATAAACTAGAAATGAGTCTGCAGGGCATACGAATGAAGAAGGTAAGAAGCCTAATATTCATGCAATGCTTGTGTGTGTGTGTGTGTGTGTGTGTGTGAAGTCCATAGAGGTTAAATCTTAAGCACATGCATGACAATTGACACGCTCCTTTAACTTCTGCAGGAACAAATCTTAACTGATGAAATACAAGAGCTAAGCCGAAGGGTATTTCCAGGAAATAAAAAATGAAAAATTACTTGTTCCTTGTCAGAATTTTCTATTAAGAACTATTTCAGTTATAAAAGTTACTCTTTTTTTAAAAATTTCAGGGCAATCTTATCCATCAGGAGAATATAGAACTGTACAAGAAGGTAAACATTATACGTCAAGAAAACTCAGAATTATGCAAGAAGGTATTCTGGTTTATAACCACCAGAACTCCAAACATCACTAAATAAGTTATTAGCCATCATTACATCTTTTGAACTGTAAGATGTGAGAATAGTGAAGTTCTTGAGCATAACAATCAGACTCATGTCTCAGGCTTGCAGCACAAGGCATGTGAATGCAGAAAGCATAAGTCCCTTCATTCCATTTGGAACTAACTTCGGAGAGGACTTGCATGTCCCTATCCATCTTCAGCTAAGCCAGCCAGACCGACAACTTTATGAGACACCGGCAAGAGAAACAGACTAAAAGTAAAAAATTTCTTCACACCCTCTAAAAAAGTAATCAAAAACTGATTTTTGTTCTATTTCAGTATTGATCCCTATTCCCAAATATAATTAATGAAATTGCAGCAGAGTACAACTACGTCAAAGAAATGCACCAAGGACTTTGAACAGATGTTATTCAACACACTCTAAACAAATAACCAAGCACAGGGGAACATGCTTCTTGGTGTCAGATGATCGACATAAAATCCAATCAGCACAGTCACCAGTATGACATTGCTTATGAAATTAACTACAAATAGAGCAAAATTTATTGGTGAAAGCAGATATTTAGTGTATCTACATAAATTGCATGCAGAAAAAATCTGAATGAAACCTATCTTGTGTATCTGTGTATATTTCATATGGAAAAATTCTGAATGGAACTTTTCGGGAACATACTTGTTCGGCTCTAAAAGGAAACATATAACAATAAAAATTATATTCTTATTGTTGTGGGTATTATAATTGCTGATATTTTATATTGGTAAGATGTAAACCTACGACCCAACCAAGCCAACCCTACCTCATCTGCTAACGACCTGAGCCAAGATCTACAATTGAGATCATTCACACAAGAACTGAATTCCATTCTTTGGAGTTGAGTAAGGTAATGAACCCGGATTTTTTTTTTTTTTTTTTTTTTTGAAGTCACTAACATTAACCAAATCAGAGAATAATCAACAATTTTAAGATTGATCTATACAAGATGTCATCTTGAGCCAGAATGTTCTTACAAACAAAACTGGATCTAAAACCTGTACCAGAAATGAGAAAGTTATAATGATAACATATAGGAAGACAAAATCAGAAGTACATTAAGTGACCCCATTATCTAAAATATAAATCAATAATGATTGTACCTGAGAAAAACTCAAAAAATAGATATTTGCAGGACAGCAACCTTCAGCACCTTAATTCTCCCATTTCTCATCAAATATTCAACAATCATGAGTGTTGTTCCAATATTTGATTGTTCTACGGGGCATCCACTCTCCAGTCATGTTTACAAGTATCGTATATGGTTTCAGTTTTGTTCATAAAGAAGGCACCTCAAGGGTTGAGACATTTAATGTGGATACACCTATACGTGGTATATAACAATGATTACACCTCAAGAGACAAAAGGTTTCTTCTTCAAAACCGATAGTGAACATGAAAAACGTGAGCAGAAAACTTCTGCATATGATCTAACAAAGTTATCCTTCTTCTCAACAAGGTAAGCTATCACTAAATAACTGATAATAAGTGTTGCAATAATCTAACGTTTGCCTTCATTCTATAAATAAAACAGCAAATAGAAATATTTTAGGAAAATACCCAGCCTGAGAATGCGATTCATGAGAACTTTGGAAAGAATTTGAAAATTCTTATTGAAAAAGTTTAAGAACACAACTTTTGTCACAATTCTGATGCAATCGACTGCTACTAATGGTGGAGAAAAAGTTATCAATCCATGTAAAGTGACTGTTCACTACTCACAGTCAATCCCTTCAACAAGTTATGACAAATTGGGTGGTCATAGAAGAAATGTTTTCTACATGTACATTGCATAGTTGTCACAGTATTTATACTGTTGTTTTCTTTTTGGCAAAAGTATTTTTAACAATCTTTTTGGCAAAAGTATTTTTAACAATGAAAATATTACTGTATTTATTTTTTTGATGGTAAACGCCTAGTGTTATCATCAATGCTATGATAAGTACTGTTGAATTAAACAACTTGCAGTTGTTTATTTTATATGGTTATTGTAGTAGCCTAGAAGGAGAGGAATCAAAAAGAAGAGATGAAATATCCAATAGGCAAGTGAAACGATCCAATTAATGACGTGGCTTTTACTAGTTCAATGGAGAAAAAGAAAATATTATGTTAACATAGTGGGCTTCCTGTTTTCTTTTTTTTCTTTTTTCTTTTTTTCTTTTTTTTTTTTTTTTGATTAGAAAAGGGATACATAAGCAAACAGAAAAGGCAATACAACAGAGTAAAGAAAGAAAAACAAGAGCTACATCCGAAACAAAACACAATCTTTCTGGATGAGATGTTGCACCATAGGCGGGCAAACTCCTTTCCAACATTGAGAAGCTTCATTCCTTTTGGTAGACTGTGTGAGCTCATGTGCAACTCTGTTGTAGACTCATTTCAAATGCTTTAATTCCCAGCTCTTAAAGGACTTGAGAAGAACAATGATTCCAAGATACAGGTGGCCCATACCTCCATCAAATTCACTAGCAGCAATACTTTGAATTACTGATAGAGCATCAGTTTCAATGATTATCTGCTCTAACTCCATCTCCCGAGCAAGAAGGATGCCACATTCAACTGCTAAAGTTTCAGTTTCTAAAGCTGAAAACTGACCTGAAAGGTAATTTGCGCAAGCAGCAACTGTGATTCCTTTGGAGTCTCTAATAATCACTCCCACACTTGAATTCCTTCCATTTTTTGAAGTAGCTCCATCCACATTTATTTTAAATACTCCAGCAGGAGGGGGACGCCAATTATTGCTATCACAGGTCTTATCTTGGCCTGAAGATGAAGAGGCTTCTTTGTAATCTTGAAGGAACCTTTTAGCAAAATTCCAAATCTGATTGGGAAGTTGGCAGGTTGATTCATGCACCACCTGGTTTCAGTTATACCATATTGACCATGCCGTGACAAAAAAAGCCTCAAGATCCATAGCTGTCCCTTGTTCCAAAATTTCCAATGCTACATCAGAAAAATCCCACTGACTTGATGGAATATCTACTGGACACTCCCGCCAGCAATTCCAGACTTTCTTGGCAAACTCACATCTCAACAAGGAGTGAGTTATTGATTCAGGATCTTTTCCGCAGCATGGACAAAGCTCGCTTGTATTAATTCCCCTCTTCTTTAAGTTCTCAGCAGTTGGGCAGTCCATTCAAGCATGCCCTCCATCCAAAAATTCTGATCTTTGAAGGGATTTTTAAGTGCCAAATTCTTTTCCATAGAGCAGCTCTATAATCTACTGAAGAGCATTCCTCATCATCCTCCCCTTTGCTCAGTTTAAGGGCAATGTAATATGCACTTTTCACTATAAACTCCCCCTTTTTATTTCCAACCCAAATGATCTTATCTTCAAGCAAGTTGTAACTCAGGGGAATGTTGAGGATTGTGGATGCTTCAAAAGGTAGAAACAATGCTCTAACTAAATCTGCCTTCCACCTTCTAGTATCTTTGTCGATGAGATTAGAGACCATAGGGAAGCCATCAAAAGGCCGAGGGGGAGAGATTACTTTGTAAGTTGTGGAAGTAGGCATCCATTTATCCTCCCATATGTGAATCAAATTCCCATTTCCAACCCGCCATCAGGTTCCTCTCCTTATCACTTCAAGCCCATTCCTAATACTTCTCCACGTATATGAGGGGTTGGATCCAAGCTTTGCCCTAAGAACATCTCCGTGGGGGTAGTAGCGAGCTTTATAAATCCGGGCAACTAAGGAGTCCGGATTTGTTAACAGTCTCCAGCCCTGCTTTGCTAACATAGCCAAATTGAAGGCTTGAAGGTCTCTAAACCCCATGCCACCTCTATCCTTTGATTTGCAAAGCTTCCTCCAACTGACCCATGCAATTTTTAACTCTTATTGGCGCTGCCCCAACCAGAATCTTCGCATCATCCCTTCCATTTCTTCACAAAGACATTTCGGTAGCTGAAAACAGCTCATTGTATAAGCCGGAATTGCTTGGACAACCGCTTTTATGAGAATTTCCCTATCACCCATGGAGAGCATTTTTTCCTTCCATCCAGCTAACTTTTTCCCTACTCTCTCTTTAATTTCTGCAAAGACTTCTGTTTTGGACTTACCAATGATAGTGGGAAGACCAAGGTATTTACCATGCCGAGAGTTCTACATAGGACCAAGAACATTCAACACCTCATTCTTTAAAGCTTCAGGAGCATTACGGCTAAAAAATACTGATGATTTATCAGTATCAACTTTCTGGCCTGATGCAGCCTCATATAGTTGGAGGATTTCAACAAGTTGATGGCATTCTTGGCTGCTAGCTTTGCAAAACAATAAGCTATCATCAGCAAAGAAGAGGTGGGTGATCATAGGGCAGCCTCTACACATGCTTATACCACTCAGCCGCTGATTTCTAGCAGCGTTATTAATGAGCGAGGAAAGACCATCTGCACACAGTAAGAATATATATGAGTGGGAATATACTACCATGGGCTACACCGTTTATGAGAATAAAATAAGAAACAGTGGATATACAATACATAACTAAACCAATCCATCTTTCATGAAAGCTCATTCTCTCCATAACTTTCTCAATAAAGCCCCATTTAACCCTATCATATGCCTTACTCATATCTAATTTGACAGCCATATAGCAGTCTTTGCCATCTCTTTTATGTTCAAGATAGTGCATAATTTCAAAGGCTACAAGGACATTGTCAGAGATTAGCCTTTCAGAGAGAAAAGCACTTTGGTTTTCTGTGATAAGATGAGAGAGGATGGCTTTCAGTCTATTGGCTAATACTTATGATATGAGCTTATACACTACGTTGCAAAGACTTATAGGCCTATATTCTATCATTTTAGATGGGCTTTTTATCTTTGGATCCAGGGTGATGTAGGTTTTGTTAATTTCAACTATAGAATTATTACAATTCAACACATTCAAAACCATACTAGTAACATCATTACCCACTACATCCCAATATTTTTGAAAGAATATAGCAAACATACCATCAGGGCCAGGGGCTTTGGTTGGATGCATTTGCTTTAGGGCAGCCAGCACTTCTTCTTTGGTAAACTCCTTGATAAGACTTTGATTCATTTCTGAAGAAACTTTGGTGGGAATTGTATCAATGACCTTTGAGATATGACTAGGATAGGAGGTAGTATACAGCTTCTCAAAATAGGACACAGTAACATTTGCAATACCTTCCTTGGTTTCATGCCAGATTCCATTTTCATCCATAATTCTTGATATGGCATTTTTCCTCTTTCTATCTGAGGCTTTTGAGTGAAAATACCTGGTATTGCAATCACCCAGCATCATCCATTGCACTCTTGATCGTTGGTGCCACATAATTTCTTCACTATCTAGGAGGTCATTGATCTCCTTTCTCACACTGTTAATTTCACTACCCAAACTTCCATCTCTGTCTCTCAAAACTAAAGCATTGAGAATTTTCCTTTTATTTTGAATCAGTTTTGGAACATGTCCAAACACTAATTTGTTCCACCGAGAGAGGTCAGAAGCACATTGTCTAAGCCCATTTGCAATCCCACTTCGCGAACTGAGATCCCCACACCCATTCCAAGCATCTTTAATAACATCTTTACAATCTTCTCTTTTAATCCACATTGCTTCACAATGGAATCTTCTCTTTCTAGGCGGCTGTTGAGTCATAGAGTTAGTGATTAACAATGCACAATGGTCAGATGTAGAGTCAACCAGGTGGTGCACCCTTGTTTCTCTATAGTGATCTATCCAATCAACAGTGGCTAAGGCCCTATCCAATCTTAAATATATTTTATCATCTCCTTCTTGCATGTTACACCATGTATAATCAGGACCACGATATCCCAGGTCTCTAAAACCACATTGATGAATAGCATTTCGAAAATCTTCCATCTGCCTTTGAGACCTCACAGCCCCACCTTTCTTTTCTTCCATGGAAACAATTTCATTGAAGTCTCCAAAGCACATCCATGGTATTCTGTATCTTCTATTCAAATCTCTAAGTAAATTCCATGACTCTTTCCTACGATGGGTTTCTGGGTGCCCATAGAATCCAGTAATTCACCATTTAAACCCGGTGGTTGGATCAGTGACAATTGCATCGATATAGTTGTCAAAGTAACCTTGGACTTCCACCATTATATCTTTTTTCCATAACAATGCAAGACCTCCACTTCTACCTGTACTGGGACCAGACCATTGTTAAAACCTGCCTTTTCTTTCTCCTTTTCCATCCTTTTCTTTTTTAGTTTAGTCTCCATTAAGAAGACTATTTTGGGATCCCATTGTTGCACAAATTCACGCAACACTCTAACTGTCCGAGGGTTCCCAAACCCTCGGCATTTCCATCCTAAGGCAATCATTGTTCTCGGCGGTGCTGCATTGTAGTCACCGCCGTTTCATCAGATAAAAATTCATCCTCCCTAACACTCCTTTCACAAATACATTTTTTGAGCCTTTCCTTCTGTTACAGACAGAGTTTCTATATTATTAGGCCTTTTTTTACTAACCTTAGTAGGGGTAATATCCACTTCAGCGCCTTGGGCCTTTCCAACTTCTCTGGCAATTTTCTTTAACTTAACGCACTCTTCTTTCTATTAATTGGGTCGGCCTCTTCTTTTTTTCGCCACTTCATTATCTATTCCCCCGTGATCTTTCTTCTTTGGGCTGGAGGCTTCTTGCTTTTCTGGGCCTATCTGCCTGGCCCACACTTAATTGAGTATCCTGGTTCTCTTTGGACAATTCCCTGACTATATCAGCTCTAGTTACACTTTGCTTGTTACGTACCTCAAGATCTGGCAGCCTTTCTATCTCCATCACATAGGCGTTGTCCCATCTGCTCAGATGATGTTGCTCATTGGGTTCTGTCATACCAGTATCCTTACCTTCTCCCGAGGCGCGTTCTTCGTTCAAGCTCCAATTACCAGCGCTCCTCTCATCCTCTGTTTGCATCCATGGCTGCAAACATTCAGTTTCCGAAGGTGATTTGAACCTTGTTTCATCACTTCTCATTTTTTCCTCCCTCCTATTAGTCGACGCACCGGCATATTCACCTCCGGGTTTAGTACTTCCTCCAACTTTTAGCCACTCTCCGTATTGCTTTCCTTGTTGATGCTCCTTTAGAGTTTCCTTACAATGCTTGTCATCGTGCCCCAGCTTTCCACAAAGAAAACAGAAAGTGGGGAGCCGTTCATACTTAAAGGTCACCCAATATCGTTCACCATCTTCAACACTAATAAATCCTCCTCTTCGGAGTGGTTTGTCAATGGGCAGACTGATCCTTAATCTGATATACTCCGCCTGATCTGCTTGCATGGATCGTTTGTCTACCTCCAAAACATTGCCCAATTTGCACCCAATTTCTATCACTACTTCTTCAGACATATGCTCAAAAGGAAGTCCCCATACTTGGACCCAAAAGGGGGAATGGGAGAAGGAAATATTTGTGGATGTCAACCCTTTCCTCCAACGGCAAAGAAGGAGAAGGTTGTTATCAAAATTCCAAGGACCACTTCTTTCCACCCAATCTAGTTGAAACATAGAGCTAAATTTAAATTGCAAGATATTGTTTCCTACCTCAATGATTCTTAGATCAGACCCCATCTTCCAATCTGCCCTTAAGGTGCTTTTGAGAGCCCTCAGATTCTGATGGCGATAGGCAAGGAGACGACCAAAGAGGCTGTGATGACATTCTTCAATCAGTTCTGGTTTACTGGCTTTTGTAATGGAAATGCTTTCTTCTTCTTCCTTGGTTAGCTGTAAATTTTTCAGCTGGTTGACTACTTTGTTTTCCATGGTTTAGATTTAAATGGCCACTACCCCAGCAACAAGGAGGGCAGGCCAAGAAAGAAACCCTTGAAAAGTACTAAGGGAGAAAAGAAACTCACACCGTGAAAAGGGGAGAGAAAAGAGCTCCTACAGGGGAGAGGACCTGGCTTCCTCTTTTCTGGTATTAGAAAGAATTCAAGAAATCTAAAAGGTGCCAAAGACGTATAAGATAATCATTTATTTGTTGCTTTCTATTTCTTGGAGCATATAAATGGCTAGTACTCTAGAATCTAGATTCTTTTTTTGTACTTTTCCCAGCAGCCAACCAAATTAAAGCACCACTTCAGCCAATGCATTACAAGCAAAGATGCCCTAACCCCAGGATCAGTTTGACACAAAAATCATAATATGGAACATCTTTGCAGCCCAAGAGCTGAAAATAGTCTTCCACCAGTAGGCCAGAAGAGGGAGAACCAACCCATTCTACGTGCATCAGCTGCAGCTTCACGGGGATCCCTCTGAATTATTTGCATCCAAATCCTCCTTATCAAAATTTGTCTGGCTTTCACCCATATCATTATCTTCTCTATCTTCAGCTCCAGAAACAGCAATTTCCCCTAGTTTCTAGTCAAATAATCCTTTAAATTGTTTCCGATCCTTCCTCTCAATTTCCTGCATATCAAATGATGGACATTTAGAAAGGCATAAAGCATTTAAACTCCGTTTCAGATTGTAAATAGGAAAGTTAACAGTGTTTCAACCCACCTGCTCCTTCTGCTTCAGTTTTAGAAGAGCAGCTGTTGCATCAATTTCAGATGACTTGTCAATTTTCATCATCTAATAGCATCCAGAAGCAAGATTTAAAATGGGGTCAAGAATGTAATGCTCAACTACTAATATAACCGAATAATAAGCATTACCATTTTGAAATCACCCCTTGCTTCCTCAAAATCTCCAGCTGCCATGTAGGCCATTCCACGGCAGTAAAGAGCCTTCACATGTGCAGGGTTTGCATCTAAAACCCACGCAGTTCCATCAGGAAAATATGTACCAGAAAAACTCAAGTTAATTAATCTTGGTCTGTGAGAGCAGTTACAAGTACCACTGTACCAGTTGAACGTATATACAACATAAGGAAGATTTAACACCTATTAGCATGCTAGGTTTCTTTCAAAGTCAGATAGGAGAATTTTCTGATTAATTACAGCTCTTTAGATACCGTTTCCATTCATTCACCAATCAATTAAATCTTCTAAGGTTCATTATTAATTGTGACATTAGAGAGTGATAAGGCCAAGCTAAGTATTTGTTTCTTGCAGCACAAGCACTTAATTGTAACAATTTCTATATTACTGTATGTTAGGAAATGAGAAACCTAACCCAATATCTATGAGATGCAAACAACAAAGATAAAAACAGAAGAAATGATCAAAGCGCACACAAGAACACTAGATTTGCATGGTCTGCCCAAACCTTTTTATTCTTAGAAAGTAAGTATGATCCTATGGGGAGGGGGAACGAGAGATTTGAACACCAGTTTTTTATTATGATGTCTTATCAAAAGAAGCTACAGTAATCAAAGGTATAGATACCACCCTATTCCGCCATTACTAGCGTTACATACATGAGGAAAACTATTCTAGTGCATCTAGGGCTTCTAATGCATTTTTAAATACCAAAAATACCCTCAAACTGTACGGACATCATCCAGCCAGGCGGCCATCTTATTTGCAATACTTTATTTGTTCAATAAAATGGAGTGACGCCTTGATTTCAATTACACGTGCTAAGCACTGATTTCATTGCTTTTTTTTCCAATGAAACAAGCATGCCTACTCACATGTTGAAGTCATAAAACAAACCTTATTGCATGTATCGATGGAATTTCTGCATTCTCCCAGTTTCAGTTGGCATGCAGCCACATCCAAATGTAATAGATTCTTCAAACACGTGAAGCAAAAAAACAAAAAACAAAACAAAACAAACAAACACTCAAATAGACAGTCATCCAACTTGAATATAGAGGCTAAAGTGATAGAAAATGAGAAAATCAAGAATCAACCAATCGCAGCTCCTTTTCATCATGAATGGAAAGAACAAAAAGGAACCCACTAGTGTATTTATAAACTCCTTCCCTTCGTCATCATCTTGTGGATTAACATGATACAGTATTGTATGACAATGAAAGGACAATGGATACATTTTAAATATATTATAGCAGAAATTCTAGTTTTTGATTCAGAAGAATATTTTTAATATTAATAGAATCTACAATTTTCATAAGTTTGTAAGAAATATCATTTAAGAACTTAGTGGGTAATACATGCAAAATCAATTCTTTCTAAGGCATTAAATGACAGGACATTACATCACCTGAAAGCCTTGAATATTCTAGGTCCCACAAACCAAATTATCAAATTATCAGCAATTACTATCCCTTAACTTCCTATATTTAGCTTGGTATGAGATAGAGTTGTTTTCCACTAAAATTTTCTGGAAAACAACTTTATCTCACGCAAAACTAAATGAGGAAAATAACTCTATCTCACACAAAGCTAAATAAAGAAGTCAAGAGAAAGTTTTCCAACTCATTTTAAGGTCAATATCAAACATAGAAAAATGAAATAGATTTCTAGAAAATGCTTTTTGGAAAATGATTCATTTTCCAGAAAATCTTAATGCCAAAACAAACTAACCGGTGATCCTTTGCTTTAGCATGGAACAAAATGGTCAACCAAACAAAAGTACTCACAATAAAAGGTGAAGAAAATAATACCTTCTCACAAAAGAACAAAGACCATTCTCAAATAGAAGTTTCTCTGACCACTGAATAAATACTATTGTGGTATAGCACTAACCAAACTGGGCAACAGGATTGCTAGTTATCAGCAATTACTATCCCTTAACTTCCTATATTTAGCTTGGAATGAGATAGAGTTGTTTTCCACTAAAAATTTTTGGAAAACAACTTTATCTCACGCAAAACTAAGGTCAATATCAAACATAGGAAAATGAGATAGTTTTCTAGAAAATGCTTTTTGGAAAATGATTCATTTTCCAGAAAATCTTAATGCCAAAACAAACTAACCGGTAATCCTTTGCTTTAGCATGGAACAAAATGGTCAACCAAACAAAAGTACTCACAATAAAAGGTGAAGAAAATAATAACTTCTCACAAAAGAACAAAGACCATTCTCAAATAGAAGTTTCTCTGACCACTGAATAAATACTATTGTGGTATAGCACTAACCAAACTGGGCAACAGGATTGCTAGTTATCAGCAATTACTATCCCTTAACTTCTTATATTTAGCTTGGAATGAGATAGAGTTGTTTTCCACTAAAATTTTTTGGAAAACAACTTTATCTTATGCAAAACTAAATAAGAAAAATAACTATATCTCACACAAAGCTAAATAAGGGAAGTTAAGAGATAGTTTTCCAACTCATTTTAAGGTCAATATCAAACATAAGAAAATTAGATAGTTTTCTAAAAAATGCTTTTTGGAAAATGATTCATTTTCCAAAAAATCTTAATGCCAAAACAAACTATCCGGTAATCCTTTGCTTTAGCATGGAACAGAATGGTCAACCAAACAAAAGTACTCGCAATATAAGGTGAAGAAAAATAATACCTTCTCATACTTTGCTTTAGCAAGTTCAAATTTTCCTTCTTTGAATAGCCTGTTCCCCTGACCATGAACAATAGCATCAAAGATCTAACTTGCCTTGGTCCTAAGAGAAACCGACTGGATAATATTTTTTTGATTCATCACCATAACAAGGATAAAACATGCGATTGTATTGATAGACAACTTGGCACACATGTGCAAACATTGAACATATGCAAGTTTGATGTGATAATGACGATAGACAAAACCAAAACTTGATGCAATACAAAAATTGAAAAACATGAACAATGAAAATTATAATATAATATAAAAAAGCACCTAGGAGTCAACACCTAGGGTTGCTTGGAGTAAGCACAAAGTGGGATAGTTTACTTAGAAGCCAGCACCTTGTGTTGGCTAAAGTTAACACCAAACCATTAAAAAAATCCAAGAGAAATATTCATAAATCGAGCAAATTGTAAAATGTCTCCATAAGAGTACAATTATTGAACTACAAAAATACCCTTGACCCAAGGAAATTAAACACTAATAACATAATTAACTACAAAGACCTATAATAAAATCCAATCAACTTATAAAGATACAATTGACTTCCAAACTTCAATAAATAAAAATTAAATCAATATTTATTTGTGCTTCAAGCAACAGATAAGTTGTGTTTAAACATCAAATAGCAGCAAGGTGTACAGATGCAGCAAAATTACAAGTTAATAACATACTGTTAGTCTTATCTTCTCTGCTTCATCCATTATACTTTTCAAGTTCAAACCACGTAAATAGTGCAATAAAATTTATGCAATATAAGCATTAGATGATTCATCAATTAAACCAGAGAAAGATCTCGAAGTACGCATGGTTCAATCAAAAAAAGAATCCTCAAAACTCAAAGCACCTACCATAATTTAAGTCTATATCCACCTCTCTTGAAGAAACTTAAAAGTGATAATTTACACTCAATATGCAACTACTTCCAAAGAATTTTAAAGCCAAAAGCACATTTCAACACAAAATCTAATAGGAATTTCCTGTCATGAATTAGTTTCTATATATGATGAAAAAAACAACTTAAAATTAGATAAATTCATGTTTTGAATATCCAAATGACCACTCAACAATGAGAGTTCTCATCTATAAGTAAAAACTAGTGTGATGGTCAACAATAGCACTTCCACAGCCATCTTGGAATATATGCAACGATGACAACCATTTCAAACAAAGTTTCTACTGCAAAAAAAAAAAAAAAAAAAAAAAAAAAAAAAAAAAAGAGGAAGAAGAAGAAGAAGAAGAAGAAGAAGAAGAGAGATAGAGAAACAGAGAAGAAGAACTCTGTTTTTTGAAATTAAAACAAAGAACAATTTTAAAGTAATTGGAATCATCATGTAAGTGTTTGATTCTCCTAATGGTGGATTGCATTTTCTTAGTCAAAATACATTTGGATAAGAAAAATTGTAAAACAGTGTTCAGAAAACCAAAAACAAAGAACATGTTTGGAATAATTTGTAATCTTTATGTTTGATTCTCCTAATGGTGGATTCACTGGATTGCATAACAACTGATTCAAGGAAAGGGGGAATTATGAAACTAAAATTAGCGAACCAATCTACTAAACAAACTGTTTCAACACATTTTAACACCTTTGCGTCATTAGCAATCTTCTGATAACAAACTGATTCAAGAATTAAGGGAACTAATAAAAATATGGAATTAGAAAGGACTGAAGGAATTGGCAAACTGTTCACTCAAGTGAACATTTTCATACGACCCATGGTAAATTGCAGCGTGCACTCAAGTGAGCAGTGCCTTTTCTCAGTGTTTTCAGTTGTTCCCAAAACAAGTTTTTCAGAAACATCAAAAAGATGTTCTCTGCTTTCCCCTGATTTTGCAATTTTATTTTTCTGAAATTTGTTCTCAACGAACATCAGAAAACCAGCTTTTACAACAGTTACCACACAAATGCCTAATATTTCACATAAAAAAGGGATATTTATAATTTAGAAAGGATTGAAGGAATTGGCAAACTGTTCACTCAAGTGAACATTTTCATATGACCCATAGTGAATTGCACAGAGCACTCAACTGAGCACTGCCTTTTCTCAGTGTTTTCAGTTGTTCCCAAAACAAGTTTTTCGGAAACATCAAAAAGATGTTCTCTGCTTTCCCCCGATTTTGCAATTTTATTTTCTGAAATTTGTTCTCAATGAACATCAGAAAACCAGCTTTTACAACAGTTACCACACAAATGCCTAATATTTCACATAAAAAGGGGACATTTATAATTTAATTTCATCTTGAAGCACAGGACTAAATATTCTGAATGACTCGTTAGATTTGAGAAAAAGGGAAAAACTCGTTCCTTTTAAAACATGTAATTCACCTTTGTAAGAAAAGGCATCATCAACAATCCACCACACCATTAAGTGGATGCAAATTAAAGACTCAAAAGTTCAAATACTCATCTTGTTACAACAAAGATTTAGATACAGATGGATGAAGAAACACTATGATTTGCAATGAGGAAGAACTTCAGACCTGAATGAAGTGGAAAAGCTGCATCTCTAAGTGAACTTCTTCCAAACCTTCTATCACAGGGATCAAAGGAGATTGAGTTAGGTACTGACTGGTGACATATACTACTGCCTTCTCTCCACGTGCCATCATTCCAATCCCCATCTCAAGACTTTTAGGTACCTACTTTATACATGAGCAATGATGCCCATATAGAAAAAGAGCATAAGTTAGGGGACAGAGAATAGTAGTTTCCTCTAAAGCTATGCCAATGAAGATAGTTTTCCTATTCAGCTAAAAAGTTCAATAGTTTCCTGAGTTACCTTAACAAATAAGTACAGTATGTTGAATTATAAAAGAGGGCCTAAATATCAAACTCAGCAAATATAACACACATCAGAAAATTCTAATGATGCACGTTATTTCACTCAGAAAACCAAGCACACCAAACAAATTGAAGAAAGTAAATTATGAGAGATGTCTTACTGACCTCTGATTTTCCAAAAGTAAAGAAATATGGTTCTCCTTCCATATATAACAGAATCAATTTGCCATCACCAGTCTCTGCAGAAATCTTGGAAACAATCATACTCCACTAGAATCTTCAAGCATTCCAATTGGCAGTTTCACATAAAAACAGAAGCGAATATATATGGGCAAGAATAAGTTCCTACCAAGCTGTTACTTCATAAGGTTCCCTTGGTGATTCCCAACCCAGCCCTTCATTTATTACCTGTTCATGTAGGAGTATCTTAATACTATAGTTATTGCATACTTACCCAAGAAAGAAAAGGTGATATTGCCATCACATTTCTTTTTCTGGACAGCAGATTATAATCATGGATATTACAAAATACAGAATATCCACTCATATGTGTTTATATTTTGTTTTATTCAAATTCACTTTTTGACCAATTATAACATTAAAACAATATGATTTTAAAATAAAAAAGTGCTCCTCATTAGCATCAAAAAACAAAACAGAATCATAAGCAAAGAGTAGATGAGCAACCATTATATTATCTTTACTGTGGATTAGAAATTGCCTTATTGGATATGGTTTTTATTTGATACAGCTTTGCATGATTTTCTTTTTCTCAAGTTCACTATCATCTAGTCATGTCAAGTAAATCTTCAGTATGATCCATTAGAGAGGCCCGGCTACCTTAAATTAGTCAGAAATATTGTTCCCGGTTATTTGTTACTTCTGTTTTGGATCGATATGGGTGGATTCCACAGTTTTTTTATTGAATCGAAGTTGTTTCAATTGGTGGTTGAAGAAGGAGGGAACTTTTTCTCCCTTAGGATTTTTGAACGGGGGAAGTATTTCATGCAATCAGTTTTTATGGGTAAGAATGCAGCACGATGGTTAATGCAAAGCTTGGAACACATGGTGATTGGGGTTAACCCCAAACAATTCTTCATGCTCAGGGAAGGAGACACCGCATACACAGTGCAACGGGGTTCTAACTCGTTTGGGCAATATTTGTTAGTAACAGAGTTAAAAGTAGGCGGGATGAGAAGATCTATCATTATTCCTGCAGGCAAGGCACAACAAGGTTGGAGGGCCTTTGGGATTGAATTAAGGAGAATGTTGGAACCTTCTCAGTATGCGTTGGGTGGTCTAAAAGCTTTACTGTACAAGTCTAAGCTGGGTTCAGAGATTCACCCTTCTCGGTCCTTTGCTGAAATGGTAAAAGTGTCGGTGCAAGTAAGGAAGCATTCGCACCAGCCCCCCATTAGAGACAGAGAAGATCCAAGTAGTGGAGAACACAATGCCACTTCCGAGAGACGAAGCTGGGATTCTGGTGGTGGCTATTGAAGTTCCGGCTGATAATACTATACCGATTGCCGTAGGTGAGGTGGAGGGGAGTCACCGTGGTATTAATGGAGATACTAAGATTAAGGAGAAAATCCCGGAACAAAATAAATTAAGGTTGAATAATTTGAATTTGAAAGATGTTGATTCTGGTAGGGAGCGTCAAATTAAGAGGTCTAGCTGGTTAGGGAAAGGTTTGAGTGTGGAAGTAAATGAATTTGGTAAGAAGCGGGTATATTGGCAATGTTATAATGGTGATAAGCAAGTTGTAAAGTGGGTGGCATGTGGGGACTATTCTACCCAGGGTATTCTTAAGGTAATGGACCATGGACCTTTTGAAGCCCATGCACATTGGGTGGGTAATGACTCTGGCCCACTGTTGTCAAGCCCTTTTATTTTTGAGGCTGTTGCGGATGGTAATTTAGAGTCAAGCTCAGTTGACCCAAGCTCAATATCGTTACCATCGAGCTCGGTGCTTGAGTCTCTACCACCAAGGACGACAGCGATGGCTCCGATGGTCTCTATGGGCTTGAAATATTCCATATCGGCACCAGAAGAACCAAGCGGGAGTGGATCTAGCAACCAGGTGAGCCCAAGCTGAGTTACCCAGTCCCTTACCTTGCCGATATTGACAGCGAAAGTGGTCCAGGCTGCATGCGAGCTGGGTTCATCTTCCTTAGCTCCGATATGTCCTTTGTTGGAGCCGGCAGAGCCACAGGTGCTGTCATCTGGGGACTCGTAAGAAAATTTGGTGGAAAAGTCGTCATCTCCGACGGCGATGAAGGATGAGGATGATGAATCAATGGGTCCGGAGGAAAGGGTGATGGTGCATGAGGCTTTTGATTTGAAGGTGGTATTTAATTCTTATCCCACTATTAGGGAATCGATCAGTGACTTGGATAAATCATGGGGTAACTCCAAAGAGTGGATGCTACAATTGCAGGATGGTTGACAAGTAGTGATTCCTCTATCTTTATATCGATCCCCAGAGAGTGTGTCAGATTGTTCAGTCACGGATGTAGAGACTATAACAGGTAATGATTGCTTTATCAATGAAGGTCAGATGGTGAGCTGGGCAGAGGATTGTGATGGGTTAGTAGACTCTTTGTCTATTGTTAATGAGGCAAAGGAGGAGATGTGGGATTTTGATGAGAGGTCGATGAATTGGGAGTGTAGTGGCAAGCCTTTAGATATGGTACCATTGGCCATAGAAGTTCCTTTGGAGTGGGAGTGTACTTCTGAGCTGGGGGTTGGGTGTAAGGAGTCAGTTGATGGTAATCATTTATCACAATGGGTAACAAATCGGATTAAGGCTTTTAGAAAATTAGTGGGCACTTCCTTGGAAGGTTTTGAGGAGCAAATTACGAGATTGTTGCTAGCTATAGGGGCCAGGAAAAAGAATAAAAAGCTTCAGACAGTAGATGATCAAATGAAGCACAGCAAGTCAGGGCAGAAAGGTCAGTGAGAGTTGAAAAATTTATTGACCTCTTTGAATGTTGAGGTTGGTTCAACGAAATCAAGGAATGTAAGTAAGGAGCGGGCTGTGGCGGTTCATCAATGAATTTGAAGATTATTTCTTGGAATGTTAGAGGGCTGAATGATAGGGATAAAAGGCTTCGGGTTCGTAATCTGGTTAGGAAATGGGGGCCAGATGTTATTTGTCTTCAAGAAACTAAAATGGAGTTGATAACTAGAGCTGTGATTCGCAGTTTGTGGAGGGGTCAACATGTTGATTGGTCTTATCTAGGCTCTTGTGGAGCTTCTGGAGGGGTGCTCCTGATGTGGGATACACGGGTTGTAAATAAAGTGGAGGAAGCTATGGGGCGATTTTCGGTTTCTTGTAGATTTACAAGTATGTCAGATCAGTTTGTCTAGGCATTTACTGGCATATATGGTCCTAATTCTTTGAGAGACAGACGATTCTTGTGGGAGGAATTATTTGGTTTGTACAGTTGGTGGAATGTCCCATGATGTGTGGGTGGTGACTTTAATGTTGTAAGGTTCCCTTCCGAGCGGTATGGTTCTACCTCTTTTACTGCTGCTATGCGGGAATTCTCCAATTTCATTTTTGAGCAAGGCCTCATTGATATTCCACTTCAAGGGGGATATTTCACTTGGTCTAATTCTCGTGAAGTTGCTTCGAAGGCTTGACTGGACAGATTTTTGTTTTCTGCAGATTGGGAGGATAAGTTTCCATCTATCTCTCAACAACGCTTGCCTAGGCTGTTATCTGATCACTTCCCGATTGTTCTTGAGGGTGGTTCCTTTCACAGAGGCAGGATGCCGTTTAGATTTGAGAATATGTGGCTTAAAGAAGAGGGTTTTGTGGAGAGGGTGCAATCTCGGTGGGAATCTTATAATGTCCTAGGAGCTCCTAGTTTTGTTTTGGCCAATAAATTGAAGCTTTTGAAAAATGATTTGAAAAAATGGAATGTGGAGGTTTTTGGAAATGTTGAAGATCGAGTGAGAAAATTGTGGAAAGAGCTTAGTAATTTAGAGATGATTGAGGATGGTCGAGCTTTATTGGAGGAGGAAAGGCTAGAGTTGGAGAGAATTCGAGGTGAATTAGAAAAAGTTACTTTGATGGAGGAAATCTGTTGGAGGCAGAAGTCTAGAGTCCTTTGTATTAGAGAAGGAGACAGGAATACCAGATTCTTTCATTGTATAGCTAACTCTCACAGAAGATTTAATTCCATTGATAGGCTTATGGTGGATGGAGAATTGTCTTCAGACCCGGAGGCTATAGCAGGTTGTATTTCTCAGTTCTATAGGCAACTATATGCTGAAACTGTGGCTCATAGACCTTTATTAGATGATGTGGAGTTCTCTTGTATCTCGGAGGAAGATGCACTTTGGCTAGATAGGCCATTTGATGAGGAAGAGGTGTTTGGGGTAATTAGTGATTTTAAGGGTGATAAGGCTCCTGGCCCGGATGGCTTTTCTATGGCATTCTTTCAGTCTTGCTGGTGTATTATGAAGGCTGAAATTATGGCAGTGTTTCAAAACTTTCATTCTCAGGCTGTGTTTGAGAAGAGCCTTAATGCTTCTTTCCTTGCTCTTATTCCCAAAAAGGTGGATGCTGTGGAGATCAAGAATTTTCAGCCTATTAGCTTAGTTGGTGGGATTTATAAGATTATTTCTAAGGTGTTGGCCAATCGTCTTCGAAGGGTGGCTCATGTGCTTATTTCAGATTCTCAGAATGCATTTGTGAAAGGTAGACAGATATTGGACTCTTTTTTAATTGCTTCAGAATGTATTGATAGTAGATTGAAGTCAGGTGTTCCAGGAGTGTTGTGTAAGTTGGATGTGGAGAAGGCATATGACCATGTGAGTTGGGGTTTTTTAATGTATATGCTTCAACGCTATAGGTTTTCAGAGAAATGGAGAAAATGGATACTGTGTTGCATCTCTACTGTTAAATTCTCCATTCTGATCAATGGTAGTCCTTCTGATTTCTTTGGTAGTTCTAGGGGGATTCAGCAAGAGGACCCCTTGTTGTCTCTGTTGCTATTTGATATTGTTATGAAGGGTTTGAGTCGTATGTTGGATGTGGCTGCTACTACTAGTCAGTTCTCAGGCTTCTCTGTAGGTAATACGGCTGGTAACTCGATGATGGTGTCTCATCTTTTATTTGCTAATGACACTCTTATTTTTTGTGATGTTGATCCTACGCAAATAGCTAGTTTGAGAGCAATTTTGGCTAGATTTAAGGAGGTCTCAGGTTTAAGGATTAATTTGGAGAAATCTGAGTTGGTTCCTATAGGTGTGGTGCATAATATGGATGTTTTGGTGGGGATGGTGGGTTGTAGGCAATCCTCTCTTCCTTTGAGATATTTGGGGCTACCATTAGGAGCTAAATTTAAGGAGTTGTCAATTTAGAATCCTATTTTGGAGAAGATGGAGAGGAGATTAGCAAGGTGGAAGAGGTTGTATCTATCTAAGGGGGGTAAGGTAACTCTTATTAAAAGTACTCTTTCCTCCTTACCTACATACTTTCTTTCCCTTCTGCCTTTACCTGGGAAGGTGACAAATCATATGGAGAAGTTACAAAGAGATTTTCTGTGGAGTGGTATTAGTGGGGATTCTAAATTACACCTAGTCAATTGGGCTCAGATTTGTAAGCCATTGCAGGTTGGAAGGTTGGGTATTAGACGATTGAGGAGTTTTAATTCTGCCTTGTTAGGAAAATGGTTATGGAGGTATGGCATAGAGACCGATGCTCTATGGAGGAGGGTTATTGAGGTGAAATATGGGAATGATTGGGGTGCTTGGTCCACGAAAAATGTGACCAGTGATTATGGTGTTAGCTTGTGGAGACATATTAGGTGTGGTTGGATAAGTTTTTCCAAACTCCTTCTATATGATGTGGGGGATGGTACTAGAGTGAAGTTTTGAAAACATGTGTGGTGTGGAGATTGTACTCTCCAAGAGGCTTTTCCGAAACTTTATTGTATTAGTAGAACAAAGGATTCTTCAGTAGCGGAGGTTATGTGTTGGTCGGGTGAGAGGATTCATTGGGATGCTAAATTTCGTCGTCCTCCACAAGATTGAGAACAAGAATCCTTTGATCGGTTTATGGATATGGTCTACTCTTCGAAGGTAAGGGGATTGGGTCCGGACCGAGTTTGTTGGAAGCCAACAAGGAGTAGAGGTTTTGAGGTTAGAGGATTCTATCTTTCTTTCTACCCTTCTACCCTATTATCCTTCCCTTGGAGAATGATTTGGAATTCGAAGGTTCCTCCTAGGGTAGCTTTCTTTTCATGGTCTGCTTCCTTAGGTAAGATTTTAACCACGGACAA
This sequence comes from Quercus lobata, assembly GCF_001633185.2. NCBI lineage: Eukaryota > Viridiplantae > Streptophyta > Magnoliopsida > Fagales > Fagaceae > Quercus > Quercus lobata. Next base: position 37,267,527 of record NC_044909.1, read on the forward strand.
CCTTCGCAAACAACATGTGCTAGTTCTTGATTGGTGCTATATGTGTAAGAATTGTGGGGAGTCAGTGGATCATCTTCTTCTTCTTCATTGCCCCATTGCTTGTGAGTTGTGGTCGTTGGTGTTTTGTTTGTTTGGAATTCATTGGGTTATGCCTCAGAAGGTTATTGAGTTGTTTGAGTCTTGGCAGGGTAGGTTTGGACGACATAGAAATATAGAGTTGTGGAGAATTGTGCCTCATTGCTTGTTATGGTGTATTTGGTGCGAAAGAAATGCTAGAAACTTTGAGGGATGTAAACGCTCTATGTTAGAGATTAAGTCTTTGTTTTTACACACTCTCCTTGACTGGAGTGTGGTCTTTTGTCATTTTTCTTGTTCTTCTCTTCCTGTTTTACTTGATCGTTGTAATCTTAGTTTTTGATTTATGCCCCCATAGTACATTCCCAATATACTCGGGTTGGCTGTTTTTTGTTTTTTAATTAAATTTTCGTCACTTATCAAAAAAAATTTTTTTTTTTTGTTTTGGTGCAAAGCATATATTAAAATAACTAATAAAAAACATGTTGACCATATTGAATTTATTTGTTCCCTCAATTCTACAATCTAACAGGAAAATATTAAAAAATATCATTCTTGACCCAATTATATACCAGATGAGAATGTCCTCAGGATTATCCGTTCAGTTCAATATAAGAATAATGAGGCAATGTAACAATTCAGAACAGAAACTCCCATTAGTAAACTAAAAAAGGAAGTTAAAAACACACAAATTTAAAAGGTTGCAGTGAGCAGCCAATAGAATAGAGACAACCTTCTTATGCAGACAATATAGTGAAGGAGATTAATCATAATGAATTTTTCACTGTTTTCATCATTTGAAAGCATATCAGAATCACAATATGGCCCCCTTAAATAATAACAAGATGTTCCTATCAAAATTACTGAAATGCAACAATTCATATAGTTGCCAATACCTTCTTTACAACTCCCAAATCATCACTTACATCCTGAAAATCAACACATTAATGAAAATCTTGATTAGATTTAAAAGAAGTTGGATGCAAATTTTTTTATTCTTTTCCTTCATAGGTAGAAAATGGAGATGAGGGGAAAGGCTGGTAAATGTGTGTTTGTTGTTAGGATCACCATAGGGAGTCTTCATGAAAGTTGGATGCAATTATAGAACTACTCCTTAGATCTAAAATGTCAAAATTAGGTTTAATGTTAGTCAAGAGATACCAACATTGGATTTCAGATATAAAGGCCCTCCAATTGAAGGTCTATGATCTTGAATAAATTCCAATGAATGGAATTGACATTGCTAGTAATAACTCCATGTAATGATGAAATCCACGTGTGCAGTGTGCTGGTTGTAAAGTTCAAAATGTCATGATTTTTTAAAGATGAATATCATGAATCATTCCCATGATAAAGAATTGAAAGTGGACATTATTGCCTTGGCTTTGAAGAAATCTATCATCTCAATCTCAAAATGAAGTTCATCATCATTCGGAAAGTCATAGGCAACAGAAACTGGACAATCATCCTCACTATTGTGCAATTGAGGTTTCATCACTGAAACAAGAAACATTACAACCTCGTAGTAAGTTAAATATATAAGCATAATTTTTGCTCTGGATAAAGTAAAATATACCAGCATGATCAAACCATCATTTAACATAATTTTCACTCCCAAACAAAATCTGTATTTTTTTTTTTTCCTTTTCTTTTTCAAATTAAACTTGTCTTGCTGTAGAAGGTTCTTTTTCCAGGAAACAAAGAAAAAAAATTGTCAGAAATGCCAACTAAAAATGAAACCTAATAGGATTAAAAAAAAAAAAAAAAAAAGCAACACGCCTTTCTTCAAATATGCATTGTATACATAACATAATGATTAATTTGTTCCATTCTTTGCCATATTTTTTGCCAATTGTTTTGTGATATGCAGAGTTTAAGAAACTAGGAAAACATTACCATTGCCACTTCACCCTTCAACATCGTTGAGATTCCTTCTAGCAATCCCACTATCATCTTACTTTTGCCCAAAACATGTCTTATTGGAGCACCTCTGCCTGTCATGTATGGTAAATATTTATTCAAGCCAATAACTGTAGCAGAAGGCATTTTAACATTGAAATCAATTTAGTCGAGGCCTAATTATTAAAGAAAGAATCCTCAATATTGTGTTGGAGGCAAAGGGACAACTTTCTTACAAAACTTCGGTACATCCATTACAGGCTAAACGAGATGTAACAAACACAATTACATAAAATTAACTAGAAATATGTTGAAGCTTCCAATGGAATTTTGAAAAGCATCTGAACAAAAAAACCTTAAAACATGGAGCAAAGAACTCAAATGCAAGGGTTAAAGTCAGCATTAACAATGATTTTTCAACACTCATTGCAAGAGTAAAGAGTGGCCTAAGCCAGATGATACAAAACTACCCGACCACATAGGCATCAGTGGTGCATAGGATAGAATAGCAACAAATTTTTAAAATATACCATATAACCAGGAAAAAAAGATAGAACTGTTTTTCTAGTTTAGCCAGAATGTGCTTAGACACATAAAATCATGCTGACCTCCATTTTCTGATCTAGTAGATTCAACAACAACTCCATCCAACGTTTGAATGGTGCAATGATATATGACCTGCAAAACATAAATTCAACATAAATTTCTTACTTCACTTCCCAACTATAAATTCCAATAGCCCAAGTTCCTGATGATAATACAGCCACTTTAGTATAAGACACCATTTCAATTGCAAGAATGTCCACTAAACAGGTTGTAAATTTATAAATTAAAACATTTACCGCCACTCAGATGCCCAATTGAGCATATATAGTACTGCCTGTTAAACCGGTCACAAACATTTAAGACTAAAAAGAGTACAATCAAGAACGACTAGAGAGAAACAAATAAATAAATAAAAGAGTAACCTGATCACCATCTGAAGGCCTTGAATCACCCCCACCAGGCCTCATCAAAGCTTTCATCAAACTTCCAAGCACAATTTTCTCTCTCCTTTTTATCACAAATGAAAGAATAAACCAAACAAGTTTGAAATAGCATTTCCTTCAAAAATATTCTTTATTAGGAAACACACACACATATATTACATACATACATACAAGGTTATGATCCTGGTCTAACTCCTTGCAATGTTACACCAGTCCATAGTTTAGGATTAATATTTTAAAAATCCAACCATTGGATTACAAATTTTCATAGTTTTTAATATGGACACCAAATTTCATGTTGATTAGAGTTTATCTACTATCTGATCCACAACTCATGTTTTGTGCATAATTTTTAAGTTTAAAAAACTTAAAATGTAAATATTTTATGACAGGATAGCGACTGTTCTCCAATCATCTTGATATGTGGCAAGCATGGAGGGTATAAGAAGATAACCCACATCTGCCAAGAGCCTTATCATGAAAAAGAAGAAGATAACCCACCCACATCTTATTTGTTCAACTTTTTGAGAATAGGCTCTTTGCAAAAAGCTGTAACTAGTCCCGTTAACATTGAGTTTTTTATTGCAATCAAGACATTTAGTTAAAAGGGTATTTGTTTATTTGCTTTCCCTACTTCACAATGCAATGCCACCTGCTTAAGTCTTCCTTAACTAGTGCATTCGCAAACCCATTAACAAAAGCCAAAAAAAGGTGAGCTTTGAAAAAAAAAATGTGGGGTTTTAAACACGCACAATGTAATTCAACCCAACAGTCAATTTTGAAATTATGGAATGGTGTAATATAGCATAGAGCCTGACTCATATATATATATATATATATATATATACAGCCATAGCCAATCACAACAGTGACTGCAAAATCGATGACCAGTGCAGATTTTAATTACCAGAGTTTCGCAGTGAATTGAGCTTAAAGTTAATTATAACTAAGCATATCATATCATATCATATGTATAGCAAACCCATTGATCACAAACCCTAATTTTCCTTACTGTTTTTTCAGTATTAACTTCACGCAACTTAGCTTGGCATAGCATAATTCAAATGGTTGGTAGTTCGTTCATCTTTCCCTCAATTTTCTCGGCAACCAAACAGAAAGAATAATTTTGCATATGGAAGTGTTCAAAACGGAGTAGAACGGTAATGACAATTACCTGAAGAAGACGAATCGAGACCGATTGATTGACCCAAAGTCGTTGACTTTCCAAGCCCAATATCCAATAGCCATTCATCACCGTTGATTTGAATTATAGGTTTTTTTTTACAGCTATTGCTTAGACGCTTTTCTTCTTTTTTTTCTTTTTTTTTTTAATAAAGGTTAATAATTTACGTGGATTATAATTTAGAAATATATATTTTTACTTTTCAAACAAATAAAAATGATAAACTTTAAAGATAAACAGTAATTGTAATTTTTTTTTAACGTGAAAGGAAAAAAATCCTAAATTTTAAGAAATCTTTGTTTTCAAATTCAAAATGAAATTTGTTATTTAACATTTATGACCCTATTTCTAAATGAAGTTACCATTTATTAATGAGTGTATTTTTGACATGAAAAAAGTCTAACTAAAATAGGGGAATCCTTTTATATATAGTATAGATTTTTAAAATGGATAATTAATATATGTCTTAAGGACATACTGTTCAGAGCCACTGCAAAGTTTCTCTCCGCCGTCTCGCCGCCCTTGTTCTGGTGGCGCCTTGGTGGTTCTACCGCACTTTTCAATCTAATATGTCTTCCCCCCCCCCCCCTTACGTATTGCTATTTAAATCTTCTAAGAACTTTTGTTTTTTTTTTAATCTCCATGTGCGAATTTTTATAGTAGAAATTCTTGTTTTGGTTTAATTTTTGGGTTGGGTCTCTGTGAAATTCTTGGTTTTTTATTATCCTCATGTGCCTTTCACCAGCTGTTGCATTTGAGTTTGCCATAGAGTTGTTTGATAAAATGCTTGAGAGAGAGATATGGCTACTACTAATGGGGTTTAGTTGCTTGGTTTAATCTTTGGGATTGGTGTTTCAACAAGGTTGTTTGCAAAGGCCTCATCAACAACAATTTCATGTTTGACATTGGTGAAAGAAAACAACAAATACACAAAAATTCATAAGAAAAATGTGATACGTTGGTATCAAGCACGTTGTTACTGACTTAAAATAGAGCAAGGCTTTCTAGATTCTCTAGTTTAGTGTTAAAGTTATGGCTTTTGGTTAGTTTTTTTTTTATATAAATCTTAGGACTCCATGAGGTTTAGCTTCCCCACCTTAAGGGTCTCAGTGTAATGATTTCAGCCATATGGTCTATTGATTAAGCCACCATCCAAAAGAAAGAAAGAAAAAGGAGCACAACAAAGCAAGTAAAGAATATAAAACAAATTGAGTTGGTATTTGTTGCAATTATTACCCCATCTTTGAACAATTCCTTGCTCCATTACTTTTTTCAAAGTTTAGTTGTTTAATTAATATCGTAAAAACTAAGAAGATGTAATAGAATTTGAGTATAATAAGCATTTTGGGGGTCATGCTAAGCCACTACCATGGAAACTAGCATAATTGATCATGTGCATAATCCATTTATAAATGGTAAACAATGATATTGATTAGCAGCAATCATGCATATTATAATATTTTGAATTATGTTAATTGAATTAGCAGCAATCATGCATATGTGCATGTGCAAATTGTAATATATATTTTTCCCACTACTCTCTCTCTCTCTCTCTCTCTCTCTCTCTCTCTATATATATATATATATATATTTTTTTTTTTTTTTTTCTTTAGCTCTTCTATTGATGTTCTTGTTAATTTTGTATTGTAGCCATGGATGAATGTCCACTATCACTCCCTGGAAATTCATCTTCTATGCCAAATGTACATGCCCCTCAATCCCAATATGATTCTATTGAGGCTGATGGTCAATTTGAAATTTTTAATGTTCCAATTGATGTGGAGGATGAAGAAGATTACAATTTGAGTGATTTTTCTAAATCTAATGATGATATAAATTAAGATTTTGGTATGGAGGATAATGGAATCGATAGAGCAATTGGAGGCAAACAGCTTAAGGGAGTTTGGAATGGTGAAGAAAACTCAGACCATAGGGATAGTGATGAGTTGAGGAGTGCAAAAGGGTCATCTGATGATGAAGAGAATTCAAAGCCTAGGTTCCCTGAGTTTAACCAACACATTGGATTGAAGAATGTACAGCTAGTGAAGGATCAAAAATTTGCATCACATGTAGTCTTCAAGGAGGCACTAAAGGAGTGGTGTATTAAAGAAAAACACAATTTTGAGTATAAGCACAATGATAAGTGAAGATTGACAACTGTATGTAAAATAAAAAAATAAAAAAATAAGAAATGGTTGGAAGATACATGCATCCCAAACACAAATGGGAGATGCCTTTCAAATCAAAAGTTTTAAGAGCATACATACGTGTGGCAAGGATCATAAGAATAGTAACATTTCTTCAAGGTGGCTAGCCAATAAATATTTGCCATTCTTTAGAGATGATCATACTTGGACAGCAAATGCATTGAAGGGTGCAGTGTTTGGGGACCATGAAGTTGATGTGACTTTGGACCAATGTTATAAGGCTAAGAGAATGGCCTTCAAGATGATACATGGTGCTGAGGAGTAGTATAAGAGACTTTGGGACTATGTAACTGCTATTAGGAAGTGGAATGTAGGTAGCACAAGGAAGATACAAACTGCTAATAATGTGTTTGAGAGAATGTATGTTTGTCTTTTGCAAAAGAGGATTCTTAGCAAGTTGTAGTCCATTTATTGGGATAGATGGTTGTCATTTGAAGGGGATAATAAGGGGACAATTGCTAGTTACTGGTTGCTGTTAGGAAGGATGGGAATGATAATATCTTCCCAATCGCTTATGCTATCGTTAAAATTGAGAATAAAAGCTCTTGGACCTAGTTTCTACAATTCTTTTTGGATGACATCGGACATGTGGACGAGAATGGATGGGTCTTTATCTCATATCGACAGAAGGCAAGAAACAATTAATGTGCATGTGAATTATTTATTTATTTTTTAAAAATATCATGATCTATAACCTGAATATGAATTACTAATGTATATTTGTGTATTTTTTATGGTAGGGATTAGTAGAGACCTTTAAGGATTTGATGCCTAATGCAGAGCACAGATTTTGTGTTAGGCATTTACATGCAAATTTTAAGAAGGATTTTCCTGGAAAGGTACTCAAAGATGCAATGTAGAGTGCTACTAGGGTAGCAACAAAGAATTCTTTTGACTTCCACATAGATGAGTTGAAGAAGCTAGATGTGAAGGCATTGAGTGGCTTGTGAAGTTAGATGTGAGAACATGGAGCAGACATGCTTTAATCCAAGAAGCAAGAGTAACACTCTAGTAAACAATATAGCAAAGTCTTTCAATGCTTGGTTTTTGGAGGCTAGGGATAAACCAATGTTGACAATGATGGAGATCATAAGAGTGATGTTGATGCAAAGGTTGCAAACCAAAAGAGATCATATGAGAAGGTATGGAGGGAGGGTTTGTCCAAGAATCCATAAGAATCTTGAGAGGATAAAAAGCGAGATTGGACATTGCATTTCTCGTTGGAATGGAGAGTCCAAATATGAGGCGGAGTATATTTATGGTGGAAGATATGTGGTGGACTTGAATGAGAGGACTTGTGGTTGTGGGAGATGAGGATTGAGTAGAATCCCATGTTTTCATGCTATTGCTGCAATAATTGAGCATGGAGAGCAACTTGAGATTTATGTAGACATTGCTTACAATAAGGAGACATTCCTAAGTTGTTACCAATGGATGGTAAGCCCACTTCCAAACCATGAACAGTGGCCAAAAACACCCTATTACCCAACCAAGCCCCCAAAATTTACAAAAAAAGTAGGCAAGCGTAAAAATGTAAGAAAGAGGGAGGTAGGAGAACCTATTAATACATTTAAGGTGAGCAAGAAAGAAACAGCCATGAAATGTGGGAATTGTTTCCAATAGGGCCATAATCAACTTGTAAAGCTCCTGATAACCCCAACAAGAAGGCCTATAAAAAGAAAAAGAAAGGGCAATCAAGACAATCAACTACGTCTGGAGTTAAAGGGAGTAAAAAATTATCGATAAATTTCAAGTACTACTTTGTTGAACTTTTCATCCAAATTCCAAGTACTACTTTATTTAACTTTTCCAGCCTTTTTGGCTTTTTATAAGGTACTCAGCAATCAAATATTGGTAATCAACAATCAAGTCAAAGTCATACAAAGGACAACACTAGTAGAAGAAAAAAGGATAATGAAAAGGTTAAGACCTAGTGGTAGTAAGAAGATAAATAATTTTTTAGTTCAATATTTTGTTTAGTGATACATGGCCTTTTAAAAATACTGATGGAATCGGTATATTTTGTTTTTCAATATTGCTGAAAAAGTGTAATTATTGATTCATTGAGTGTTATTTTTTGGCAAACAATATACTATTTGATAGTCCTCGATATATATTCGTCCATCTATGGACGAAGAATAATGGACGAGGATGACCCCAGGATTAGCCTAGCTCTGGATAAACCACCTGGCGAGGACGAGGCCATCACCCCTCCATCAATGACGAAACGTTACAAAGTCAATAATGAATTTCCATACCATTGAAAGTGTATCTCTCCATTTAACACCCAATAGGGACGTTATAGATTCGGAAATGATACCACCATTAAGAAGATGATGCCAACGGCTAGAAGGAAGAAGGAAGCACTTATATATACCCACTCTCGAGACCCAACGCAAAGGTACAAAAACTCTATTTCACAGTGGTTGATATCCTGATATTGCTATTTTTTCCAATGTTATGAATACCATTTTAGACCCTGTTTCGGTTTGTCCATTGGAACGGAATATTTTGGTACCGGCCTATTTCAGCGTACCGTTTCAGAGTGTTTCAGAGTTATGTTATTTTATAATAAAAAATATATATATTATTAATAATAAAAAAACCTATATAAATTATTAAGGGTTTTAAAGAAGTTATAATTACATATTTCAACTAATATGTAATCTTTAAGCCCAAATAATAATAATAATAAGTATCAGTTCAATCATTTATAAAATATAATAAGAGTAATAATATAACTTGAAGTATGAAAAAAAAAAAAAAAATTAAAACACAAGTGACAAAAGAGGAGTATGTGGGCTGGCAAAATCTAAACAAATAAAAAATTTAAAACAAAGGACATAGCATTTAAAGGAAAGGCTGACAAATAGTAACATACATTACCTATACAGCACACAAATAAAAAAGGAAAGGCAGACTGGCAGCCCACAGCAAAATTGAAACAGAAAAAATAAAAAAAGAGAAGAAGAGAAGAAGAAGGGTCCAAAACCCACCAGAAGAAGAAGAAAAAGAAAAAGAAGAAGAAGGGTCTGAAACCCAAAAGAAGAAGGGGGGGAAAAAAAAAGAGGAAGAAGAAGGGTTCGTAACCAAGAAGAAGAAGAAGAAGGTGGTATGATTTTTTTTTTTTTTTTTTTTAAAAGCCAAAATCTGGTACCAGGCTACCAGCCAAAATTTGTATTTCGGCCGAAATTGGCCAAAATGGTCGGAACACCTTGAAATAAGCCGAAATTTGACCCGAGGTGGAACAGAGGGTATTATGGTACTGGTTTGCATGCCGGTACAAAATATTCCTGCCGGAACGGAACAGAATCAATAACAATGATTTTTTCCAATCATTCTAACTTTGGCATCGGAGGTTCTGTGGCAAGCACCACACCGGTGACCCATATTTCTTCCTTTCACCATCTATTTCGACAGGGTCAAGCTGGCATAGGACGAAACCACTTTAGACGAGCATTCTGACTAACGATCTCGAGTATCATCACTATTTGTAACTCATTTGATATTTCAATTCATGGCATATTGAGATCCTTTTAACTAATTGAGATCCTTAGAGTTATTGCATAAAGTTCAATTCACGGTAGATTGGGACATAATCATTTTTTGGTGGTTATTGATTCATTCATGGCAACTTGCTTTTCATTTATTACACCATATATGCAGTTAAAATGCACATCTCTATTTAAATTTATACGCGTTTAAACTTTTATGTAGTTAGAATGCACATCTCTGTTAGGGTGACATACTGACATTTCTTTGGTCATCTTGAAAGCTATGACAGTTACAATAAAAGCACAGAGATGAATCTACAACCTTTCCTGCCAGTATTTTTCCTCCCACACCCTAAATTAAATGGTTAGTTTCAATTAGTTCCTCCAAGAACCAACATTTGGAATGGACCAATATATATTGAATGAATTAAGGAATTACAAATGGAAATGTGGCAAGTGGACAATGCTGTGGTGCAATTTCATTGAAACATTCAAACTGGAGAAAAGCTTTTCAAGAGATCACAGGCCTTGGTGCTTAGAGACACTACTTCCATTGATACTAAGTTTTGGCAGTGGACTAAATAATAAGATGGGAAAAGGGAGATGTGGTAAATTGCATCTTAACAAACATAGGGCAATTTGAACAATAAAATCTAAGGATATTTGGCTCCAAAAAGTTCCAAAAGCTCTTTTTTAAAGGAAAATACAAATCTGAGCATGGCAACAGATAATTACTAAACTTGAGAAAAAATATTGCCATTAATTTCATAAGTTGAACATTACATGGTTATGAACATTTTTATATTACATTACATCTAATTTTCACATATAGATACATTACATTACAAATCCTTTTTTTTTTTAGTACTCCTACATATATAGTCACTGCAAATAAAGATGACTTTCAACGTTAACACTTGGACCCCATACAAAAGGCTATCACGATCCCGTTATTGATTTAAGAAACCACTAATAATCACCAAAGCCACTTAGAGATTCTCTTATGCATTGCAGCTTTATTCTTCAGCCTTCAATTAGTGTCCAATAGCCTAGTAATTACACTTTTTTCTCATTGGTGCGAATTCAATGTCATGCCTCTCAAAGTAGTTACATACATTACATTCTTCAGTCTTCAATTTGATCACCTGAGATAGCTGCAATAAAAGTTCCCTGCAACAAACAGTTTTTAAAATCATAAGAACCCCAGGTTACATAAACCAATAATTTTTTATATTACATTCTACTACAATTATATACTACCAAATGCCAAGTTTGAATTAAATTTTAACACAACTCATTTATAAGTTGTGTGCACCTAAACTGACTGTTACCCTTCATCAGAAAATGATTAATAAAACTGGACAGGAAAAGGTTATAGATAAGAGGTGTGTCACTGCCACTTTCCCTGTAGGTTTGTATCATGAGAATTTAACCAAACCAACACAATTTTGATGCAAAGAACTCTGATTCAAATAGAGTCAAAAACACAAAATGCAATTAAGCTAGACAAAGCTTTTTGTACCATAGAAGGAGTTAGACCTATGAAAAAAATCAAATACTAAGGCCCATCTATTGGAAATTAATTTATAATATATAATCCTATATATAAACAAAATAAAATCAGTTTAATAGTAAACCTTCTTGTTATGTCGGCTGCGATCATATCTTATGATGGGGAGATCACTAGTTCAAAACTCCTTGGGGGTGGGGGGAGAAGTAGAACTCCACCTTACATGATAAGGCACTCCAATGGTCGATGTAGGCATGAAAATTATGGCAAGAACTCGATATCAGCTTGATGAAGTAATGGTGTGGCAAGGGGAAGCCAATAAGTGATAGTTGCATATTTTCTTTTGTGGCAAGGAAGCAAATAAGTCTCTGTAGTAAATGAAAATTTGAAGCCAACGTATTTGACAATTACTCTAAAGAAAGTTTTTCATATTTGACAATTACAACATTGAAATTATTTGCAATTTGTATCTTCACTGATGCGTGCAACCAGTTTCAGGCTACATTGGTTAAATCATCAGAGTAGTAGCCATATGTCTCTCAGGCATTTAATCAAACACTCAGTGAACGACACATGGAGATATAAATAATAAATAAAAATAAAAAGAAAAGAATTTCGCAGAGACCCAATCCAAAAATTAAAACAAACAAATAATTCTTACTATAGAAATTCTCACATGGGGATTGAAAAAAAAAGTTCTTTGTAGATTTAAATAGCAATACATAAGAGGGAAAAAACAAACATCCTGGTGGTACAACACCAAACCAAGCTCACAGAGACTTAACCCAAAAATTAAACCAAACCAATAATTTCTATTATAGAAATTAGACATGAAGATTATAAAATTAAAAAAAAAAAATCAATGTGGATTTAAACTCAGAAGAAAAAAAAAAAAAAAAAAAAAAAAAAAAAAAAAAACCCACCAAAGAGACATACCAGGATTGAACAGTGTGGTGGAACCACCAAGGCGCCGTTGAGACAAGGGTGGCGAGACGGCAGGGAAAAGCTCTCAATGGCTCTAAACTGACCACCTCTCTCTCTTTCACCATCGGACCTGTTTCTCTTCCCTCTTCTTTTTGCTGAGTTTGGGACTTTTGGAATTTTTTTTGCCTTTAACTTTATTTTTTTAATATTTTAGTTAGTTGTCTAATTTGCAAAACTATTCAGCAAACTAACATCTCGAGTTTCTGAAACTTGAGTTCTAAGATAGAACTCGAGTTTTTAAGACTCGAGTTGCAAGTGGTAGCATCTGATGAAAAAAAAATCCACGTGGAACTCGAGTTTTTAAGACTCGAGTTCCACCATTTTCTTTTAGATCAGACTGTTTGGCTTCTTCTTCTTCTTCTTCTTCTCCTTCCCCTGTTCTTTTTCATTTGCTTTTGCACTTCTTCATTCTAGATCACTTCATTTGTTTTTCAGATCATTCTGCTTTATCGAATCTGCTTCTCCAGATTCTTCCTCTGCTTCCCCAAATCTCTGTTTTGCTTCTCCAGATTCTTCCTTCGATTCTGGCTTAAGATCTGGTCCTTCAGTTCTTCTTCATCTTCATCTGCAAATACTTCTATACAAATCGAGTTTGAAAAACTCGAGTTCCACGTGGATCAATTGCTCTAGTTTAGCACCAGAACTCGAGTCTTTGAAGCTCGAGTTTGTCACCGAACTCGAGCTTCATAGACTTGAGATGCTAGTTTCCAATTTTGTTTCCACCGCATGCTAACTTGTTATATTGACTCCCACAATTATGCTAGTTGGAAAATTACCTCGGACTTTTGGGTGATTAAGTTTGTTTTTAAAAGTCACGTGAGTCTCACGTGCTTATTCTGTTAGTGTTTTAACGTGAGATTAATTGAAATATTGATTTGGTAGTTGTGAATAGTTTAAAGAGTAAATTGGCCAATATAAAAGTTAGAAAGGTCTTTCGGCCCGTAGTTGAAAGTTTAGGAAGTGTACGACCATTTTCCCCAAACTATGAATTGAAATTTATGAACTTTTTGTGAAGATTTTGAATGCAGATAGGATGCGTGCCCTCAAACAAAAGATCTCAGTGGTTATAAATGAGAAAGTGAGTAAAATTTTCTCTTGGATGGAAGAAGTAAGACTGTAAAAGAGGTGACAAGGGTTGTCTTGTCTAGATAAAAAGGGTTTTTATTCTTTTACCATAAAGTCTAGTGAAGTTATTACCTGACAGACTCTTCCACTCTCATAGTCGTAGAGGATGGATCCCATCCTGTGTGGAAATTGGAATCCATGAATGGAATTTCGAGGATTCGGCCAAGACACAGTTATTTCTCTTACAAATGAATGTTGCATTAAACCATCACCCAGTAAAATTTGTTTAATTTAATGACATTACCTGCTTTCTTCATTGCCTTTTCGTACAATTTAATGAATTTATGACTCCTCAAAATGTCATAAATTTTGAGCTTCCTCCTTGTACTTCTTGTCCCATCGTATTAAAAGAGCATGTGGATTCTTCTAATTTTTATCATCCAGAATGTGCCACGGTATATTGGGCTCAAAAAAAGAGGAATATTGGGCTCAAATGTAAAAAACTAAATGGCTATTATTAAGGTTGTGCTATATCAACAAGCTGGAATAGCTCAGTTGGATAGAGCGTGTGGCCCTTAACCACAAGGTCGGAAATTCAAGCCATCCTTCTTGCGGTATAAGATTTTTTTTCCTTCAACCACAAAGCCCAAGCTCGTATCCTTATGAGTTATGACCCACAAAGATCGGGCCTCTTTTCTGGACCAACCCAGTTGTGGGCTTATAATTATGGACCGTGCTAATCAACTGTAAGAGCCTTTTAGGTTTCGGCTGTAATGTCTTAACAATTCTGAGTGCAATCTCCAAGAAAATGACACCCAATTGAGTTGGTAGAGGTCCTAGATAGAGGAGGAAGTATTCAAAATGCATCAGTGACCAAGTTTGTCTCTCAAACATCGCATTCTATCATGTTTATATCTTTAGGCCTCACTTTGTGGCGAAGAAAATGTGAAGATCGGATAGGGTTTTCATGGCTTGTTTTGGTGGTGTTGTATCTCTAGTCCACAATTTTAAATAATTATTTCATTTATAAATGATGTCTTATTGTGCATAAGCAGTTGGGTAAACAAGTTTTTGAGGTTTTTATTTTTTATTTTTTTTAATACAATAGAATTTTAATATATATGCCGATTTTACAAGTTGAGTTAAGTAGAATCCACAGTAAGTTTTGAACTTATACTTGGATACAAGTGTTTTATTCAAGTTCAAAAAAGCATCAATATATACTCAGATTAATTTTGACTCTTAATGAATACGATCAAATTATATAATTTCTCTTGGAATAACAATTATAAAAAAATTTTACTGATATAGTATAATTTGTAATGCAGGACTCTTAATACACAAGATTAAAATTACTTACCATGTAATTTTACCATGCAAGTGATCTTATACATATAATTTTGGCTAAAAAAATCCATTAAAATGAACCCTGAAACATACAAATTTTCATTTTTGTTTATTTTTTTTTACAATAGTAAGTACTAAGTATAAATAAAAAAGTACCATTATAATTCAAATTTTGATTATCTTTTGTTATTATTAGAACTGGAATTTTTGTTTTTATTCATCAATAAGAGGAAGTCTTTTCCCCTCACTTAAAACCATCTCCTTCTGGCAAATTTCTTATGGAGTTTTTGAATTATTTAGCAATTTGACACCCATATCAACACAACTTATCTAACCTCTAGAGATAGGGAACACAAGTCACCCAAACAGTATTATAGAGAACCCGCAATTCGAGAACCTGCAATTCAATGTATATATCGAACCAAGAAATAACAAGATTGTCATGTGTTTGGAGTTCATAATTTTTTTGTAACAGGGAATTCACACCCTTAGCACAGAGGGTTAATCTAATCAATGACAAAATCTTCTCCAAATCAAAATCAATTTAAAAAGAAAGTTTTGTATATTTAAGATTGGCAAAGTATATATATATATATATATATATATATATATATATATATATATATAGGGTTGGGTTCAAGTTACACCTGGTGTAACTTTGAGTAATATTACACCACCCAATATTTTTTAATCAGATGTGAATTTTGATAAATCCACCGCTGGATTACATTATCTTCGCATATTCTCCATGCTTACAAAATTTAAAAATGATCAAAGAACAATAGCCATTTCATCAATCAACTGTTTAAATTCAAGTTTTTATAGTTTAAAATAATGAATAAAAGATGAGTTTATAGATCGAATGGTAAATTACATCCGATTAGCATGAAAATTTGTATGCATGTTAAGAACATATAGAACATGTAATTCAACAGTTGAATTTTCAAAATATGAATTTAATAAGTTATTGGGTGGTATAACATTACATCGAGTTACACTAAGTGTAACTTGAACTCAACCCATATATATATATATATATATATATATAAAGTTTGGTGTATTTAAATGTCATTGCACTATGTAATTTTAAGGGTCAAATGAACTATCTTCATTTTAATTTTATAGATTATCAAAATTGTCCTTTGGAGTAAAACTTTGTCTAATTGATCAAGTCCATTAATCACAAAAATTCATGTCATAAGAGGAAGGTGAAGGAAATAGATATGGTGGGGTCCCTGGCGCCTATGCTCTGTTTGTGAAGCTAGGCAGAACCAGAGACAGAGTGGGATAACGAATACATCAGCAACCACCAAAACCAAACCTCGGATAGTGACAAATCCCAAGCCAAAATCTCACAACCCCCATATACTACACACACACAACGATACATCAAAAAAGCAAGATAGAGAGCTTTTAGAGAGAGACGGAGAGAGAGTGAGAGAGAAAGATATGTCAATGGCAATGGCACTTCGCAGGCTTGCCTCATCCGTTGACAAGCCGTTTCGCCCTCTCTTCAATGGCGGTTCCCTCTATTAAATGGTTCTCTTTCTCTTTTTCTTTCTTCCTTTGTGTTCCCAATCATTAACTTTCTTACAACTTATTACCGTTCGTTTTGTTTCATAATTGATAGTCATCTTTGCCTAACGAGGCTGCGTACGAGAAGGAAAAAACCCGTCTCACTATAACTTTATCTATATCTATATATATATATATATATATATATATATATCTAAAAGCTAAAGTGTAGTAATTATTATTGTTACGCTCCAGTTGAACCACATTAGCGTCCATGTTATTATTTTTTTTCTTTCCAATTTTCCTATAATTTTTTTAACATTTATTTTTTGTAATATTTACACTTCTCCAACATTTTTTCCTCCCTTACCTTTTCATCTCCCTACTACTTCTCCAACCTTTCTCACTCTCTTACTTTTTCATCTCCCTACTACCCTCTACATTAATATCATTCTTCCTTTATTTTTATCTATTCTTATTTACACTCTTTTACTATAAATTTGTCACTATCTCTTCCATTCTATGCATAGTTTTCCTTCACAAAAACAGGTTGTCTCTCTCTCTCAATTTTTTGTTGGATTTTAAATTTTTTTTTTTTTACATCTCTGCTTTAGGTTGATAATCTTTTATATTCTTTAAAACTCTACTTTAGGTTAATGTGATTTTGTTTTGTTTTTTAAATTGTTGCTGTTGCTGTTATTGTGTTTTTTTTTTCCTTTGATTGTTAAATGTTATCCTATTGCAATATAAAGAATTAAATATAGCATATAAAAATAAAATATTATTTTATTACATAGCATGATTTGGATAATTTGGTATTTATTCTATTACACAACATGATTTTTTATAGTGCTCAATTTAGATGTTAAGTTATGAGACTTTACTAATTTTTGTTTATTTTTTAATCCTTTGTGGCAGATAAAGTACTCTTAATAGTTGTATTAGAAGTACTATATAATACCATTTATTTGGAGAAAAACAAAGATTAGCCAAATCTATATCTATATATATATCTAAAAGTTGAAGTGTAGCATTTATTGTTACTATGCTCTAGTTGAGCCACATCAGCGTCCATGTCATTATCATTTTTCTTTCCAATTTTCCTATAATTTTTTTAACATTTAGTTTTTGTAATATTTACACTTCTCCAACCTTTTTCTCTCCCTTACCTTTTTATCTCTCCACTACTTCTCCAACTTTTCTCCCTCTCTTACCTTTTCATCTCCCCACTACCCTTTACATTAATATCATTCTTCATTTTTCCCTTCATTTTCCTTTATTTTTGTCTCTTTTTATTCACATTCTCTTACTATAAATTTGTTACTATCTTTCATTCTATGCATATTTTTCCCTCACAAAAATAGGTTGTCTCTCTCTCTCTCTCTCTCTCAATTTTTTGTTGGATTTTTTTTTCTTACATCTCTGCTTTAGGTTGATAATTTTTTACATTCTTTAAAACTCTACTTTGGGTTAATGTGATTTTTTTTTTTTATTGTTAAATGTTATCCTATTGCGTTAAAAAGAATTAAATATAGCATATAAAAATATAATATTATTCTATTATATAGCATGATTTGGATAATTTAGTATTTATTTTATTACATAGCATGATATTTTTATAGTGCTCAATTTATTTGTAAAACTATGAGACTTTACTAATTTTTGTTTATTTTTTAATCCTTTGTGGCGGATAAAGTACTCTTAATAGTTGTATTAGAAGTACTCTATAATACCATTAACTTAGAGAAAAACAAAGGTTAACCAAATGAAAATAATCGGATGGGTGACAAATTTTAGCTTTTGCAATTTCATTTTTATTTTTATTTTATAAAAATGCATATATAGAAATTTAATTCTTAGATTTTGCTCATAATTGTTTATTCAATAATATGTTTTGAGTGGATGAAATTAAAATTTCTGTAAAGAAAATAACCTTAATAGATTATCAACAACAAATTATTTTCCTAATTGTTCCAATTAATCATTGTTAAGTTTTATTAATTTTCTTAGTTACATTTTTTGATATTTTGGATCTTAGGCCGAAAAAAATAAGGTTTGAGAAAGTTTGTTTAAAAATAAAAGAATAATTTCTAAATTTTTTTTAATGATTCAAAAAATATTATAAATAACTTTTTATTTAAAAATGAATATTTTTATTAAATTACCTTTTTAATTTCAGAGAAAAATTATATTGTTTTCATTTTGGTATGACAAGATTTATATTTATGATTTATAATTGTTACTGTGGGACCCGAAATCTGAGGTCCCAGCCCACTTTGTATTAAGGGCCCAAAACCCAGGCCGAGGAGCCTTACTGCCAAGGACGTATGATGAAAGCCCCTTAAAGGCCCAATGATGTGGCCGAGGACGATCTCACACTCAACACCTCCCAAAACGCCTGAAGAAAAGGACAAACTCAGTACAAGAGCAGTACAAGGGAGAAAGCTGCCAACACCGTAATGTGGAGCCCTGCACTTGACAAGCCCATACTCCAAACCATGCTATTCAACCTTTCCCAACCACTCCCAACCACTCAGATGTACGGATGGATAGGACGGGTCTATATCTCAAAAAACAAAACTTACACGTGGACACTAAGGGGGAAGTAAACACTATTATAAAAGGGAAAGATAGCTGAAAAAAGAGGGGGGGGGGGGGAAGAAAGACCCTACAAAAAAGAAGAATGGGGAGAATGTGATGCTCCTCGGACTAAATCCGAGGAGACAAACCCTTTACGCTACATCGATGTAAGGCTTAGTTATTCAGGCCAAACCTACCTTTGTATGAGCTCCCATAAAATCAGGACCAGACCACTGCCCGGCCACCAAGGGCAAGCCTTTCTAGCCCACTCTCTACAAATTATATTGTTTGGGCCCATCACATGCGAACCCAATGTCACTCTTGGGTTGTTAAAAATCGTGTCCCTACAATTGGGGCCGTTTGTGGGAAGGCTTGTGCATTGGCGCAAGTGGCGGTGGAGTCAAGTCTCTATCAAGCAGAGGTCCGCGAAGTCTCCTCCATTTCCAGCGACATGCTGTTGTTGCTCCGACATAAACTTCCGCTAGGGGCTACGCCTTGCAGTGCCAATGGCACGGGCAGCTCTAGGGGCTTCCAACCTCAAGCTAACCCTCCCCACCTTGGTCGAGGGGCTAACCTTCGAAAAAATACAAGTTTTGGACAGAACCAAGGCCTTGTATGGTCCTCAGACTCAAGCCTATGGGGAAACCAACTACTTAAAAGAAAAAATGCAAGTTTTGGACAGAACTAAGGCCTTGTATGGTCCTCGGACTCAAGCCTATGGGAAAACCAACTACTTAAAAGAAAAAATACGAGTTTTGGACAGAACCAAGGCCTTGTATGGTCCTCGGACTCAAGCTTATGGGGAAACCAACTACTTAAAAGAAAAAATATGAGTTTTGGACAGAATCAAGGTCTTGTATGGTCCTCGGACTCAAGCCTATGGGGAAACCAACTACTTAAAAGAAAAAATACGAGTTTTGGACAGAACCAAGGCCTTGTATGGTCCTCGGACTCAAGCCTATGGGGAAACCAACTACTTAAAGGAAAAAATACGAGTTTTGGACAGAACCAAAGCCTTGTATGGTCCTCGGACTCAAGCCTATGGGGAAACCAACTACTTAAAGGAAAAAATACGAGTTTTGGACAGAACCAAGGCCTTGTATGGTCCTCGGACTCAAGCCTATGGGGAAACCAACTACTTAAAAGAAAAAATACGAGTTTTGGATAAAACCAAGGTCTTGTATGGTCCTCGGACTCAAGCCTATGGGGAAACCAACTACTTAAAAGAAAAAATACAAGTTTTGGACAGAACCAAGGCCTTGTATGGTCCTCAGACTCAAGCCTATGGGGAAACCAACTACTTAAAAGAAAAAATACGAGTTTTGGACAGAACCAAGGCCTTGTATGGTCCTCGGACTCAAGCCTATGGGGAAATCAACTACTTAAAAGAAAAAATACGAGTTTTGGACAAAATCAAGGCCTTGTATGGTCCTCGGACTCAAGCCTATGGGGAAACCAACTACTTAAAAGAAAAAATACGAGTTTTGGACAGAACCAAGGCCTTGTATGGTCCTCGGACTCAAGCCTATGGGGAAACCAACTACTTAAAGGAAAAAATACAAGTTTTGGACAGAATCAAGACCTTGTATGGTCCTCGGACTCAAGCCTATGGGGAAACCAACTACTTAAAAGAAAAAATACGAGTTTTGGATAGAACCAAGGCCTTGTATGGTCCTCGGACTCAAGCCTATGGGGAAACCAACTACTTAAAAGAAAAAATACGAGTTTTGGACAAAACCAAGGCTTTGTATGGTCCTCGAACTCAAGCCTATGGGGAAACCAACTACTTAAAAGAAAAAATGCAAGTTTTGGACACAACCTGGACGTTATATGGCACTTAGAATCTACCCCGGAAAGGAGTTACCAATTGATAGTAGGGTTAACCCATAAACTGAAGGGGATCCCCAGTCTACCCTCGGATCCTCAATACCAAGGGAACTGATGCGACTATCATAGGGTGAGGTATTATCAAAAACACGGCCAATGCCCCTTACTGCTCGGCAACCCTCTCGGACTGTTTATTTAGGATTTATCGTTCTCGGGCGGTCGCCTTGTGCACGTTGCAGAGCACTCAGCTATTATCTCGGTTAGTTTCATGAGTTTAATCTACTGTGAGTTAGCATTATTATACTTGATATTGTTGATAAGTTCGAATTAATAGGATTATGTTTAAGGTTTCCTGCTCTAAGTATCATTAAAGGAAAATATAAATGTAGTATCCCATTCACAAAGTAGTTGTTGCAAAAAAAGAAAAATATTTAAAAAGAAACAAATCCATTTCTTATTAAGACAAAGAAACAGTATAGTGTACAATGAAAGAGCTTAAATAAACTCGTACTGAAACTAACTACATAAGCGAAAAGAAAAGATACAAGGGAGCGAAGAAAAAGCCGAAGAAGAGGTGCAGAGAAGAGACGTGCTGCCGTTCCAAAATTTTGTCTAAAGAAACCATTCCTCAATACTTTTACATGCCTATAACTCAGGCAGCAAAAGAGCCCAACTTGGGGCTTGCACCGTTGAAAAAAAGGTGCAGAAAGCCCGACTTTGAGCTAGCACCGTTGAAGAAAAGGTGCAGGGAGCCTAACTTGAGGCCAGCATCGTTGAAGAAAATGTGCAGGGAACCGGAAGTTGATGAGCCTCCACGTAACCATGCCTGCGATAAAGCAGACGGCGCTGATGGCGGAAAACCTTACTCCTGACACACCAAGAATCTGGTGTGACCAGTACCTGTTTCGGATTTTGACTGAAAGAGGGAGAAATACAATTTCCCCCTTGTCAAGGCGGAAGATTATCTTGAATCTGTGCCTCCCCTGTCCAGACCACGTCACCTTGAGCTTCGGAAGGACCCGGCGCCTCTGTGGCGGATGTAGTTCCTTTATCCCTGCCCGTGTCTCAAACATATTGCGCAAAGGGTGGGTAACACTGAATATGAAAACTGTGATTATAGCTGGAGGATTATGATTTTGAAGAGAGCCGAAGGGTTTGTATGTAAGGAGAGTAACCTTCTATCCTATTTATATAAAAGATAAGGTGGTGGCATTCAATTCGTGCAGCTTTCGGAATGCTACAGACAAAGCAGACTTGGCTCAATTTTCAACATCATCTGCAGCCGTAGGATCTGAAGATCCTCGTGAAGGCACGCCTCGAATACTGGAGCATCAAAGGACTCCGCGTGAGTGAATAAAGGAATGCTCTCAATTTGGCACGTCTCACATGTGAGTGGAAAAACACAAATATTAGTAGAAGTACAGAATTTGAGTAAGCCATGATGTAGGCCCAACATCACCAAAACCCTCCTCCCCAACTAAAAAATCGGGCAACAGGATTTTGAGGGGCTATTGTGGGGCCCGAAATCTGAGATCCCAGCCCACTTTGTATTAAGGGCCCAAAGCCCAGGCCGAGGAGCCCTACTGCCAAGGACGTATGATGAAAGCCCCTTAAAGGCCCAATGATGTGGCCGAGGACGATCTCATGCTCAACACCTCCCAAAACGCCTGAAGAAAAGGACAAACTCAGTACAAGAGCAATACAAGGGAGAAAGCTGCCAACACTGTAATGTGGAGCCCTGCACCTGACAAGCCCATACTCCAAACCATACTATTCAACCTTTCCCAACCACCCCCAACCACTCGGATGTACGGATGGATAAGACGGGTCTATATCTCAAAAAACAAAACTTACACGTGGACACTAAGGGGGAAGTAAACACTAGTATAAAAGGGAAAGATAGCTAAAAAAAGAGGGGGGGGGGGGAAGAAAGACCCTACAAAAAAGAAGAATGGGGAGAATGTGATGCTCCTCGGACTAATTCCGAGGAGACAAACCCTTTACGCTACATCGATGTAAGGCTTAGTTATTCAGGCCAAACCTACCTTTGTATGAGCTCCCATAAAATCAGGACCAGACCGCTGCCTGGCGACCAAGGGCAAGCCTTTCTAGCCCACTCTCTACAAATTATATTGTTTGGGCCCATCACATGCGAACCCAATGTCACTCTAGGGTCGTTAAAAATCGTGTCCCTACAGTTCCTATATTACATTTATATATTGTTCCTATAATAAATAAAAATATAATTATGAAATACATTACTCTTTATTAAATTAGTTTAAAATGTAAATTTTTTTTAATAAAACCACCATAAAAATAATTATCACGTGCAATGCATGGGTTTACGGCTAGTCTATATATATATATATATATATATATAATCAAAGCCTCTGAAACTCTTACAATTTTCCACGTTAGCACAATATTTAAATAAAATTATCATTTTATTTAAAGAAAATTATTATTTTTAGTTCAAACATAACCGGGAGTGAAACTCTATCTCTTTAATAAGTCCAACTTAAACTCAAACTCATAATTATCAATTTTTTTAAAATAAGATTATTTTTGTTTAATCAAAACTTAACAAGGAGTGAAACTCTAATTCTCTAATAAGTCTAATTTAAATTCAAACTCAAATATTGATCATCTATATAAAAACAAAAATTATGATAGACTTAAAAAAGAAAAAAAAAAAAAAAAGAGACTAATATTGAAAAAAAAGAGACTCATGTTGATAATCGTGGGTTTGGTTTTTAAGTTAAAATTTTTACTAATTATTTTTTTTTTATTGTATATGGCAGATAAAGCATCTCTATTTTTTTGGAAAAAATAAAAATAAAAAATGCAACCTATGTCTTCCAGCCTAAGGAACGATAAATTTTTATTTGGTATGTTATATATAAATTTGTTAAATTTAGTTTGGTTCTGAAGAAGAATTTGGGGATTCTATAAATTTTAAAGTTTTAGGTCTTGGGGTTTTTGGTATTTGCGTCTTAGTAGGTTGATCTTAATTCTTCACCTCAAATGCTTTTTATTTAGGTTCATATGATTTTTAGTTTTCTTATTAAAAGCTATATTTTTGGTTGATTAATTATTTGTTTGGATTAATTTCAATTAATTTTTTTTCTTCAAAATTTCTATTTACTCATTATTGGTTTTTTTTTTTTCTTCAGAGTTAATAGTTTTTCCATGTATCGCATGGGTTAGCGACTAGTTTTTTTAATCTCCAGTCCCACTCCACCATAACTTTATTATATATGTACTTTTATTTTTGTTTTACTACACATGTACGTGTTCACTGCATTTCCTACATTACTTTGTTTTTTTTTTTTTTTTTTTTTTTTTTTTTTTTTTTTTTTTTTTTTTTTTTTAATACAGTCGCCGAAGCAATTGAATTCTCTCTTGGAGGCTGTTGATCCCGAGATTGCAAACATTATAGAGCATGAGAAAGCTAGACAATGGAAGGTACACTTACTCATTCTCTGTTAATCTTTGGACATACTGTGCTCATTTGTTAGTTTGATTAGGAGTAATTGTTCCAAACAACTCATACATTTGAGGTTGATTTTACAATGTTAGACTTGGTCTTGAACTTGATTTACAATGTTACAACTCAATCAAGACCTATATTGTCATGGATTTGCCAACACAATACCTAACATTTTTTTTTTGGTGGAGGGGTGAAACTTTCTATGTGTTTTGTATAATCTATATATATATTTAAAAACCCAAGCGTAGCATTTATTATTACTACGCTATAGTTTAGCCACATCAGCGTCCAAGTTATTATCTTTTTTTCTTTTCAATTTTCCTATAATTGTTTTTAACATTTATTTTTTTAAAATTTTTTTTACACTTTTCCAACTTTTCTCCTTCCCTTACCTTTTTATTTCCCCACTACTTCTCCAACCTTTCTCCCTCCCTTACCTTTTCATCTTTCCACTACCCTCTACATTAATATCATTGATGCTTTTTCCCTTCATCTTCCTTTATTTTTGCCTCTTCTTATTCACAACCTCTTACTATAAATCTGTCACTATCTCTTCCATTCCATGCATAATTTTCCCTCACAAAGAAAAGGTTCTCTCTCTCTCAATATTTTAGTGGATTTTTTTTTCTTATATCTCTGCTTTAGGTTGATAATCTTTTATATTCTTTAAAACTCCACTTTAGGTTAATGCAATTTAGTTTTGTTTTTTAAATTTTTTTTTTTTGGTTGTTCTCTTTGATTGTTAAATATTATCCTATTATGTTATAAAGAATTAAATATAGCATATAAAAATATAATATTATTCTATTACATAGCATGATTTGGATAATTTGATATTTATTCTATTACACAACATGATTTTTTATAGTGCTTAATTTAGATGTTAAACTACGAGACTTTACTAATTTTTGTTTATTTTTTGGTCCCTTGTGGTGAACAAAATACTCTTAATAGTTATATTAGAAGTACTCTATAATGCCATTTATTTAGAGAAAAGTAAAGGTTAGCCAAACAAAAATAATCAGATGGGTGACAAATTTTAGTTTTTGCAATTTTACTTTAATTGTTATTATTATTATTTTATAACAATGCATATATAGAAATTTAATTCTTAGATTTTGCTAATAATTATTGTTGAGGACCGTTTTTTCGGCTCACGTGGCATTACTTCATTGACAACCCATGCCACATCAACATATTATTGATTTTTTTGGGTAAATCTATTTAAAACCCAAAATAAGCTCATATCTCATTCAACTACATAGATTGGGCTTACATAACCTGCAAGATCCTTACTTTAAGAGGCGGATTCATGGTCCACATTTCCTCTTCATCAATTGGGATCATAACCCCACGACATTATCAACATCAACATATGGATTGGGCTTAAGCAATGAATCAAAGCTCACGGTTCATATCACCTCTCTTATACTCATGGCAAGCGGCTTCTTCAACAAGAACCCATATTTACACAAAATGACAACAAAACCCGAGGTATGTCATCTTATCTTCGACTTATGATCCAAACTCATAAGTCTCTTTGGGGAAACTTTGGGAGTCGTGGTTTGGAGGGCTAAGAGGTAGGTTCAGTAAAACTCCAGCGGTTTAAAGTTGATAAAAGAGACATGTTACTTGGCGTGTCTTCTCCAAATCTTTGAACTCTGACGAGCCCGTGTGTAGCAGGTAATATATGGTAAGCATCTCTTATCACATAGCATTTTAAATGATAAAATTCTCCATTGCTCTTTTCTTAAAATTTAATATTTATCATATGACAAATACTTAATATCTCCAGCTATCTAGCTGCTGGGTAACTGTTTATTCAATCCCCAGCTGTTGCTAAAAAAATTTAGAAACTTTATTATATTATTCTACATAAATCTCATTACTTCTTTCAGCTAAAATCCAACTCAAACACATGGCCTAATCTGATTGGCTACCTTTAATATCCAACTATATACAAAATATTTATGATATCTCTGATATCTAGCTGTAGTTTGCCACAATCAGACCATATATGTCTCTGCTAGCTGCCAGAGCAAAGCATTAAATACTCTTCTTGCTCACCAAGATTATGTCACAACACAATGAGATCTTGACCAAATCTCTAAAGCTTTCTTAGCCTTCAACCAATCCTTCTATTACTTGCTAGAAATGTGTTGTAATGGAACCTTGGACCAAAAACACAAACACCCGAAAATGAAACGTTTCCAATTGAACCCCAACAGTGTATTCAGCACTTGACACTTGGTTGGAAGTGATATCATCAGCCATTTAATGCTGAAATCCCAGCAACTAGCTGTTATACCCAAAATAGCAAGATACCCTTAAAAGAGATCTTACCATTTTTCAGCCAAATCCATGAAATGACCTCCCCAGCAATCTAAAATCACCCATCTAATCTCATTGGCTTCTATCCAAAATTTTTCTTGACAACTAGGACAGCCTTTTCAGAACAGTTGTGACAGTTGACCCAGCAGCCTGAGCATTATTGATTTTCCCCATTTGGCTAAAACCAAAACCAACTATTGAAACTACCTTTCTCTTGCTAAAATACCTTATTTTTCTGTTACTCTTTCCCCAGTAGCTCTTACCCGAAACATCAAGAATACCTTAAAGCTAAACATACCTTTTTTGGCCAAATCTTAAGATAGATTCTCTGAAAATTTATTACTATTTGGGACAGATTTTGGCTAATATTATTTGCTAAAATACCCCTTTAAACTCAGTTAACTGGAACCCTTCATCAACACCTCAAAGGGGACACCAATGGAGGAGAACTCTCGGGAAAAACTTCTCTATTCTCTCTCCCTCTAAGGATCTTCTTAAGCTCTCAATGAAGTTCTAAACTTCTGAGTTTTTTAGTTTCCAGATTAGAAACTAAACTCTTTAGCCCTTAGTTCATAAATGCCTTCATAAGCCTTCATACAATCCCAGTAGAAAATCCCAGTAGTTTTGCTAAACACACTACAATACTATTACTCTCATATACTCATTATCTCATTATCCATATTTTGAAAATACATATATCTTGCTGTCCATATCTCTAAACATCTCTTTCTTCACTTCTCCTACACAATATCATACACACTTACTACATCATTACATATAACACACCACAACTCTTCTAAACTCCACTCTCATACTCTCTCACTTTGAAATTCTATTGTTTTGCTGCCTATAAACACATCTGAATAATCTTCTACACCTATCTTACTGCTCCTATCTCGAAATACCTAAACACATCTCCATGCTCTTCTCTTACAAAATCTTTCCTCTTGGAAAGCAATCTCTACAACTTCTCCAACGGTTATAATCTCACATTCTTATTGTCTTTAAACTCCATGTCTCTCATACTTCTATATATCATACATATTACAAATACTATATCTCATAAAACATCTATATTTTTTACCATCTCTATATTTCTCAAAAGGTATCAAACACTCATACTAAAAGCCCTTCTCATGAAAGACATGAACTTCTATTACTAAAGTCCTTCTCCTAGAAGGCACTAAGATCTCATATCAAATCCCTTTTCTTAGAAGACACAACTACTTTTTACAAAAGCCCTTCTCTTAGAAGGCACAACTACTTCTTACATAAAACTCTTCTCTTAAAAGACACAAATACTCCATGCAAAAGCCCTTCTCTGGGAAGGTAATACTATTCATAACTTCACAACAACTAAAAGAGCATTGTCAAGGAGAAAACTCATTTAAGTGCATGATAAGAGGGGCAAGCTTAACCAGCCCCTACACATAGCTAAACATACTCTCTCTCCCTCCAATTGCACCCATTTCCCCCCCCCCCTCAATCTTGAAGTTATCATGGCAAATTGCCTCTTTACCGCTGGGGTCACTCTGCTGGGATATTATCAACTCACAGAAGCTGTACAACTGGGGCTGCAAACCATCAGAGATAAGTGACCTCGCTTTTTTATCTTTAAATTTACATCATTAAGTATATGATTATTTCACATTTAAATACATATTACTTTATTCCAATTACTATTATATCTATTAACTAAGGTTTAAACTCATTTAAATGCAGGATAAGAGGGGCAAACTTAACTAGCCTCTACCGCTGGCATTCTGCTAAAATCCCATCAGCTCACTGGTGCTACACAGCTGGATTGCAAACCATCAGAGATAAGTGACTTTGCTTTCATATCTTTAAATTTACATCATTGAGTACATGATTACTTTACCTCTAAATAAATACTACTTTATTTCAATTGTTATCACAATTACTAATCAAAGCTATCATGCCAAACACATATTACATATTTATTCGACCATTATTGCGATTCTTAGACTTTGGCTTTAATGATTTTATAGGCTTAAAAAATACGCCGGTAGCCGTTGGACCACGTGGCCCAATGTTGAGTTCCGGACGCAACTCTACAAAAAGAACCCGGACCTAGTAAGATCATCCCTCCAACGGACCACATGTGGCTGGGCATCCGAAAAAGGCCCCCAAACAATTGTTTATTTGATAATATGTTTTGGGTGGATGAAATTACAATTTCTGCAAAGAAAATAACCTTAATAGATTATCCACAACAAATGGTTTTTCTTAATTGGTCCAATTAATCATTGTTAAATTTATTAATTTTCTTAGTTACGTTTTTTGGTGTTTTGGATTGTAGGCAGAAAAAATAAGGTTTGAGAAAGTTTTTTTAAAACTAAAAGAATAATTTCCAAATTTTATATTCTTTTTAATAATTCACAAAATGTTATAAATAAATTTTATTAAAAAATGAATATTTTTGTTAACTTGCCTTTTGAATTTATGAGAAAATTGTATTATTTTCATTTTGATACAACAAAATTTATATTTATGATTTATAATTGTTCTTATATTACATTAATGATTGTTCCTATAATAAATAAAATATAATTAAGAAATGCATTATTCTTTATTTAATTAGTTTAAATTGTAAAAAAAAAAAATTAATAAAACCACCATAAAAATGAATGTCACGTGCAACACACGGATTCGCGGCTAGCTCATTTAAAAAGTTAATAAATTCTTAGTTTTTTGTACCCTTCATGTGAGAACATAATTTAGAATTTATTTATTTTCTATTGTAAAGTAGTGTGAAAAACCAAATTCAACTAAGCCGCATAGTTGTATTAGGTTTATGGACAAATTTAAGAATAAAATAAAATTTTTTCTTTTCTTTCATACTCTAGGTGATAGATGAAGGATTAGGGGTTTTGCTATTGCACAAATGTGTAATTACAGTATATTGTGTAATCTAGTATCTTATTGGAATTCATTATTGTGTTGGTAAAGGGGCTACAACTCATTCCCTCAGAGAACTTCACTTCTGTCTCTGTAATGCAAGCAGTTGGATCTGTCATGACTAACACTGTCAGGTACATTGACATGGCACAATCCTTATGCCAGAAGCGTGCTCTGGAAGCATTTCGATTGGATCCAGCAAAATGGGGAGGTAAATATGTGCGATACATGCGCATGAAATTTGTCTAAAAACCTTTCTGAATCAAATAAATGGTTAGCTGTAATTACCCGTTCTTATGTCTCATGGACATGATAAGAAGTAACTTACTAAATTTTAGGTTTGGTGGCAAATGGAGATGTGTTATTTGGACGTTTGCTTAACAGGAAGTTTAATGGGCTTGACTTTTCTTAGTATGGGATGGCTAACAAATTCTCCTAAATTCATATCACCTTTGTCGTTGTAGTGAACGTGCAGCCTCTATCTGGCTCTTCAGCCAATTTTCAAGTTTACACTGGGTTGTTAAAACCTCATGATTGAATCATGGCACATGATCTTCCTCATATTGGGCATCTATCCTTTGGATATCAGGTATTAACAGCTTTCATATAAATGAATTTAGATTTTATCTCCCTTGAAGATCAGTAGGCATCATTTCCGCGAATTTCGGTAACATTTCTTTTATTTGGGAAGTCGTCATAGCTGTGTGGCATACGATGATCATAAAATTTAATCTTGTTGAGTTTTGAACTTTAAAGTGGATTTAG
Source organism: Quercus lobata (assembly GCF_001633185.2). Classification (NCBI taxonomy): domain Eukaryota; kingdom Viridiplantae; phylum Streptophyta; class Magnoliopsida; order Fagales; family Fagaceae; genus Quercus; species Quercus lobata. The sequence goes on from NC_044909.1 coordinate 37,297,707, forward strand.
TCTTTTTTCTTGTAACAAATTTTGATTAACTCTCCTTGTTTGTGACACTGTTTTTGGCTTGTCTTATAACCTTACATTGTTTCTTTTGCTGCTGTGCAGACTGATCACACCAAAAAGATATCTGCAGTCTCTATATATTTTGAGACAATGCCATATCGATTGGATGAGAGCACTGGCTATATTGACTATGACCAGGTAGCTTTGCAGCCCAACTCCCTTATTTATTTTCAAATCCCCCATATCCATGTGTAAGTCTAAATTGTGTAACATGAAAAGATGCGAATCACAGTTGGAGAAAAGTGCCACACTATTCAGACCAAAGTTGATAGTAGCTGGTGCTAGTGCTTATGCACGGCTATATGATTATGCACGTATTCGTAAGGTAATATATTGATCTCTATCAAGAAATTATCGTGCATTAGTGTATATGGTTTTTAGCTAATGATTTTCTTGAGAATCCACGGTAACATTTTTTTGCTATTTGATAGGTCTGTGATAAACAGAAAGCTATATTGTTAGCAGATATGGCACATATTAGCGGGCTGGTGGCAGCTGGTGTCATCCCATCTCCTTTTGAGTATGCGGATGTAGTGACCACCACAACTCACAAGTCACTTCGTGGGCCACGTGGAGCAATGATTTTCTTCAGGAAGGGGGTAAAAGAGATTAACAAACAAGGGAAAGAGGTATATTTGATCTTGCCTTGTCGACCCCATTTTTTACTTATTATAATTTACTTTTCCCCTAATATTGTGATAAATTTTATGAAATATATCAAAAGTTTATACTTTTTGCTTTTCCTGAAGGTATTATATGATTACGAAGACAAAATAAATCGGGCTGTATTTCCTGGACTTCAAACTAGCCCACATAACCACACAATTTCTGGTTTAGCAGTTGCGTTGAAACAGGTTGGCAGCTAATAAGATTGTCATCATTTAATTATTTCCATAATTGTTGATTTTGTTCCAATTATTTGCAGCAGAAAGGAATCCACACCACTTACAATTTTTATTAGAATTGAGGTTTTTTGGGTTGCATTGTGACCACGCCCCTAAAAAAGGTTGTTTCATAGTAATGCATACTTAGTTGACATTAAATTGGTTTTGAATGTTGAAGTTCCCAACAAAGTGAGTTCTTTTTTTTCTTTTTTTTTTTTCCTTTATTGCACATTCTAAATTGTACTAGGTTCATATTGTTTGATGGGGCAGTTGATACATGCTGGTGCAAAGGCATTATTGCATGAATATTGTTTTGCCTGAAGCTCATGGTACATTTTATGAGATTCACAGAATGAGAGTGGAAGTGCCAACTTGGTTGGGAAAAAAATGAGAATACTTTAAAAGATGTGCTTAAAAAGAAATTTTTAGGACCATCCCACCCCACTTTTATTTTTTGGGAGGGGAGGTAAAATATATATAAAATTAGTTTGTCCATCACTCGGGCTCTTTTCTATATTTTCAAAATCGCACTTCTTATTTTCTTAATCTGTGTGGATGTAGGCTACAACTCCAGAATACAGAGCCTATGAAGAGCAAGTTCTCAGTAATTGCTCAAGATTTGCACAGGTATAATATTTATGAGATATAGAAAAACTTATGCTTGAGTCAAAATTTTGGAAATACAACTTTACCTTGTTGACTTGCATTGGATTTTGTAATTAATATGATGTTCTCTCATCAATGGATGGGTCTAATTAATTTGCTTCTATTATTGTATTGTTGAAATTTTGCAGACTCTGGTTGAGAAGGGTTATGAACTAGTTTCTGGTGGTACTGAGAACGACCTTGTTTTGGTGAATTTAAAGAACAAGGTAACCAAGGCAAACTTTTTTTTTTTCTCTTGACTTTTCTAGAGAAGCTTCGATACAAAAATTTGTGTCTTATGAAATCACCAACGCTACCAATTAGTTGTGCTTTACATTAGACAACAACTTTGAAACAAATCTGCTACTGAATTTTGGTTAAAAGCTATGAAGCACAGGTGCGTTTCAGGACTCGGGTGCGGGTGCGAGACTCGGCAATTTTTGAAAAAGTAGGATGCGGGTGCGGTGGGACTCGGTGATTAAAAAATTATTAAAAATATTTTTATTTATATTTTCTATATATTTTTACTATTAAAATATTCTTAAAAAACACATTACTGTGCTTGATTCACAAAACAAAGAAAGAAGAAGGCAAGAAACACATTATTATGTCTCTGGGGTGAGAATTTCGGCTATTCCGCCTAGATTCAAGGCTGATTTTGGCCTGTTTCGATCGCCGGCCGATATGACTTGATATGACTGATACAACCCGATTCTGGCCAAATCAGCTCAATTCGGCGCGAATCGAAGCCGATTCGGCGCGAATTGAGCCGCGTCGGTGCGAATCTGAGAAAAAAAAAAAAAAAGCTCAAACACGGCACCGACGCACGGGCAACGGCGTCGGATGCCGCGTCCCGTGTCAGACTCAGGTGCGACACCCTCCCAGCCGCATCTGTGCTTTCTAGGTTAAAAGACAATACCATGTGTCTTGGCAGAATGCATTAAAGATGTCAACTCTCTCCAATAGACGTTGGATGAGTAATTAACACAACTGTTATTAATTTCTCTGTGTACAGGGTATTGATGGCTCCAGAGTTGAAAAGGTCTTGGAATCTGTTCACATTGCAGCCAACAAAAATATTGTTCCTGGAGATGTATCTGCCATGGTTCCTGGTGGCATCAGGATGGGTAAAGGCTTTTCATTTATCAGAAATTGGGTCCGTTTGGATACAGCTAAAAACTGAAAACTAAAAATATTGTAGTAAAATAATTTTTAAATGTGTAAATAGTACCGTAAGATCCATTTTTAATATTTTTTTTGAATAAAGTGGTTGTAAGTCCCGTGAACAGTGCACAATATAATCCGCGTGCATGAACAGTGCGGGTTACTATTCATGCGCTAAAAAAATTAAAAATAAAAATAAAAAAGAAGGTTGAAATGCAGACGCAAAACGCGTTGCATTTTAGCTATCCAAACTGCACCTAATTATTGCTTAATAATTTAACCTGATGAATTCTTGTGAACTTTAGGAACCCCGGCTCTTACGTCTAGGGGATTTGTTGAGGAGGGTTTTGCTAAGGTAGTAGAATTCTTTGATGCTTCTGTGAAGTTGGTGGTTAAGATCATGGCAGAAACCAAAGGTATCTTTGATATTTGAATTTCATGCTTCTTAAGGATCTGTTTAAGATCTGCTTATTTTGCTAAAATTGAAAATTTTTTGCTGAAAATACTATGAATAAATGTAAAAGTTAGCTGAAATAGTACAGTGAGACTCATGAATAGTATCGAAAGGTGTAATGGAACCTATGAATAGTAGCAAAAATAAGCTAAATAATAAAATAAGTTGGCAAAAATTATTTTTGCCAAACACACTTGGTCTTGTGTTTGTCTGATTACCAGTCATATGAACATGTACACATGCTGTTGTTTGTAATGGTTGGTGTAGGGAAAATCTAGGCGCATGAATCCTGCTTAAAGCAATCCCATTAGCTTGTGTAAAGTTTTGCAAAATAGAAAAAGTTACTCCTTTTACACAATTTATCCCCAAAAAAACACCCATATCAGTGGGTGTAAAATTGTGCATTTATGCACAATTGCTACAACACTTGCATTTAATATTTTATTAATTTTTTCTCTTTCTTGTCTTTGGTTGCTCTCCATTTTTCTCATTTTTTCTCTCTCTCGTCTCTGCTTCTTTTTCCTTTTGGCTCAACCCTTGCCATCCTTGTCACTAGCCTCACCAACTCTGGCCTCACCGTCCTCGTCACCGGTGCCGCTGGCTTCATTGGAACCCACGTCTCCATGGCCCTGAAGTGACAAGGCAACGGGGTTTTGAATGGGTCTATTCGTTGACTTGAATGGGTCTAAGGCTAATCGGGGTGGGTGATGACTTTGGGTCTTGAATGGGTCTTGGGTCTGTTCGCTGACTTGAATGGGTCTAAGGCTGATCGGGGTGGGTGATGACTTTGGGTCTTGAATGGGTCTTGGGTCTGTTCGCTGACTTGAATGGTCTAGGGTTGATTGGTTTTTTGATCTTGAATCGGTTTCTGATCTTGGGTTGGTGGTTGGGTCTGAGAGAGAGATTGGGGTAGTGATGATGGTGGTTGGGTTTGAGAGAGAGATCGAGGTAGTGATGATGATGGTGGTTGGGTTGGGTCTAAGAGAGAGATTGGAGTAGTGATGATGATGGTGGTTGGGTTTGAGAGAGAGAGAGAGAAGCAGTGAAGAAAATAATAAAAAATTGTAAAAGAATGAATATTTTATTGAATAAATGTGTAGAATAGATAAACTGATGTGGGTGTTTTGTAAAAATAGGTGTGTAAAATAGAAAAAGTAGTTTTTTGTGTAAAATATATGAAAAATTTGCGCCCACGGTGGATGCTCTTATATAGGGCTAATTGTGATGTAAAAACCAGGAACAAAGTTGAAGGACTTCTTGGCAGTACAGTCTGCTCCTCACTTCCAATCTGAGATCACAAAGCTCCGCCAAGAGGTTGAGGCATATGCAAAGCAATTTCCTACAATAGGGTTTGAGAAAGAAACCATGAAGTACAAGGACTGAGAAAGAAATCCTGTTGTGTTAGGTAACTCATCACCTGATTATCTTTAGAGTCTTGCATTTGTGCTTTCGAGGCCACTGTGATAGGGTTAAATCATATTTTTTGTTTGTACCTCTTTTAATTGAGAATAATCTATCAAGAACAAGAGGGTAGAATTTCAATGAATGTAACTAATATTAGACAATCAGACTGATGATTAAGAGACTGAAAATAGGACCTCCTAAGGGATAAACATGGTGTTAAGTAAATATTTATTCAAGCCAATAACTGCAGCAAAAGGCATCTTAACATTGAAATCAATTTAGTCGAGGCCTAATTATTAAAGAAAGAATCCTTGATATTGTGCTGGAGGCAAAGGGACAACATTCTTACAAAACTTCGGTACATCCATTACAGTCTAAACGAGATGTAACAAACACAATTACATAAAATTAACTAGAAATATGTTGAAGCTTCCAATGGAATTTTGAAAAGCATCTGAACAAAAAAACCTTAAAACATGGAGCAAAGAACTCAAATGCAAGGGTTAAAGTCAGCATTAACAATGATTTTTCTACACTCATCCCAAGAGTAAAGAGCGGCCTAAGCCAGATGATACAAAACTACCCGACCATGTAGGCATCAGTGGTGCGCATAGGATAGAATAGCAACAAATTTTTAAAATATACCATATAACCAGGAAAATAGATAGAACTGTTTTTCTAGTTTAGCCACAATGTGCTTTGACACATAAAATCATGCTGACCTCCATTTTCTGATCTAGTAGATTCAACAACAACTCCATCCAAAGTTTGAATGGTGCAATGATATATGACCTGCAAAACATAAACTCAACGTAAATTTCTTACTTCACTTCCCAACTATAAATTCCAATAGCCGAAGTTCCTGATGATAATACAGCCACATTAGTATAAGACACCATTTCAATTGCAAGAATGTCCACTAAACAGGTTGTAAATTTATAAATTAAAACATTTACCGCCACTCAGATGCCCAATTGAGCATATATAGTACTGCCTGTTAAACTGGTCGCAAACATTTAAGACTAAAAAGAGTACAATCAAGCACGACTAGAGAAAAGCAGATTAATAAATAAAAGAGTAACCTGATCACCATCTGAAGGCCTTGAATCACCCCCGCCAGGCCTCATCAAACTTCCAGGCACAACTTTCTTTCTCCTTTTCATCACAAATGAAAGAAAAAAAAAAAAACAAACAAACAAGTTTGAAATAGCATTTCTTTCAATAATATTCTTTATCAGGACACACACAAACACTCATACATGCATACATACATACACACATACAAGGATTAGGATTAAGTTACACCTAATCAAACTTTTTGCAATGTTACACCAGTCCATAGGCCATAACTTTTTATAAGATTGATATTTTGAAAATCTAATCAATGGATTACTTATTTTTATTGTTCTTAACATGCGTGCCAAATTTCATGTTAATTGGAGTTTATCTACTATCTGATTCACAAACTCATGTTTTGTGTATAATTTTAAGTTTAAAAAACTCAAAATGTAAACACTTTGTTGATCAGAAACCCTAATAGTTCCACTTGCTTATAAAATCATAAATTTTCCTTACTGTTTTTCCAGTATTAGGGGAGCTCATGCTCATAGTGAGAGCAATAACTTTCACGCAATTTAGCATAGCATAATTCAACTGGTTGGTGATTCGGCTCATTTTTTCCTCAATTTTCTCAGCAACCAAACAGAAGGAATAATTTTGCATATGGAAGTGTTCAAAACAGAGTAGAATCATAATGACAATTACCTGAAGAAGACGAATCAGAACCGCTTGATTGACCCAAAGTCGTTGACTTTCCAAGCCCAATATCCAATAGCATCAGTTTGTTTTATAATAGGGGCCATTCATCACCGTTGATTTGAATTATAGGTTGATTTTTAGGGCTTTCTGAACTCCTAGTCAAAATTTTTTTAAATGGATAATTAATATTTGCCTTAATTAATATGTGCCTTAAAGACATACATTAACTTAACACATTTTTTATGGGATTTTTTTTTTTTTCCTTTTCTGGGAGAAAATATAACATAGGAGTTGGATGACACAAACAAATATTGATCATTAATCCAAGGAAGATAAATGATATTCGGAGAGCTAAGGACCTTCTTTTTTTTTTTTTTTTTTTTTTGTACAATTGTGTACAATTTAAAAAAAAAATTGAATATGATAAAAAAATAAAAAATTTCCGTACATTAAATATATAGAATTGGATATTTTCTTTGAAAATTTATGTATATATGGAATATACAAAATTATGTACATTCTTTATAAAAGTTTGTACATTTATTGAAAAATTGGTATATTCTTTGTAAAATTGTATAAATTGAATTTACAAAATTATATACATTGAACATACAGAATAGTGTAGATTTTGTGAATGAACATATTTTTGGATGTTTGGATATTAAATGTATAGGCATTACTTACACTTTCAGTTATTTGTAAAGAAAAAGTTCACGTCAAAAAGTTTGCACATTAAATATATAGAATTGTGTACATTTTTAAATTTAAAAAAAAAAAATTGTGTACAATAAATATAGGACTACGAATACACCCATTCTCATTCTCAATTTCACAACTTTCTTAATTGTACAAATCATGAGTGGTTGACAAAAGTGATGGGTCCATATTGGCAAAAAATGTCCACCAGTCATAGTCACACAAGTCAATAAATTGTGAAATTGGTGTAAAATTGAATGTCTCTAGAATTATTCTAGAAAAATAGAAGTACACAAAATTCAGCATTTTTTTTTTTTTTTGGGTAACATATGGAACTGTTAGGACCTTAGTTTGTCGGCAAATTTCATGCCAAATTTGCATGTAATTTTTAAGCTTTTAATTATATTGTCTCATGTACAATTGTGAGTTACTTTGTAATGGGGAAGAAGTCAAAAGCTGCAAGTTGGAGCCGTAGTCCACAAAATCTTGGTCGAGCGAAATTGTAAGGGTTAGGTGAAGTGTCAAGGGTGTTATGTTTTTTTAGTCAAATTTGTTATTCCATTCTTTGTTGTTCCTATCCTTATACCTCTGTATATAGCCCTCGTTACCCATAATATTCTACACCCAATTCCAATATTGATGGCTGGAGAGAGTCCTACATTCCTAGAGCTAAAACTCATTTCTTCTTTCTAACTTCTCCCTCTCCAATTGCCAAGTTCTATGAGAGGAGATTAAAACTAATACACACAAGGAATCTTTCAAATTAAAGTTCTTGTTGTTGTTTGGTGTTGGGGAATCATTGGAGCTTCCAGAAATCTCCAAGAAGCTATGGAGTGGCCAATGAGACTTGGTCTTGTAATTTGTAGATCCAGAAACTAATAAGAAGAAAATATTAGAGGTATCAATTACTAGCAAGAGCTAGAGACTCAACTACATAGTCATTACTTAGCTCGAAGGGTTTTGTAAGTGATTTGTACTGTAATTATTCTTGTTTAGTAGATTGCTTGGTGCTATAGGCTTCGAAGAGTTTATCCCTGATTTGGGTTTTTATCTCCATGAACACTTCCAGTGTTCTTGTGGGAGTAATTGATTGTTTGGGGTTTGTTTTGTTTATGTTTCCATGCATATGTTATTTGGCTAATTACATTAATAATTGGGTGTAATTTGATAGTTAGCTTAAAATTAACATAAATCTTAAAATCGATATCTGCAGTGTAACTCTCAAAAATCAACCCTTAATTATTATTATTATTATTATTATTATTATTATTATTTTATGTAATACTTTGTTGTATATGTAAGAGTAAATTTCAAATTACACTCCTAAAGTTTGAGGGTAATTGAATTTTATACCCTAAAACTTCAAATTTTGAAATTTACCCTCTAAAATTTGGAAGTTTTGGATTTTACACCCCCAAAATTTGAAAATTTAGGGCGTAAAATCCAAATACCCTTAAACTTAAAAGAGTAAAATCAAAACACCTCCAAAATTTAGTAGGTAAAATCCAAATTCTAAAACGTTTAGATGTAAAATCCAAACACTTCCAAACTTCAAGGGGAAAAATTCAAATTCTGAAATTTCAGGGTCTAAAATCCAAAAACTCTCAAATTTTAGAGTTGTAATTTGCAATTTACCCTATACTTAAACATTAAACATCCTATAAATAAATTTTGAGTTGCTCATTTGATGATACATCCATATTTAAAAGTGTATTTACACAACCAACCATTTTTTTTCTCTTTTATGTATACACAATTAATGATTTACACATAAAACAATAAAATATGAAAATTAAGTATTACACTTAAATCTTAAGGGGTTTTTGTATATTACGAAAAAACCACATGAGATTTTGTATATTACACTTAAATCATTTTATTTAGTGTGATGGCAAAACTTTGGCTTTGTATTGTCCAACATCATCATCTTCTTCTCCTGTATATTACACTTAAATCATTTTATTTAGTGTGATGGCAAAACTTTGGCTTTGTATTATCCAACATCTTATTCAATCCATGACAATGCTGTCATATGTGAGTGATGAGTGCCTTCTAAATCATCCCTAACTACAGATTATCATAACTAGAAGACTTTATGTCAAAGGATTTATATCGTATGTCTCTCTTTCATTGGATATGGGATTTAAGTAATCGGATGGCTTACTTTCGTGTTGTAATACATATTTTACATATTATAATGATGTGTTTGGATAACAGGATTTGGTACGTGAGTTTGAATTTGAGCGCTCAAATATCATGTTAGAGTAGTTTTAAAAGGTCAAGCATTAGAATTTAACCAAATCCAACAAAGATTTTAAGAGGATTTTATACCTTTAAAATCCATAGATTCGAAATTATATCTAAAATTTATGAATTTGAAATCAATGCATTTTAATTTTTAAGCATATAAATTTAAAATCTAAATTGAAGCTACCAAACAGGCAAACACAACCGTGAATATCCAAAAACCGTGAAGTATTCTTGTAAGACTACATTACACTGATTACAGGACAAGAAATCCTCCAAATTTGAGACCACCTTATCATGACGCTCTTCAGATGCAATGAATAATATATGAGTACGTTAAAAACTAAAAGGAGAACAAGTTCAACGTAAAGAAACAAAATAAAAAATAAAAAAAATAAGCAGCCACACTGTCGCTTGTACGGTTTCTGTCGTTCTGTGACCTTTTTATATGGCTCTCTCCAGCAACGCCAAGTAAGGCTCTCCCCCACCCAATAGGCCAACACTAACGGGACCAAATTAGAATATGGTGTCCCGTCTACGTCCGCTTTCTCTTTAGGAGTTGGAACTTGGGACTAGAAAACTTGTGCGGACAGGATGGGTCGAAGGTATTTTGCTATTTCTAATAAGGTAGCTTAGGCATTCCCAAATAGTAGCCAAAGAAAAACAAAGTATTCTGTAACCTAGCTGTATATTCTTATTCCAAATGCAGTTCTACATTATTCATTCTCTAGTTAAAATGATCTTGTCCATTATTAAATTTTTATTTTTTATTTTTTTTTTAAACGACCTCTTGATTAGTTACTCTAATTGAAAAAGGTGGGGGAAAAGAAAGAGGGTAATGTCCTCATGGCATAGTTGACAGCCATGACCGGCCGCGCCTTTTCAAGTAAAACAATAATTCATAATCCTATGACGATCTCATATCTATAAAGTATAATGACTTGAACAATAAACCTTCACTTTCAAAAGAAAAAAAAAAATACAATTAAGCACTAGTAATTAAACTATTCATATATTTATCACCAAAAGCGTCTAAATATTGCCTAAATTTATAGGTGGTGCAGCCTGTATCACTGATGATTGCATGAATTGCAGGGATCATGTTGAGTGGATCACAATCCAAATATTTATGCATATATGGTACATAATCCACAGCCAATAGATGAGCAGCCAGAAAATTTTAGATCACAAAATATTCACTTTGGGATAATTCAAATAAGTTGAGTGGATCAAGTTCAAGAGGATAAAGTTAATTTAAAGACCAAGGTCTTTTTTTTCTTCTTCTTTTTTTTGTTGCTAAAAGACCAAGGTCTTAATCTTCTTTAGCTTATAGATTTGTAAATGCACCAGAATATGGCATGGGCACTTGTGCAGTTCCAATGATTAATGTAAAGTAATTCTAAGTAGATCCATAATTCTCAGCTTAACACTAACACCATCGTTTTATACTTTTATTATACATCAATGGTGCACATGGAAAAAAAAAAGAAATTTGCAAAAAGAGTTGTAAGGTTTTTGACAAAAAAAACATATATAATCCTTGAAATGCAATAGATCTTAATAGTAATGACAATTATATAGAGACTTACAAAATCACTAATTAAACACACAGCTTCATGATTCATGGAACTCCCATCTAACATCTTGAAACACTTTAGAATGGCGTGCAGGTACTTCATCATTGTGACAACCCTCGTCGAAATTCTGTGAATAGCTAACAGCATCGTAGTGGAAAGACAAAGGCTTTGAGTCTTTTGACCCATAAAAGTTCTTACTCTCTCTAACAAACCTCCTAAGAAGATTTCTCCATCTCCGGCTCCTTTTGTTATGGCTGCAGCAATGGATGCGAGAGTATTCAAGTTCTTCATGCACTGGAAAGCAAGAAGGGGAGCTCATGCACCCAGAGAAGTATGAGGATCTCCGGTGACTGAGATCACTCTCCATTTCGACACAAAATGTGGCTTTTAATTATCTTCTTTGATCTTGGTACCCTGGCTACCTAGCTAAGCTTGCTTCTCATATGGTTCCTCAATAATTATATGAGTGAGAAAGAGGATGCCATTTCTATAATAAGTGCCAATCATTTATGTAATAGATCCCTTTTTGAATGAATAGTTTTGTGGGCCTCACCAATGTTTTCCTCTCTGTCAATTTATATTTATATAGTCACATGACCCACAACTTTGTTACCTAGTATCAAAAATGACAGAACTTAACATGGCTTTCTCAAATGTATAATACTCCGCACTTTCCACCGACTTCAGTGTGATCAGTCAAATGGATCGACTTGACCCCGAGAGTCGCAACTTACACCCCAAGTTTTACTGCTAATGTCAATTTTATGTTAATTACATAATTTACTGCCCACTTCTTTAAGTGATTAGCCAATTAACACTTGCATGTATGGATTAGCATATAAATAACATATTAACAATATGTTAAAAACCAGACCAAACCAGATGGTTCAAACGGCTGAACCGAGAACCGAACATAGAACCAGTCCGGTAAAAACTTGAAAAATCAAAAAAAATGGTAAAAATCATAAACCAGTTCATTTTTTGATTCTTTGACCATTTCGGTTTTTAGAACCATGTTAAATAAAGCACAATCACCCACAACACACTGAAGTTGTTATAAAGAGAAAACCCCAAGTACCAAGTGGAAAAACCTCTTCGGAACGTCACAATACCAAACGATTCACTAGAGAAAATAGTTGCAATACATCTTACATACAAAACGTCCAAGCCAAGAAATAAAAAATGTACTTAAGCCCTCCAATCTCCCACTAGCAATCGACTCCTTGAGTCTTTCCTCTCCTCTAATCATCAAATCTATAATTTAGCTCCAATTGGAAACTCCAATTCTCCTTGGAAATTACGAGTTGCTCCAATGATTCTCAAGCTCCAATTACCCCCAAAACTTTGAAGGTTGATTTAAGTGTGATGAATTTCATCTCCTTTCAAGGATTTGACAATTGTTAAAGATAAATTAGACATATTAACCAAATAGAATAGGCCCAAGCTCACACCTACCTTGTGTGCAAGGCAAGTCTCCTAGTTATATTAGAAGTTTAGGGTTTAGCCTCCTATATATATCCATGTTATGTTCATTGTAACACAAGAATTGTACTACACTCTCATTTAATAAAGATGTAACCCTTAAGGGTTTGCTCCATGAATGTACATTGTTAGGCTGAACCACATAGCCATTGTGTTCTTGTGTTCTCTATTTTAACTTCCACTTCCGCATCCATTCTAACATATTCAACATAGTATATCAAAACTAATATTTAACAACAATAATGAGAGGGAGAAGATAGAGAAATTGATGAAGGTTTTAGCTCTAGGGTTTATGGGTTTTCTCTAGCTCTTTATATGGAAATTAGGTCACAAAAGTCATGGGAAATGAGAGCATATATAGTGAGGGTATGGGTTAGAATCAATAGCAAAGAAATATTCATAACAAAATTGTCTCAAGTTCTTTGAAATTTGCTCCTCCAAAGGTCGTTTGAGAGAGGGTGAACTTATTGGGTTAGTTGCTTTTCAAAATCAAGTTTTGTTCCTCACTTGGCCTCTTATAGAAAAGTTCATAGGAGTGAAAATCTGAAATAGCAAACTTCAATGTATGTACTTTGACCACTTCACCCACCAATACAAATGAAAATCCCACAAAATCACATAAACACTCATAAAGTTTAAGATTTAAAAAAATATATTAAAAAAAACTTCAAATTTGTCATGAAATTAGTCAACAAATACAAGACCTAACAAACTCAAACAAATGAGTATTTTCCCAAATTGTTCCTTCTTGAAGATGTGACTCCACGGAGAGTCTCTTACCCTTGGTGTAGTATTATGGAGGTTCATTCATAGTTTTGAAACCTGGACCATTCAAAGAACCGAAAAAGGGAGAGTTTCAAGGTTTTAGAGGTCAGACCGAGGTTTAACCGAGATTAAACCGTAATGATATCATAATGAATTAATAATTAAGTAAAATATCAATAAATGAAATAATTTTTTTTTTTAAATAAGCAATATTGATTAAATATATTTATTTATTTGTTTATATATCTATGCAAAATAAAATTATTCTCAAAAAATTATAAGAAAGTTTATAAATATTATAAAGTATAAAAGACCATTGAAAGTTATAGTTGATTGTTTAAGTATAAAACTATGAATATATTTAAAGAATTTTAATTATAATTATTTTAATATATCCCCCTTTTGACTTTTGAGATGGATAATTAAAATAAATGAAATAATAAAATATTATTAATTTTTATTATAATTGTACAGCATAAGGGCCCCCAGGCCTACTTGGGCCCTGGACCTTGCCCCACCTTGACCCAACAGTACGGCCTATGACCCTAACCCCTTTGTTCGAGACCAAGCCCTAGGCCCACTAGGGCCATAAGCTCAGGTCTTAGGCCGACCTAGGGCCCATTGGGTGAACAGACTGGGTTTGCACTCATCATGCTTTATCACCTGGGTCCCATCCAGCTAATTATATCCCGGGTGGAGTGGCAACTGCCTGGGGATACGCCCCTCGGCTACTCGGCATTGCCTTGGGAATGTTGCTGCCGAGCATATCTTCTGAGGTGGGAAGCAATTCCAATGCCGCTTCTCCCACTCCCACCTTAACACCCACTTTGAGACGATGGAATTAGACCCCCAAGCCCACTAATTATCCAGAGTAATCATAGCCCATCCACTAATATTGAGCTATAAATAAGAGATGGGAAGGGAGGAATGGGGGTTGGAAAAAAGCTGGAAAGAATACTAAAAAAATAGATGAAAACTTAGAGAAAGCAAAAAGAGTAATTATGTGAGGAAGAGTGAAAGGGGGAGGAAAAAGAAGCGTATTAGGGCTTATCGAGCATAGGACCACCCACAGTAGGAAATCCAAAAGCCCACGAAACAAATAGATTGTGAGCACAAATAGGAGTCAAGCCCAAATGTCTTGTATTTTGGGTGCCCACAATAATATAAATATATAGTAATGAAAGAATTATTCTTATGGCATTCTTTTAAATACACTTCAAATATATTAGTTTGCCACAGTGAACTTAAACAACCAGCTATGGTGTAGGAGTTGGTGTATTAATTAAAAATAGCTCTACTAGAACCCAAGTTCTAGACGTGGTGCAAATGGTTTATTTTTTATGATTTAAAAGTCAAGCTCTGACTGTGGTTATCTGGTCTAACTGCAGTTCAAGAGGTTCACTAATTATTTGAAAATTGTAGTTTTAGATGCTTAAAAAACTGGAAGTAAGATAAATATTTGGAAAGATAGACTTTGGGTGGTTACTCCTATTTGGTGTGGTTTCACTTTGTCATAAGTGGAAAGATACTCATTAGTCCATACTTTTCTAGGCGTGGTGCATGTAAATGGATTATTTTTTATGATTTAAAAGTCTAGCTTTGACTGTGATCATCCGGTCTAACTGCAGTTCAAGAGGTTCACTAATTTTTTATGATTTAAAAGTCTAGCTCTTTCTCTAATTATTCGGTCTAACTGCAGTTCAAGAGGTCTACTAATTATTTGAAAATTGCGGTTTTAGAAGCTTAAAAAACTGGAGGTAAGATAAATATTTGGAAAGATAGACTTTGGGTGGTTACTCCTGTTTGTTGTGGTTTCTCTTTGCCATTAGAGAAGAGATACTCATTAGTCCATACTTTTCTATTAAAGGTTTGTTTGTGGTTGCCTCACGTTACTTGTTACTTCTCCCAACCTGAACTAACTGAAATTCTATATTGTGGCGTGAACTCTGTGGAATTATAAGATTGTTGTTCAAATTAATGGAAAATGAAATAATTGGGCACTGAACCCAAGTCGATTTCAAAAAATATGACGTTATTTTGACAAATTAATTACGTAATATGTACCATATTTTGCAGGCAAATATGATTTGAGGATCATGCAACGGAGCTGACCCTTAGAGCATCCGCAGCCCAAATGCTATATGGCATATGTTGAGATATTTTAGCATTTCAGCCTTCAAATATTGCTTCAGTCGGACTTGCAAAATGTGTCCATTGTAAAAAATTTTACAATACTGCTACAGTAACATCTTACAAATAAGATGGTACTGTAGCAATATTGTATAATTATAAATTTTGGAAATTAAAATTTTTGTCACTTTGTCAGATGAATGGGCACATGCATCTGTACAAAAACAACTGCTGACAACATTGACTTTTATTATATGTTATATATTCTCTGAAAAATAATGTTATAATGTGAAACTGAAAAACATTCTCCTAGCTACATGAATCCTGCCTTATGAAGTTATGATAATTGAAATGAGAAAGAAGATCCGTTAATGATTTCAATTGATAAAACAGCTCGATTGTTAAAGAAAATTAATGGTGGTAGTTGCTTAAAGAGTGGTTGACAACTTTATTAAATATGAAAGATTCTAACAATAATGATGAGAACATATCACATAATCATAATGATAAACCAGCAAGGACATAATTTAATTATTATAGACCAACTTCTGGTACAATTGTAGTGTAAGTGGCTTTAATTTGATGGAGAAAATGAAACTACACATGATATTATCCGATCTCCTTATTAGGAAAATCAGATTTGAATTCTGCCTTTATTTATTGTAACAATTAAAAAAATGATTTAGAGGTAAAACAAATTTTATGTACAATAATTAGATTAAGCACTAAGAAATATAGACACTTTATTTAGAGTGTTATACTTGTGTCGTACTCATGTCATATCAATATTATACCAGTTATTTTATATTATAATTTTTTAAAATCACTTGTGTTGCTGTGTCATATTCGTATTCATACCCATAATTGTGTCGTGTCTATATCTATACATCTTAGATTGATCATGAGCTAAGCAAAAAGCATAATTTAGTTTTCAAAATTTATATCATAGAAGAATTTGAGGATTAAAAATGGAAGGGATATATAATTTAGAACAAAACTGTAAAAACAATAATTACAGAGAATAAAAATACAGGGTCTGATCTGAGTCTGTAAGATGAAGTGAAATAATGACAACTAGGAAAAAAAAAAAAAAAAAGAGGAGAATAGAGAATATTTGTATGATTAAGCATGTGACTTGGTAAAACCACATCAACATCACCAGTCACAGCAACCGAAATTTGTGGCGACTTGCTGCTTGTCGTGTTTCTTCAAATCCTGTAACGGAACAGATAAAAGCAGTGGACAATGTCATATACAAACATTTTAGCCCCTAGAATTTCGTTTCATGTCAGCACTTCCATGTCTTTGCTTATCTTTTTCTGACTCTCTTGGATTCCCTTTTATCTCTTTGCCTTCAACCAAAAGATTAATTATTAACTGTAACTATCTTACAGATGTGGCATACTGCTTCTGCTTGTTTAGTTTAACTGACATATGCGTCAACTATCAGTCTAATTTAATTTCCTCCATTCTAAGAAAATATAATAGCAAATCATTAGTTCAAACGCACACATAACTATCATTTAATAATAAAAATATATAATATATGTTTTGTTATTTAATGATGTAACAATGAAGTCTTAGTTCATGCACGGACTATGGTAATCATTTGCAAAGATGGATGATTGTCCACGCCATCTACCTTCAGGGCAGTGAGAGAGAGTAATTTGGTGTGTGTCATCTAGCTTAATCTTATTGATACTCAATCACATTGTTGGTGGACCAATTTAATGGATATAGTATCTTTTTTCCCTCATTAAACTCATACCATCAAGAATATTATTCCACTAAGCCCTAGACTACCTTAAGATCATCTTACTTGAGTATGTAATAAAGTTAGAATTTTTACTATTGATGATGCTTATTGTAATCTTGGTAAGACTCTATTTTTTTTCATTGTATAATGTTTTTCAAAAAATATTTTAAGCATTTTTTAGTGTTTGTTTTGTTGTAAAACTTTGGTTAATCCGAAAAAACATTTTCTCTTGAGTAAAGAACACAGTTGTAAAAATGGTAAAATGTTTTACCAATTTTTTTGGTAAAACATTTTCCAAACTAAGGCTTGAGCAACCACCCCTTTTTCCAACTTTTTTCTCACCAAAATCCCCCTACCCTCCCTTCTCTCTTTCTCGCACACAAAGGATATTGCTAATAAAGGGGCACAAGGTCGTTAGTACAGTGGCATGGGGTGAGCAGTGGCCGCCAGTGGTGGCTAGTTGGGAAGTGGCGCTCATTAGAAAACTCAACTTGATGAGGTTGCGGGCTTTGCAATCAACATAAATAGTCGACGTTCCAGTGGTTTGTGTGTGAATCTAGTTGAGTTTACGCCAATCTGGTTGTTTTGTGTGTGGATCCAATTAACTTTGCACCAATCTAGTTGTTTTGAGTGTAATTCGAATAGGTGTTAAGACATATGTGAATCAATGTTAGGAACATATGTCAATATAAAATTAGCTAATCCTTTGACAAAACGCACTTTATTTGTAATTGGGTAGATCTAGAATGTGTTTAATATTTCAAGGAACAAGATTTCAAGTTCAAGAGTTAAAATTATGCAAGTCTGTCCAAGAAACAAGTGGAGAAGTGCTGGATTTTAAAACTCAACAACTAGTATCTATCGAGGTTTAAAAAACTGTTTCAGCCTGATGCTCGACAGTTGCTCGACAGATAGAGTATCTATCGGGGTTTATGAAAATCAATTTTTCAGAGCTGATTTCACTCCAATCTGTGAATAGATGTTTAAGCTTTCTTTTCTCACAACCTTAAACATATATAAGGATTGTTTTAAAGGCCGTCACAGGCTCACAACTGATGTAACTCAATGCAAAAGTTTTTCACAAACATATTGTGAACCAGAAACATATGCCATAGTTCATATTTCTCTTCAAGAAGCTGCTGTGTTTTGTACACCGTAGGGTTTTGTAACCAAGAAATTTCATGATCTTCATTGTGTGATGAACTGAAGAACTTTGCAGCCAACATCCTTCTCAAGTTGGTGAGTAAGCCGTGTACTGGGATCTGCGCATCAAATTGGTTAGTCACGTACTAGAAGCCGTGCATTAAAAGGAGAGATTGTTACTATAGAACAAATCCAATTGGGTATTGGGTAAATGTTCAATTGTAGATTGGTATAAGGTATTGAGATTCATTTATTTGTAACCGCTTGTTGTGATAATAGTGAATTCTCGGGAGTGATAACCTTAAAATCACCCGGTGGAGTTTTTGCTATGTAGGTTTTCCCCATTTGTAAACAAAACATGTCAATTTATTTTTCGCTGTATTTTAACTTAGTTAGTGATTTGTTTGTGCTAACATGCTTATTGCATGTAAATTGAATTAATTAATTAATTGGTTAATTCATCACAAGGGATCAATACATTCTTAGCCTATCAATAGGGTTTGCACCAATCTAGTGGGTTATGAGATAAGTGGATTAGGTTATGAGATAGGAAAATATTTCATTTTTACGTTGCACCAAAAAATATTTTTAAGAATATAACCAAACCCTAGAAAAGAAAACATTTTGCAACAAAACAAATGAAGCCTTATTAATGTGTGTTTGATTTAGTTTTTTTTTTTTTTTTTTTTTACAAACTAATTTAGAGAAATCAAATTCTCAAAAAAAAAAATTTTAAAAAATTAAAGAAATCTCTTTTACCCCATCATATGATGATTCATAAAATCATTCACGTGTATTATTTAAACAAATCGCACTACTTATTAAATAAATCATATGATTAAAACTATACATGAATGGTTTATTAATTTCTACGCTTCTTTATTGTTTTAAATGGTTGTGCGTGAACTATGAATTCAAATTTATAAACTTTTTATGAAGATTTTGAATGCAGATAGAATGCGTGTCCTCTAACAAAAGGTCTCACTGGATATATATATGAGAAAGTGAGTGAAATTTTCTCTTGGATGGAAGAAGTAAGACTGTAAAAGAGGTGACAAGGGTTGTCTTGTCTACTTAAAAAGGGATTTTATTCTTTTACCATAAAGTCTAATGAAATTATTACATTTGCCTGACAGACTCTTCCACTCTCATTGTCGTAGAGGATGGATGGATCCCACCCTGTGTGGAAATTGGAATCCATGAATGGAATTTCGAGGATTCGACCAAGACAATTATTTCTCTTACTCATGAATTTGCATTAAACCATCACCCAATAAAATTTGTTCAATTGAATGACATTACCTCTTCATTGCCTTTCCGTATAATCTATGACTCCTCAAAATGTCATAAATTTTGAGCTTCTTCCTTGTACTTCTTGTCCCATCTTATTAAAATAGCATGTGGATTCTTCTACCTTTTAATATTGGGATAAAACCATTTTTCGTTCCTATATTTTCATACTATTCTTACTTAGGTTCCTAACTTTTTTTTTCACCGTTTTTAGTCCCTATCCTGAAAAACGCTTATCATTTTCGTCTCTGGCGTTACATCAGAAACGGAATTTGCACAGCTGACAGACGGCTTAAGTTAAGAACATTAAAATAATGCCACATAAACCACGTGGCTTTCCACGTCAGCATTTGAATTTAAAAAAAAAAATTTTAAATAGAAATAAAAACCAAAAATTACATTAATTGAGATCTAAGTGTGTTTTGAACAAGAACACAAACCCAGATCTAAGAATACAAAATTAAAATCTAAAAATCACAAACCCAGAAACACAAACACAAACCCAGCAACATTTATTCCTTGTCAACCAAACACAAAAACAATAAACACAAACCCAAACCCAAACATTAGTAAGAAATGGGTACAAGGAGCTGACTATAATGGATTTCTTCAAATTCGTCTTCTCTGAAGACCCGGACCAACCCCAAAATGACGACACTCCCAAACCAAACCTGGACCAAAATCCAAACCCAGATCCGGACTCGGACTCCACCGTGATTTGGAGTTTCGGCAGATTGATCAAAACGATCGCGTCGAAATCGGAGTCAGTGATCTAGACCTACCGACGCGATGTAGAGAATTTGGGTCCGGACTGAAGAAAGAAACGTCGGTGATCCGAGAAGTCGTGTCACGCGCCGTCATGGATTTCCCGACTTCGCTCGACGCTGGCGCTTCCGTCCCTCAGGACTCGCTCAAGTTGGTCAGTCAAGCCATCAACGATATCGACTCCTCCGTATGGAAATCGACGGCGGAGATCATTAGTCATGGCAAGGACAAGCTCTTCGTAGCCGTCGCCCCCAGCTCTGATTCCGATTCCGATTCCAATAACGATAGGCGATTGAGTAGTAGTAGTCAGGTTTGGATTTGGGTTTGTGTTTGGACTTGGGTTTTTTGAAGATGGATTGCTAGGTTTGTGTTTGTATTCTTACTGATGTTTGGGTTTGTGTTTGTTATTTTTATGTTTGGCTGACAAGAAAAATCAGTTGCTGGGTTTGTGTTTGGTTGACCAGGAAGATCTGTTGCTGGGTTTGTGTTTATGTTTTTGGGTTTGTGATTTTTGGATTTTAATTTTGTGTTCTTAGATCTGGGTTTGTGTTCTTGTTCAAGACACACTTAGATCTCAATTAATGTAATTTTTTTATTTCTGTTTTTAATTTAAATGCTGACGTGGAAAGCCACATGGTTTATGTGGCATTATTTTAATGTTCTTAACTTAAGCCATCTGCCAGTTGTGCAAGTTTCGTCTTTGATGTAACGGTAGGGACGAAAATGATAAGCGTTTTCTAGGATAGGGACTAAAAACGATGAAAAAAAAGTTAGGGACCAAAGTGAGAATCGTGTGAAAATGTAGGGATGAAAAAGGATTCCTTTAATATTTTATCATCCAGAATATGGCACGGAATATTGGGCTCAAATGTACAAAACTATATGATTAATATTAAGGTTGAACTATATCAACAAGCTGGAATAGCTCAGTTGGTTAGAGCGTGTGGCTGTTAACCACAAGGTCGGAGGTTCAAGCCCTCCTTCTAGCGGTATAAGATTTTTTTTCTTTTTTTTTTTTCCTTCAACCACAAAGCCCAAGCTCGTATCCTTATGAGTTATGACCCACAAAGATCGGGCCTCTTTTCTGGACTAACCCAGTTGTGGGCTTAGAATTATGGACCGTGCTAATTAACTGTAAGAGCCTTTTGGGTTTTGGCTTTAGGCTGTGGTGTCTTAACGACTCTGAGTGCAATCTCCAAGAAAATGACACAATTTAATGAAAAAAAATATTCTAAACTAAGGGTACATGGTACACTGAATATGGATTACAATAAGAATTGTAATCTTTATTCCTGAAAATAAAATGTGTTATAATGAAATAATTAAACATATTTATTAATTTGGTTGTGAGTTATAACATTATAATAAAAACTTATAATTTATTTTAGGAAATATCTCATTCCTATAATTATATTTTCTAAAAAATAATATATTTTAAATTTTAGAGAGATGAGTTATGTTTTGATGATTTTTTATTTCCATAATTGTTAGATAGATATGGAAAGTTTATTTATTTGGAAATATATTAATGTTATAAATTATTATATCTACTAAGGAATAGATATTACAACCCTTTTAGGGAGGAATAGTTATTCCTAATTTTAAAGAATAGCTATTCATAAGAAATGACTATTCCATGTAATAAAAACAGAACCAAATTATTAAATAACTAATCTATAAGAATAACTATTACATTACAGTACCTATTTACTATCTACTAAACATGCTCTCAAAGGTTCGGTGTGAGGATTGATAAGGATAACATTCAAACTTCAGCTAACTGCTAAAAAAGAAAAGAAAAGATAATGATGTGTTTTAAAAAGAAAACCAGAAAATTTTGTCAAAAGGTTGTGTATCTCTTTGTAATGGGGTTTGAAAGTGGAAAGTCAAAAGGTTGTATTAGAACAACACTCAAAACAGATTGTGTGTGGAAATTCTAGATTGGTAACATAGGGTGGAAATTCTATAATTCCTAAATGCAAGATTTACATCATCTAACACAATCTGTAACCAAAAAAATAAAAATAAATGTAAGAAATTAAGACAGCTTAATATTGATTGTCCTAAATTAAAAAAAAAAAAATGATATCAAACTCAATGACGAAGGATGGATTTCATTCAAAGTTTAAGGGGCTAAACAAGATATGGATAAGGAACTATATTTCTACACATATCACTTACATGCAAAGATTCTACGTATATTTCTATACATATCACTCACATGCAAAGATTCGTTTGACTTCTTCCTAATAATCGTGTTGCACTTACACACTTTAATTCATGGAAAATGCTAGAGTTATAAATTATTTTATAATTTTTTTTTTCAAATTGCTGATATGATGATTGGTTATTGATAAGTGAAAAAAAAAATGATGTTATTGGTGGATCCAAATGAGAACAAGTAGGAATTGGTCACATTAACAGTTTGTAAAAATGATATAAAATATTTTGTAACTGTAGCGTTACCTAACATGTAAACTGATATTATATATATATATATATATATATTTTACTTTAATAAACATTAAAATCATAGAAAAATCTTAAGTATTCTCGAAGCATGGAGAAATTGTGCTCTCTTCTCTCACATTCATGATAAACTCCATTATAAATGTGAGAGGAGAAAGCTTCATTTTTTGTGTTTTGAGAGTACTTAAGAATTACTCTAAAATCATTGGCATATTTTCATAATTAGATAAAATACAATTAATTCTCCCAAATTTGGACTAGTGCCAACCAAGCTCAAAATTCGGGATAATGACAACAAAATTTTGGAAGTGTTAATTGTATTTTATCCTTTTTCTAAAAGCAAAAGAGAAAATCACAAATCGACCGCCATACTATAAATAAAGGACATGTTAACAACTCCATTTTGCACTCATCAGTTATACATTTATAGACAAACAAAATGAATCAATTTAATAAAAACGTATCACCATTGTTGTTGCTTGCACTGTTTATAACTGTTACTACTTTCTCTATGAATGCAGAAGCTGCTGAGATTGATGTCTATAATTACGTAAAGGAGGGCACGATTATTTCAATCCTTTGTACAACCGAGAAGGAAAGTTATCCTGCTGAGCTAATTGCCTATGCAATAGGTACATACAATCGCACTGTTGATATAACAATGACCTGCACTTTCAAATGGGGACAGGATTCCCACACGTTCGACATTTTTGATCCTACGAGAGACACATGCAAGAATTGTGTTTGGGTGGTTAGAGCTGCAGGTCCATGTTTGCAACACAGTTTAATTGGTGCTAATGAACAGTGCTATCCTTGGAAGAGTTAAATTTATGCTTTTCCTTTGTGTATTGTAATAAAGGAGGTTCATCTACAATAATGTTCTCCTTCTTGGTTTTAGAAAAGAAAATATTTGGGATATTATGAATGTATGGTCTTTTCTTTTCTTTTTTTGAAAGCGAATGTATAGTCTTTTCAAACAATACTTTCAACAAGATATTTATAAATATCAAATATGTATGTTTAAGTTTGGATGAATCACATGAATTTCTAACTGTGAGGGCTAACATAGTCGGTTGGGATCACGCCTCATGAAATAGTTGTCAATAATTCTAATCTCTCTTTCTTCCTCTCGTAAACCAAAACTAATTTTTTTAAAAGAAAAAAAAAAATGTCAATATTATAGATTTTGTAATGTATTTAACTCATCTTATTTGTTGTCAAAAGTCTCATCTCCCTTATTAAATTAAATTTAGTTTGGTTAATATTAATTCATAAAATTAACCTTGGTTTCGTTAGTATTACATAAATTTATTTAATTGATGTTTAAATATAAATACCTCTACATAAAATTATCGCCTTAGATCCCAACCATATCAAGCCAACCCTGAATAAAATAGGAGAGAAAAAAGCTTTAAACTTGGTTTTGTTCATAACAGATTTTATTAGTTTGGGCTCCTTAATGATTTACCAATATTTATTTTAGTTTTCGTGCATGTCCTAAACAAACAAACAAAAAAAAAAAAAAAATCAAGTCTTGTGGCTAAGTAGAATTGCTCAGTTCGTTCATTGAGGACCCAAGTTCAAAATCAAATCTCTTTCCTTCTCACTTGTTATAAAGCAAAAAAAAAAAAAAAAAAAATTCAAAATCAAAATAAAATCAAACATACAAAATAATGTTCAAAATAAAGATCTCTCTATCTAACCATCTTGGGAGTCACTCCTAATTACTAAGCGATTTACACACGGATTTTCCTAGTTGTAAATTGTAACATTATTTTATGAGATTAAATTCTATACGGATGTGGTGTAAAACTTATATTTTACCCTTGCAATCCAAATAAGGTACATCACCTTATCACATATTTAAGAATAAGTATAATCATACCTAATCAATTCTAATACCCATATATAAATCCAACCAAATTGGGAGTTTATTAAAATATTATTAGGTGTGGTAAGGTGCATTAAATTTTAAATAAAATGCTGATATGACAATCTATTATTGAATGGTGTAAAACATGAGATTTACTTCTCATCCTTGCCAAATTCATACTCTAATTTTATAAGGTAAAAATATATGACTAACCTTGTTGTAATTTAAGGTATGCTAACATGTAATTCTGTGCATACGCGCCACAAAGATCGGGCCTCTTTCTTCAACCACAAAGCCCAAGTATCCTTATGAGTTATGACCCACAAAGATCGGGCCTCTTTTCTGGACCAACCCAGTTGTGGGCTTAGAATTATGGACCGTGCTAATTAACTGTAAGAGCCTTTTTGGTTTTGGGCTTTCGGCTGTAATGTCTTAACAATTCTGAGTGGAATCTCCAAGAAAATGACACAGTAAGTTGGTAGAGGTCCAAGATAGAGAAGGAAGTATTCAAAATGCATCGGTGGCCAAGTTTGTCTCTCAAACATCGCATTCTATCATTTTTATATCTTTAGGCCTCACTTTGTGGCTAAGAAAATGTGAAGATCGGATAGGGTTTTCATGGCTGGTTTTGGTGGTGTTGTATCTCTAGTCCACAATTTTAAATAATTATTTCATTTATAAATGATGTTTTATTGTGCATAAGTAGTTGGATAAACAAGTTCTTGAGTTTTTTTTTATTTTTTAAATACAATAGAATTTTAATATATATGCCGATTTTACAAGTTGAGTTAAGTGAAATCCACAATAAGTTTAGAATTTATGCTTGGATTTAAGTGTTTTATACAAGCTCTTAATCACTTTTGACCTTCAACAAAGCATCAATATATGCTCAGATTAATGAATACAATCAAATTATATAATTGCTCCTGGAATAACAATTATAAAAGAATTCTAATGCAGTACTCTTAATGCACAAGATTAAAATAACTTACTATGTCATTTTACCGTGCAAGTGATCTTAAACATATAATTTTGCCTAAAAAAATCCATTAAAATGAACCCTGAAACATACAAAATTTCATTTTTGTTTATTTTTTTACAATAGTAAGTACTAAGTATAAATAAATAAAAAAGTACCATCATAATTCAAATTTTGATTATCTTTTGTTATTAGAACTGGAATTTTTTTTTTTTTTTATTCATCAATAAGAGGAAGTCTTTTCTCCTCACTTAAAACCATCACCTTCTGGCAAATTTCTTATGGAAGTAATGAATTATTAAGCTATTTGGCACCCATATTAACACAACTTATCTAACCGCTAAAGATAGGGAACACAAGCCATTCAAATAGTATTGTAGAGAACCCGCAATCCAAGGTATATATCAAACCAAGAAATAACAAGATTGTTATGTGTTTGGAGTTCATAATTTTTTTTGTAATAGGGAATTCACACCGTTGGCACCTGACAGAATCTTCTCCAAATCAAAATCAATTTAAAAGAAAGTTTTGTATATTTAAGATTAGCAAAAAATAAAAAAGTTTTGTATATTTAAATGTCGTTGCACCATGTAATTTTAAGGGTCAAATGAACCATCTCCATTTTAATTTTATAGATGATCAAAATTGTCATTTGGAGTAAAACTTTGTCTAATTGATCAAGTCCATTAATCACAAAAAAATTCATGTCATAAGAGGAAGGTGAAGGAAATAGATATGGTGGGGCCCTGGTGCCTATGCTCTGTTTGTGAAGCTAGGAGGAACCAGAGACACAGAGTGGGATAACGAATACATCAGCAACCACCAAAACCAAACCTCGGGCAGCGACAAATCCCAAGCCAAAATCTCACCACCCCCATATACCACACACACACACACACACAAAACGATACATTAACAAAGCGAGATAGAGAGCTTTTAGAGAGAGAGAGAGAGAGAGAGATATGGCAATGGCAATGGCGCTTCGCAGGCTTGCCTCATCCATTGACAAGCCGATTCGCCCTATCTTCAATGGCGGTTCCCTCTATTACATGGTTTTCTTTCTTTCTTTCTTTCTTTCTTTCTTTTGTGTTCCTAAACATTTCCTTTCTTACAACTTATTATCGTTGGTTTTGTTTCATAATTGACAGTCATCTTTGCCTAACGAGGCTGTGTACGAGAAGGAAAAAACCCGTGTCACTGTAAGCTTATTTCTTTAATCTCCAGTTCCACTCCAACATAGCTTTATTATATATGTACTTTTATTTATGTTTTATTACACATGTACGTGTTCACTGCATTTCCTACTTTGCTCTGTTTTTTTTTTTTTTTTTTTTTTTTTTTTTTTAACTTTTCCCTTACTAGTCTTTTCTTTTTTATTTTTTATTTTAATACAGTGGCCGAAGCAATTGAATGCTCCCCTGGAAGCTGTTGATCCCGAGATTGCGAACATTATAGAGCTAGAGAAAGCTAGACAATGGAAGGTACACTTACTCATTCTCTGTTAATCTTTGGACATGTTGGGCTCATTTGTTAGTTTGATTAGGAGTAATCGTTCCAAACAACTCATACATTTGAGGTTGATTTTAGTTCAAACTCCGGTAAACAAATCACCAAATAATGTAAAGTGCAGAAAAATAAACAACACAGGCAATTTGTTTACTGACTGAAAAACCAATGGACAATTCTAATGGAAAAAACGTTATCACCAACCCAATAGAATTGAAATTTATACAACTGATTGCTACCCTTGGTAGTAGTACTTTCATATGTGACCCCACACTACTCCGAGCTACTTTGACTCTTCTAATCTGGAATCTCTAGCAAGAAATGCATCTGTGACTTCAATGACCACCTTGAAAACTCTTCTCTGTTTTACAACAGGTAAAACACTGTAGCTTTTGCCTTGATCGCCAAAAAAAGCTTCCTCTTGAGGTTTGAATTATGAACTCACATATTGGTGAAATTAGGTTTAGGGTTTTCTCTTTTGTAGTGCACGGCACAAGCTGTCTAAAACTCTATTTTCATCAACTATTATGTGCTCTTATATAGTTTAGCATGTAGGGCACAAAGTCCTACTTAACAACTGACTAAATGGGCTTGTCAGCTTGATGAGACTTAGGTTTCCCGATCCTTGGTTGAAAGAGGCTTATTTACGAGTCGATTGAGAGAGAATCAAGAAAAAACCGCAATTGCCTTTATCTTGAGCTGAATCTTAGACTTGGTCTTGAACTTGATTTACAATGTTACAACTCAATCAAGACCTACATTGTCATGGATTTGCCAACACAATACCTAACATTTTTTTTTTTTTTTTTTTGTGGAGGGGTGAAACTTTTTATGTGTATTGTGTAATTCATTTAAAAAGTTAATAAATTCTTAGTTTTTTGTACCCTTTATATGAGAACATAATTTAGAATTTATTTATTTTCTCTTGTAAAGTAGTGTGAAAAACCAAATTTAACTAAGCCACATAATTGTATTAGGTTTATGGACAAATTTAAGAATAGAATTAAATTTTTTTCTTTTCTTGCATACTCTAGGTGATAGATGAAGGATTAGGGATTTTTCTATTGACGAATGTGTAATTACAGTTTATTGTGTAATCTAATATCTTATTGGAATTCATTATTGTGTTGGTAAAGGGGCTAGAACTCATTCCCTCAGAGAACTTCACTTCTGTCTCTGTAATGCAAGCAGTTGGATCTGTCATGACTAACAAATACAGTGAAGGGTATCCTGGTGCTAGATACTATGGAGGAAATGAGTACGTGGAGTCTTCTTCATCTCTTGCTTGTGCTTGTCATGGATGTGATTGTGATTTGCATGTTGTTGACCCCTTTAAATTTTTTTATTTTTGAACTTCGCGGTTAAATTTTGACACAGAGAAGCATGGAACTCCCTCACATTTCAGGTACATTGACATGGCAGAATCCTTATGCCAGAAGCGTGCTCTCGAAGCATTTCGGTTGGATCCAGCAAAATGGGGAGGTAAATATGTGCTGCTGTTCTTGCTGATACATCACATGAAATTTGTCTCAAAACCTTTCTGAATCAAATAAATGGTTAGCTGTAACTATGTTTAGGGATGGCATTTTACATGAAATTACCCGTTCTTATGTCTCATGGACATGATAAGAAGTAACTTACTAAATTTTAGGTTTGGTGGCAAATGGAGATATGTTATTGGACAGTTGCTTAATAGGAAATTTAATGGGATTGACTTTTCTTAGTATGTGATGGCTAACAAGTTCTCCTAAATTCATATCACCTTTGTCGTTGTAGTGAACGTGCAGCCTCTATCTGGCTCTCCAGCCAATTTTCAAGTTTACACTGCATTGTTAAAACCTCATGATCGAATCATGGCACTTGATCTTCCTCATGGTGGGCATCTATCCCATGGATATCAGGTATTTACAGCTTTCATATAAATGAATTTGGACTATTATCTCCCTTGAAGATCAGTAGGCATCATTTCCCCAAATTTCAGTAACATTTCTTTTATTTGGGAAGTCATCATAGCTGTGTGGCGTACGATGATCATAAAATTTAATCTTGTTGAGTTTTGAACTTTAAAGTGGATTTAGTCTTTTGCTTGTAACAAAATTTGATTAACTCTCCTTGTTTGTGACACTATCTTTGGCTTATCTTATAACCTTACATTGTTTCTTTTGCTGCTGTGCAGACTGACACCAAAAAGATATCTGCAGTCTCTATATATTTTGAGACAATGCCATATCGATTGGATGAGAGCACTGGCTATATTGACTATGACCAGGTAGCTTTTCAGCTCAACTCCCTTATTTATTTTCAAATCCCCCATATCTATGTGTAAGTGTAAATTGTGTAACATGAAAAGATGTGAATCACAGTTGGAGAAAAGTGCCACACTATTCAGACCAAAGTTGATAGTAGCTGGTGCTAGTGCTTATGCACGGCTATATGATTATGCACGTATTCGTAAGGTAATATATTGATCTCTATCAAGAAATTATCGTGCATTAGTGTATATGGTTTTTAGCTAATGATTGACTTGAGAATCCAAGGTAACATTTTTTTGCTGTTTGATAGGTCTGTGACAAACAGAAAGCTATATTGTTAGCAGATATGGCACACATTAGCGGGCTGGTGGCAGCTGATGTCATCCCATCTCCTTTTGAGTATGCGGATGTAGTGACCACCACAACTCACAAGTCACTTCGTGGGCCACGTGGAGCAATGATTTTCTTCAGGAAGGGGGTAAAAGAGATTAACAAACAAGGGAAAGAGGTATATTTGTTCTTGCCATGTTGACCCCATTTTTTACTTGTTATAATTTACTTTTCCCTTAATATTGTGATGAATTTTATGAAATAAATCAAAAGTTTATACTTTTTGCTTTTCCTGAAGGTATTATATGATTATGAAGACAAAGTAAATCAGGCTGTATTTCCTGGACTTCAAGGTGGCCCACATAACCACACAATTTCTGGTTTAGCAGTTGCATTGAAACAGGTTGGCAGCTAATAAGATTGTCATCATTTAATTATTTCCATAATAGTAGATTTTGTTCCAATTATTTGCAGCAGAAAGGAATCCACACCACTTACAGTTTTTATTAGAATTGAGGTTTTTTGGGTTGTGTCGAACCGTGTGCCTTACCGATCCATCCAACGACCAATTGGTGAAGATGAAGGGGTACAAATCTTTTATAGCATTCGATCGCAAACCAAGTCCATTGGTATTGGAGCGAATTATGAAATCCCTCACAATCCCCCCCTTACAATGTGGCTTCAATGACTTGAACCTATGACCGGGCTCTGATACCACTTGTCGGACCATGTGCCTTAACGATCCATCCAACGACCAATTGGTGAAGGATGAGGGGGCACAAATCTTTTATAGCATTTGATCATAGACCAAACCCATTGATATTGGAGCGAATTGTGAAATTCCTCACAGGTTGCATTGTGACCACTCCCCCAAAAGAGGTTGTTTCATAGTAATGCATACTATAGTGGACATTAAATTGGTTTTGAATGTTGAAGTTCCCAACAAAGTGAGTTCTTGTATTTTTTTTTTCCCCTTTATTGCACATTCTAAATGGTGCTAGGTTCATATTGTTTGATGGGGCAGTTGATACATGCTGGTGCAAAGGCATTATTGCATGAATAGTGTTTTGCCTGAAGCTCATGGTACATTTTATGAGATTCACAGAATGGGAGTGGAAGTGCCAAATTGGTTGGAAAAAAAAAATGAAAATACTTTAATAGATGTGCTTAAAAAGAAATTTTTAGGACCATCCCACCCCACTTTTATTTTTTGGGATGGGAGGAAAAATATATATATATATATATATATATAATTAGTTTGTCCATCACTCGGGCTCTTTTCAATATTTTCAAAATCACACTTCTTATTTTCTTAATCTGTCTGGATGTAGGCTACAACTCCAGAATACAGAGCCTATCAAGAGCAAGTTCTCAGCAATTGCTCAAGATTTGCACAGGTATAATATTTATGAGATATAGCAAAACTTATGCTTGAATCAAAATTTTGTAAATACAACTTTACCTTGTTGACTTACATTGGATTTTGTAATTAATATGATGTTCTCTTATCAGTGGATGGGTCTAATTAATTTGTTTCTATTATTTTATTGTTGAAATTTTGCAGACTCTGGTTGAGAAGGGTTATGAGCTAGTTTCTGGTGGTACTGAGAACCACCTTGTTTTGGTGAATTTAAAGAACAAGGTAACCAAGGCAACCTTTTTTTTCTTTTTCTTTTTAATCTCTTGACTTTTCTAGAGAGGCTTTGATACTAAAATTTGTGTCTTATGAAATCACCAACACTACCATTTAGTTGTGCTTTACATTAGACAACAACTTTGAAATAAATCTGCTACTGAATTTTGGTTAAAAGACAATACCAAGTGTCCTGGCAAAATGCATTAAAGACGTCAACTTTCTCAGATAGACATAGGATGAATAATTAACACAACTGTTATTAATTTCTCTGTGTACAGGGTATTGATGGCTCCAGAGTTGAAAAGGTCTTGGAATCTGTTCACATTGCAGCCAACAAAAATACTGTTCCTGGAGATGTATCTGCCATGGTTCCTGGTGGCATCAGGATGGGTAAAGGCTTTTCATTTATCAGATTGTACTTCTTTAATTATTGCTTAATAATTTAACCTGATGAATTCTTGTGAACTTCAGGAACTCCTGCTCTTACTTCTAGGGGATTTGTTGAAGAGGATTTTGCAAAGGTAGCAGAATTCTTTGATGCTTCTGTGAAGTTGGCAGTCAAGATCAAGGCAGAAACCAAAGGTATCTTTGATATTTAAAGTTCATGCTTCTTGGTCTTGTGTTTGTCTGATCACCAGTCATATGGACATGTACACGTGCTTGTGTTTGTAATGGTTGGTGTGGGGAAAATCTAGGCGCTTGAATCCTGCTTATATAGGGTTAATTGTGGTGTAAAAACCAGGAACAAAGTTGAAGGACTTCTTGGCTGTACAGTCTGCTCCTCACTTCCAATCTGAGATCACAAAGCTCCGCCATGAAGTTGAGGCATATGCAAAGCAATTTCCTACAATAGGGTTTGAGAAAGAATCCATGAAGTACAAGGACTGAGAAAGAAATCCTGTTGTGTTAGGTAACTTATCACCTGATTATCTTTAGAGTCTTGCATTCGTGCTTACGAGGCCACTGTAATAGGGTTAAATCATATTTTTTGTTTGTACTTTTTTTAATTGAGAATAATCTATCAAGAACAAAATGGTAGAATTTTAAAGAATGTAACTAATATTAGACAATCTGACTGATGATTAAGAGACTGAAAATAGGATCTCCAATGGGACAAACATGGTGTTAAGTTCAGCAACTCTCACAGGTTCTGTGGCTGGGGCATAGTTTTATGTTCATTG
This sequence comes from Quercus lobata, assembly GCF_001633185.2. Lineage (NCBI taxonomy): Eukaryota > Viridiplantae > Streptophyta > Magnoliopsida > Fagales > Fagaceae > Quercus > Quercus lobata. Next base: position 37,330,150 of record NC_044909.1, read on the forward strand.
GGATGTGTCCATAGGAGTGTTGTGTACTTGAGGACATGCAGAGAAGAACAATGGAGAGTCGTAGATAGGATTACCTTTGAAAAATGTTCATTTTAATTTGAAATATGTCCTTGGGCTTCAAAGCATCGTTGATAATAAAAATGAAAAGGTAATTATGACATTATTTGTAAGAATGATCTATACATGCAGATATTCTACACATTAGAGGGCTAATATAACATATTTCCAGGGCCCCAAACTATTTGATACATTTGGACTTGAGTCAGTTGAGTGATACCTAAAAGTAGAAAGTAATGCTTTACTCTGCCCTTCCGTTATCTACATCTTTGTAGTGTCTTCGTTTAATATCCTTTTGATTGTTACTTTTGAGGTAGATGGCAGATCACATCATGTTCTGTTTATATATACTTTTCAGTTTTGTTCTAACTGCACATTCTTTTTTCTGGGAACAGGCAGTACAAGCAAAAATCAAGAGAGAGTTCCTAGTTGACAAAGGGAAGGACCATATGTCAAGGATACGTATTTAGAGCCTTAATGTATAAATCCATCAAACCATGATCTGGATATTCATGAATCGTATATAAACATATTAACTGAGGCTTTGCAATGCCACAAACTAGCCTTGATCTGAAATGCAGCTACTTCTTTATCCCTATGATGTATTTAGTTAAGGCAAACTCTGATATGCTCTTTCACAATTGAAAATTTACCTTCATAAACCCCCTCAGCAGAGCCCTTTGGTGACAAAAGTTGCAGGGACTTTTACCAAGAGGATTTGTTGAGGTGATATGTCAATTTAACAACTAGAAATATCACTTGTTAAAGTATTTTGTTGTCAATAAAAGAACATGTTCAATCTCGCCTATACCAAAAAGAAACTCATTAGTATTTTGACCTAACGGTAAAGATTAATTGTAGTCGGTAAATATTTAACTCAACACAATATGTATTAACTTAGGAGAACCACATTAAAATCTAGAAATAGCGATCTCGTTAGATAAACAATTGGAACACTAAGGTGTCTCTCCTTTCACTAAGGGACATTGCTCAAACACTAACATCTCTCAAGTCTATTGCTAGTTGATCACTCTTTCCCTTTCTGCCTCCCCCTTGAACTTGGTAGGAGGGTATTTATAGAGGAGACTTGAGTTCTTTCCCCTAGAAATTGGGGTTGGGAGGATGATTCTATCCACCTCCCCTACTTTTGTGAGAGTGAAGGGATGGGTATAGGGCTAATCCTACTATCCCTATCGTTTAAATGGGTCATTCAGCATTAAATGCATCATGACTATCAATAGGTGACAATAATAAATACAGAGACAACGGTTAGCTTTCTCTAAACATTATCCAAGAACCAAACCAAGGAGATCAATATTATGTGTCCAAGAATTCCCTTTGGGATTTCGCCCAAGGAGATGCTAATAAGGGTTCGGTTGGCCTTAATGGCACGTGATGGGGTTCCATATGATATACCACAAGGAAGTGCAAGCATGCTAGAGTTCATGTTTAATTAAGTAATTATATTGGATATTGCCAAGGGATTTCCCTGCATTGCTATCATAAAATGAATGCCATATATATATATATATATATTAATAAAATCCCTAAAAAAATGCTTTTAAAAAACACTTACAAATTTGTTTTGTGGATAGAGAGAAATAAAAATGCCAAACTTAATTGTAAAAAAATTGTTCCCATAAACTTATTCAATGGAAAATGGTAACATTATAAATTATTTTCATTCTAAGAAAATGGTGTTTTAATCTTGGATTATGTTAATGAGTGCCCCCGAGATTGGGCTACCCCGTCTGAGACCATCTGACGCCCTGGGGTGTAATATAGCCATAAAGGCCCCCATTTTTTGTTTTCTCAAAAAAAAAAAAAAAATGTTAATGAGTGCCCTTTAGAGAATTGGTTAACAATCATTTTTAATAAAGTTTTGACACCACTTTTATTGGGAAATAAAAAAAGCTGTCAAAACATTATTATTATTATTTTTTCTATAAAACTTTCTTTAAATGAATTATTAACTAATGCTCTAATGACATTCGTTAGCATTTCTCTTTAATCTTTAACGAAATTATTTCATTCTTTATCTATAAGATATTTCAAAAATTCATAAATCGATAATGTGGTGAATGGAACTGAGGACTTTCGAGTTTACAGAACTTAAAATCCATTAAACCTGCCGCCCAAAGTCGGACCTCATCATTAATTAACCGCAGGCAATCTTCATAGTCAAAAACCAAAAACGACATTGATCCAACCTATAACAGAGGAAAGAAACTCCAAGTTAACTGAATTTCAAATGTAAAGAAACGGTAAATACTATCAGAGTGTAAGTGAAGGTGCAAGTGAAACTGTTGATCACAAGGAAGTAGCAAGAGCAGAGTGTGAGAACAGTGGAGCTTGATTTGAGTAATGGGCACTGCATAAACAACATTGGTAGCTTCTGTGTTGTAGCATTATGAGCAACGACCTGTAGCTTAGCATTTGTTTTGATTGTATAAGTGATCACACGTGGGACTGTTAGTTATTTGTATATACTCACATGTAAGAGTTAGTTTCAGGTAGTTATTTTTTTTTTTTTTTTGATAGCCAACATATCACTGAATTCATTGATAAGGACCAAAGTCCATTGCAATTACATCATTTTGAATTTGGAGTTCAATAACAGGGGGAGTATCCTCTACCCATATATTACAATCATCAACAAACAATGCATTCCTAGCAAGAGAGTGTGCAGCCCCATTGATGTTTCTCCTCACGTGCTCAGCCCTCCACGCCTTGAAATGACTTAAGCACCACCTAGAGCCTTCAACAATCTTTTGGATAGCTAAGGCAGGAACAACATTCCCTTTAAGTGCATCCATCACTAATTGAGAGTCCCCTTCCACCATTACCTCCTTCAATCCCAAGTCCCACGCGAAGAGAATACCAATTTCAGCAGCTTTTGCTTCAGCTTCTAAGGCACCCCAAGGCAGATTTATCTTCTTACACAGTGCACCCATCATCTGGCCTTTATTATTTCTGATAACCACACCAATTCCACAGCACCTCTGCTCCTTAAACACAGCAGCATCCACGTTTGCCTTATACATACCTTAAGGGGGAGGGGTCCAATGATGAACCCGAGTGGCTGGTTGAGTCTTTTGGCCCTCGGATAGCCATGCTACCCGGTACTCTTTCACATACATCCTTGCTTCCCTTTCAATGGTTTTTCCACTCTTACATGTGCCCTCAAACCTAACAGAATTCCTATTATTCCACAGAAGCCAAGCCGTGACAGCAAACTTCTCCCAATCCATCTCCCCTGCAGATGTCATAAGCTGCCAAACCACATCAATGAAATCCATGGGGGGGCGGTCTAGATTGCCAATCCTGAGCTTTGACTCACTCCATGCTTCTCTCGCTACTCTACATCCCCATAAGATATGCCCCGACGACTCACACTCCCCACACAAGTCACAATTGTCCTCCAAAATAACCTTTCGGTACTTAAGACAATGTTTTGTAGGCAGGACATTTTTGCAAGCACGCCATAAGAAGTGCTTAACTTTGTTTGGGCACTTTAAACTCCAAACCAACTTCCAAATCATCTCCATATGGGATGTATCCGAGCAACCAGGTCTGCCATCACTACCCTTAGAGACCTCAAGGTACCGGACAGCCACTTTGTAAGCACTCTTGACGGATAAGGTGCCATTGGGGGTGAAAGCCCACACTTGGGAGTCAACCGGGTTCATGGAGCTTAAGGGAATGCTTAGGATGGCCTCTGCTTCTAAAGGGAGGAAGATGCTTCTTACCAACTCACTTTTCCATTCTGCTTTATCTTGAGCAATCAGGTTGGCCACGCACTCCCCAACATCCATTGTAGGCCTGGGAGAAATGATTCTGCCTGATCCCGAAGAAGTAAGCCACGCATCCTCCCAGATTTTGATACTCTTTCCATCATCCACACACCATCTAATACCATCCCTAAGCACCGGTTTGGCTACCATCAAGCTTCTCCAAATGTAGGAGGGGTTTTTCCCCACCTGAGCATCCAAAAAAGAAGTTTTTGCAAAATACTTCGCTTTGAGTACTCTGTGGATTAGAGAATCAGGTCTTTGCTGAATCCTCCAACCATGTTTGGCCAGAAGCGCAAGATTAAACGCTCTCAAGTCACGAAAGCCCATACCCCCGTCCTTCTTTGGTTTGCACAAGTTTTCCCACGAAACCCAAGCTATCTTCTGAGCACTATCCTTCTTCCCCCACCAGAAACCCCCAACCAAAGAATTAATCTCCGAGCACAAAGTATCCGGAAGCTTGAAACAATTCATGGTGTATGTAGGGGTGGCTCGTGCAACGGCCTTTATCAGAACTTCCCTACCGGCATTGGACAGTAACTTCCCCTTCCAGCTCGCTATTTTTCTGCTTACTTGGTCTTTGATACGATTGAAAGCCTTCTTCTTACCCCGACCCACCATCGGAGGTAACCCTAAATATTTCTCATGTTGTTGAACAATCTGCGCACCAAACATATTCTTCACCCCATCTTGGATATCCCCCCTTGTGTTCTTGCTGAAAAACAAGGACGTTTTATCCTTGTTGATCTTCTACCCCGACACCTTCTCATAGGTATCCAGAACCTCTGCCACCTGCTTGCATTCCTCCAATGTAGCTCTACAAAATATTATACTATCGTCCGCAAAGAAGAGGTGCGAAACCGACGGAGCTTGTTTATTTACCCCCACTCCCCTTAGCAGCCCCATAGCCTCCTTCTTTCTAATCAACGCCGACAACCCTTCCGCACACAAAAGGAACAAATAAGGGGAGATGGGGTCGCCTTGGCGAAGCCCCCTAGAGGGTGTGATTTTCCCTCTTGGTTCACCATTGATAAGAATCTCATAGGACACCGTAGTAACGCACATCATGATAAGGGATATCCACCTCTCGCAAAATCCCATTTTTCTTATAATGGCCTCAAGATAGCCCCACTCTACCCGGTCGTAGGCTTTGCTCATGTCCAATTTAATGGCCATTAAGCCTTCCTTCCCTTTCTTCCTTTTACCAATTGTATGCATAGTTTCGAACGCCACCACTACATTATCTGAAATTAGACGCCCCGGCACAAAGGCACTCTGTGCATCGGTAATTACCTTATCAAGAATCCTTTTCAATCTATTCGCTAAAATCTTCGAAATCAACTTATAAATCACATTACATAGGCTGATTGGGCGATAATCCGTAATCTTTTGTGGATTTTTGATTTTCGGAATTAGACAAATATATGTATTGTTAAAGTCCTTAGGCATTACCCCTGTATTCAAAGCTTGCAGCACACAATTTGAAACACAAACACCAACAATATTCCAATATTTTTGGTAAAAGATGGGAGACATACCATCCGGTCCGGGGGACTTCGTAAGGTGCATTTGTTGGAGCGCATGCCAAACCTCGTCCGCTTTAAAATTTCCCAGCAGTGCATCGTTCATCTCAGGTGTCACCCTTTCGCCTACAGCCTCCAAGCTTGCTTCAAAACATGAAGGATGGTCGGAACTAAAAATCGAAGAGAAGTAATCCAGGATGATCTTCTCCGTTGCTCCCTGTTCCTCTTGCCAACAGCCTTTCTCATCCAACAAGCCTCCAATCCTATTTCTCCTCTGTCTTTGGCTGGCGGAAGCGTGGAAAAATTTTGTATTCCTATCTCCGTTCTGTAGCCAGAGAACCCGAGATCGTTGGTTCCACATGATTTCTTCCCTGATATGAAGCTCATTTAATTCTCTACGGACTGCACTAATCTCCTCAGCTGTCTCGTGGAGCAAGTTAAGGGATTCAAGCTGCTGGAGGCGATCTTGTTTCTGCTTTAACTTCTTATTCACATTCCCGAATTTATTCTGATTCCACCCTACAAGATTACTTTGGCACCTTTTGAGCCTATCTTGGACGGACATAGCAGCCTCCTCTGTATTCAAATTCCAAGCCATATCCACAACTTCTTTGCACTCTGCCTCTCTCACCCACATTGCTTCAAACATGAATCTCTTTTTCCTTTTCTTCTGCTGCTGACTCTTGTTCAGGGATAAAGCCAACAAATAGTGGTCTGAAGCCGACATCGAAATGTGAAAAACTGTGGCTTCGGGAAAAAGCTGGAACCAAGCTTCATTGGCCACCATTCTGTCAAGCCGAAGAAGCTTACGTTGCTCCCCATGTCGTCCGTTGCACCAAGTAAACTCCTGCCCCACAAATCCTAAATCAACCAGACCGCACCTGCTAAGCACATCACGAAAGGCCCTTATTTGATTTGCATCCCTTTCCCTCCAGCCTAACTTCTCATTTGGATGCAAAATCTCATTAAAATCCCCACACACCACCCACGACATACAACATTGGGCATAGAGGGCTTCTATTAATTGCCACGAACTCTGCCTCTTGCTTGTATCCGGATGCCCGTAGAAACCGGAGATTCTCCACGGACCATTCTTACTCTCCCCATGAACTACAACGTCAATGTGTGAGTGCGAACAACTCTTAAACCGAATATCCGTACCTTCTCTCCAGAGCATCGCTAACCCACCACTCAGACCATTACTCGGAACAATAATCCCCTGCGTAAAGCCTATCTTCTGTTGAAAACCTTTCATCCTGTTGGTGTTCGCCTTTGTTTTCGCCAGAAAAACCACCACGGGGTTTAATTTCCTCACTTCCTCAGTGAGTGTACGGATTACCGGAGGAGTCCCCAACCCCCGACAATTCCAAGCTAACACACTCATGTGGCTCGGTGGTGCTGCACCGCAGCCACCGCCTCTCCGCCATCCATATTCTCATGCTCGTTTGTGATCTCAACTTCTTGAACTTTCCCCTTTCTGCGTTTTGAACTTGTAACATTCGGGTCTAACTCTTGTAGAGGACCTGACCTTTGCGCTTGGTTTTACTTGGGCCAAACGATTTGTTTGGGCTTGGAGTGGTCACTTTCCTGGCCAAGCGTTTCCAGTGGCCACTCGTTGGGCCCAAAGTCTCTGTGACCCAGCCCTTCTCCTGATTATAAATCATGGCAAGTGGGCTTGAGTTGTTATTGGCCCAAGACCCCCCTGCACTTGACTCTAAGCCCAGCTCCTTACCCACTTCCTTACGTGTATCCTGCATAACTGGTTCTTCTTTAGTCTTCTTATCTCCATCCTCTTTCTTCGATGTTTCCCATGACATCTTACCCACTAGATCTGCTTCAGACAGTAAGGGACGCATGCCATTCTTCCCTTTAGGAGTAAGGTTACAATTCACCTTTTCTGTTGTCAGGTTGACCTTACCTCCATCGTGCAAGTTCTTCTCGCTCTGTCCCGTCACCTGTAATTTCCCTGAATTCACGCTAGGGGCATCCCCCTGACAGTGGTTCAGTCCAGTCACGTGAGTATCACCCATTTCCTCTTCTCCCTGTTTTTGGACCATGTCACCGCCGTGCTTCTTCCATATCGGTGCTCCATTATACAGTCTACCTTCCCTGATATTCTCTTCTCCCATGTTTCCTTGATCCCTTCCGCCCCTTCTTCCTGGATCCCCTCTAAGCCACGCTCCATATTGCAACTCCTCTCCACCTGCTTTGTTTTCCGTCCCTACAATTTCCTTGCATTCTTTCATGCCATGATCCAGTCTCCCACATTGGTAGCAGAAATTAGGTAACCGTTCGTACTTGAAAAATACCCATCTAGATTCTCCTCCTTCAATGGTTACCTTCTTCCCCCTAACCAGCTTTTTTGTAGCATCAACCCAAACTCTTACCCTCAAATACTTACCCCACTGCACTCCCTTCTCAGGCACATCCACATCGAGCACCCTTCCAATTTTTCCACCTATCTCCATTCCAGATTCTCGAGTCATGCTCATCAAAGGAAGATTGTATATCTGCACCCAAAACGGAGTCCACTTTATGGTAATATCCTTTGGAACTCTTTCACCCTCAAACTCCTGTAGAAGTACTAGTTGTTTTTCATAACTCCAGGGACACATCTCCAAAATTCGTCTTTTGTCCCTGCCATCTCCAAACTCTACCAAGTACAGATCCTCATCAATCTCAGATATCCATACACCCCTGTTCGGTTTCCATAACATTTTCAGATGTTTACGCAGTGCATCCAGGACAATGATACGCTGCGTGAGGATCTTCATTACCAAACAATTTTTCCCAATCTCTCTCGTTGCCCTTGTGCTTTCACTTCCCAATTCGATATCCTCTCCCTCTTCTTCTGTAAATGTTAACTTACTCCACAATGCTTCCAACTCGTCAGCCATCCTTCAATCAAACCACCCACCCTCAGAACCAGTCGAGAGGGGTTACCTATACTAGTCTCACCGTACAGGAGACCACTAAAACTCTTGCAACAGGGGAGAGTGCAAGACTGCTACTGCCCCTACATGCCAAAGCAAGAGAGGATTGAAATGAATGAAATTCTGATCTCTGTTATATATATAGCATTGTACTCTCTTTTTGTAATGAATGAAATACAGAATTTCTTCATTTCTCTGATAAATACCAAATAGAGCATTGAAAGGATTTACACATGCATCGCTTCCCAAAGTCCCTTTCCAATACCAGGTTCGTTCCCACACAGTTCACACTCTCACTCCGCCAACTCAATGCAAGATCCAGTAGTCGTTGCCATCCCAAGAGCGACAATGACGACAACATTCATAGAAGAGAGGACAATCAAGGTGCGCCTTTACATCTATACAAGAGCAAGGGCCAGCACATCCTCACTAACCCACGAGTCCTTGACTCCATTGTCCGAAAATCCCATATAAAACCCACTGATACGGTCCTTGAGATCGGACCCGGTACCGGGAATCTCACGCTGAGGCTTCTACAAGCTGCCAGGAAGGTTGTTGCTGTCGAAATCGATAAACGAATGGTTGAGATTCTCCACAAACGCGTTGCCGAGAAGGGGTTTGAAGATCAACTCACTGTGAGTTAGCATGTCTATTACATGTTCGATGAAATGCCTAGCTTAAAGTTTTGAGCTTGTGCACGAGTCAATTATTGAGAATGAGCTGCATTTGCATATGGGTTTTGCAGGTTATATGTAAAGATGCGTTAAAGACTGAGTTTCCTCAATTTGATCTTGTGGTGGCCAACATTCCTTATGGAATATCTTCGCCTTTGGTGGCTAAGTTGGTATATGGGGATAAACCATTTAGGAGCGCCACGCTTCTCCTTCAAAAAGAGTTTGCGCGGAGACTGTTGGCTAATCCTGGTGATTCAGAGTTCAATCGCTTGGCGGTAAATGTGAAGCTGGTGGCTGATGTGGAGTTTGTCATGGATGTAAGTAAAAGGGACTTCGTTCCATGTCCAAAGGTTGATTCCTCCGTGATTATTATCCGTCCCAAAGCTGAAATTCCTGATGTGAATCTGGATGAGTGGTTGGCCTTCACGAGAACCTGTTTTTGTAAGAAAAATAAGACGCTGGGTGCTACATTTAAGGGGAAGAGGAAGGTGTTAGAGTTGTTGAGACTGTCCAGAACAACTTGCTCAACCGAAAGTGCTAACAATGATGACAATTATGACTGCAGCAATAATGCTGCTGCTGATGATGATGAAGAAGTGGATAGTGATGAAGTAGACTGTTATTCATCTTCTTGCTCAGAGACACAAATGAGTGTGTTCAAGGACAAGATCATAGGAGTTCTAAAATCAGGTGGTTTTGAAGCTAAGAGGCCTTCAAAGCTGTGTAACAAGGAGTTACTGCATTTACTTGCATTATTCAATCAAGCTGGAATATATTTTTATGATCAATCAAAGCCTAGGATTAGGGATGCAGACAGTATAGAACTTGCTGCAGCTTTCAGTTCATAGCAATACTACCTTCTTCCTCTATTATTTGTTTCTTTCTTTTTTTTTTCTTTTTTTTTTTTTTATTTTTTGCTTCCTAGGTTTGGTAACTGTAAGGATGTTGACGACAGGAAAATCAGGCAGTAGAAATTTCTATTTGCCTAATCATTTTGAATGAATTAAAAAAAAAAAAAAAGACGACAAATCTAGTATACATTATAACGTTGTTATTTTGATGCTATTCGAGCTTAGATGCACCTGGGTGCTAGACTGCTAATCTAGTTCGTTTATTTGCTTCTCAAAAAAAAAAAAAGTTCGTTTATTTGCGGGCACAGACAACATGAACAAAAGTTATATATTTACAAAAAAAATTTCATGGAATGCAATGCTTTCCTGAGAAACAAATTAAACTGAACTACCCATGCGATCATCATGCAAAAGAGGTCCCAGTCCGTTTCTTGGAGTATCCAAAATGGTGATGGTAATTGATCCAAATTCGTTCAACTCTTTCCCCTTGGTGAGTGATGGGGTTTCAACTGGCATTGCCTACAATGGGGTGCCATTGAAAATATGTTTATGCATTTAGATATGTGGACGGAATTTGGAATCATACACGTTGTTCAAAAAATATATTAATAAAAAACCCTCAGGAAGAGGAAACATAAACACATAAAACAGGTGGGGCTATTTTTTTTTTTTTTTCTTCCTTTTGTTGATAATTCAATAGTTACAATGGTGAAGTTGGGATTTAAATCCTATGCATCTTTTGCTGAAGAAATTTAAGTGTAATAAAATGTCCAAACTATTTTCAATCTTTTCATAACTCTTTCTAGACAGACTTTAGGTGTAGGAACAAGTGGAGGCACATGATCCCCCAAAAGTTCTCAATTCTATATAATATGAACCATGAAAATTTGCTGGACCCTTAAAATACACTAGTTGACTCCCATTAAAAAACAGTCCCCCCACCCCCTCAAACTATACATTTTCAATCTTTTCATGACTCTTTCTTGACAGACTTTAGGTGTAGACAGGGGCGGAGGCACATGCGCCCCCCGCCCCCCCCCCCCCAAAATTTCTCAATTCTTTATAATATGAACCATGAGAATCTGCAAAGCCCTTAAAATATACTAGTTGGCCCCCATAAAAAATAGTGCCCCCACCCCCAAAATTATTTTCAATCTTTTCATGATTCTTTCTAGACAGATTTTAGGTGTAGGCAAGGACGGAGGCACATAACCCTCCAAAATTTCTCAATTCTTTATAATATGGACCATGAGAATCTGCTTAGCCCATAAAATATATTAGTTAGCCCTCCCAAACCCACCCCAACCACCCCCCCCTCGGCGGCCCCTCACAAACCCTTCGCTATTCCTTCTTTCTTACTTTTTCCAATATGTGTGCAAGACTTCAAGTTAAAAAAAAAATGTGAATTGTGCATACTGGCAGTTGAGTATTTTTCTTTTTCTCATTTTATCATCATTTCCCCCCGCTTTTGGGCTTGAATTTAGGTGTCAAATAAGTTGTTCCAATATTGATTTTTTTATAGAAGATAATATGGGTTTGTCAAAGAGACGATATACTTTTCTTTTTTAAGATTTCCCATGTCATGTACAATGAGTTTGCTACATGAGTATGTAATACATGATATTAAAAAAAAAAACAAATTTTTTTTTGCTTAAGTTTGCCATTGTTTGTTACTGGTTGATTACTTGATTATGTCTTGAAATGATAATTTTGGTTTATTGGGCTTAAAGGAATAATTGAATAGGGAAAGTAAGCCATGTGGCCCATATCATTGAGAACAAATTATTAATTAAAATTAAAATTTTATGGTTTTTCCAAAATCAATTGTTCCATCATTTCTAATTAAAGATTAAAAAGATGATAATAGATCAATTGTATTCAATGAAAGATCGTCGTTGAGAGCATAACTTTGATGGGATATGCTAATTTATTCTTTTAATATATTTTGTATATCTTTATAGCTAAAAATATATATATCTTTTTTTGGGAAATTTTTTTTTATTAATTTGTATATATTCATTTGAGTTTAGAAAGATTATGATATGTTAAGTTGGATAATTTTATATACAATATATTTATGAAATATGACTAACATAGGAATGCATAATTCGCCCCCCCCAACTAAAAATTCTTGGCTACGCCCTTGGGTATAGGCCATAAAGGGCCCAAATCCATGAACAAACAAAATTGAACCATCAAAAGGATAAACCTTATCACAAAATAAAGAAAATCTCATTGTGACTGACTAAGTGCTAAAATAAACACAAGTAGCCTTGAAGAGGGCTTAGGAACCCCATATCTACCACAAATACTATAAGATTGTGTTTGCTTTGATGTAACATATTTTTTGAAAAATATTTCCCATTTTCAAGTGTTTGGTGTGATGAAAATGCTAGTCAACCTGTAAATTTTTGGTTCATGGGGTGTAAAAGGGTTAATACTTGGGCTCCGGCATAAAACAATTTACGCTTCTTCACTCAACACAACCCGAGCCCCTCCCCCACTCCCACCACCAGCCCCAAGCTCCCAGAATGAACCAATCATGCCTCTCTCTCTCCCTTTTGCATTTGTTAAAAAAAAAAAAAATTCAATTGATTTTTGGATATATTTTGTGAAATCACATTTTGTTTTGGTATTGTGGATTAATAAGACTAGTGTATAATCTCGTGCATATGCACAGATACATTTAAAAATAATCAAAATTACATGTATATAATTTAAAATCTAATTAGAACTACACTCTTCTGTTTTTGCATTCAATAATTTACTTACTACAAAAATTTAAAAAAAAATAGATGGAACACATGCACAAAATTGAACTCCAATTAAAATTAAATTTAGAATTTAATTGAATTTAGACTCTTTAATTTTTGCACCTAATAATTCAATTGAAACAAAAATTTAAAAATTAGATGAGACATGTAATGCAAAATTAGACTCCAGTTTAGAATTTAATTAGATTTTCTCTTAGTTTTGGCTATTAATATATATATATATATATATGACTTATAAACTTGAATTGTTTTCAGTTATACAAAAAAAAAAAAAAAAGCTCATAAATATAAAATCATTCAAAAATTATATTTTTTTTATGGTTTACTTATATTGGACTCCTCGTTTTTTATGCTAAATCAACTCATTTGACACAAAAATTAAAAAACTTAGATTAGATGGGACACCTGGCACAAAATTAAACTCTAATTGAAATCCAATTTTTACATTGAATTAACTCACTTGACACAAAATTTTAAAAACTTAGATTAGATGGGATACATAACTTAAAATTAGACTCTAATTTAATTTCAATTTGAAATCTAATTGGATTTTTTATCAGTTTTATCTATTATTATATATATAGATATATAGATTAAACTGTTGGTATAGTGAATTTTATGTTTTTATTTATTTTGTATTTTCCATTGGGCCCAAACACTGCACTATTTTTTTTGATAAATTTTAAGGAACACAATAAAAAAACAGAGTCTAAGATTGCAAACATGTGCCCCCACTTGTGAATTAGTACATGATCCTTTTGAAGGGTGGCCCAACACATGACCCAAGTTCAAGATGGTCCGAGCCAACAAAAGTTGATCATTGGAAAAGGAACATAAAAAAAAAAAAAAAAAGAAAAAAAAAAGAAGGTTAAATGTGATAGGGAAAGAAGAGTTTTTTGAGAAAGTGTATTTGAAAAATAAATAAAAATAGAATAAAGTGAGTTTGTAGATCAAATTTGGGTGTGAAATTGTGAATTAGCAGATGCTGTCGAACATGCTTTCATGATAAAGTTAACTACTTAACTTTGCATCTAATTCTTCCGACTTGATTCTCAAGAAAAAAACATCTTCCAACTCCACACGTGGAACTTACAATTAGATCCTCTATCCCTTACTCTGTATTGAGACTTTAAAATCCAAAAAGCATATTGTATTTTTGATAACTTAATATGCATGAAAGTGTAATAGCTACTTTGCTTCAATGCTTCTACGGATCAATCAAAGACATCCCACAAGGCAAGGACAATGTCGTAACACATGTCATATACATACATACATACAAACAAAACAAACACGAGTCTCACGTGGAACGCCAATTAAAGTGGCTACCACATTTTTTGGATTGTCTCACAATATCTTCCAAATTCCATATAGAGAAAACGATTGGTTTCCGAAGCAGGAAAAGGAGACAAATATACAAAGGAAAAAAAAAAAAAAAAAAACCAAACCAAATCGAAACAAAAATGAGGCAATATATGTCCTTTGCGATTCCAAGTATAAGAGTCCTTCTTATAGTGAACATGTTAATGGCATCACGCATAAGCCTCTCCCGCTCCATCCATCCACTCCTAAAGGCTAGCCCACGTACGCTTCCCCTTTTATTATCCAAACAACAATACCGCAAATCCTATCCCTGTCCACTCTGGTCTTCTTCGTTCTCTCTCTGCCTCCAAACCTTGCACAAATCCACCATCACCAACCCCACCTCTTTTCTTTCACACTCCTCTTTTTCTTGCTCTTCTACCCCCCTCTCTCCTTCTCTACCAATGGAAGAATCCATCGAAAGCAACCCTCTTCTCCAAGACTTTGACTTCCCACCTTTCGATGTTGTCGAAGCCAAACACGTTCGCCCCGGGATCCGTGCCCTCTTAAAGAAGCTTGTATGTTCTCTCTGGACAATTTTGGTTTCTGGGTTTTTGTTTTTATTCATTTTTGTTGTGGTTTGGTTTTGAGTTTTTTTTTTTTTGTTTTTTTTTAATGGGTTTTTTTAGGAGGATGATTTATTGGAATTGGAGCGCACAGTGGACCCATCATGGCCTAGATTGGTTGAGCCATTGGAGAAGATCGTAGACCGGTTGACTGTGGTCTGGGGCATTGTTAATCATCTCAAGGCTGTCAAGGATTCTCCTGAGCTCCGTGCTGCCATTGAAGAAGTCCAGGTATCTATAACTTTCTCTATGTTCATGTGTGAAGCGCCATTTTATACATATGTACTTTAGATTTTCTTTTTTCTTAATAAACAAACTTTAATTTCTCCTTTATGATTGATTCTTGGGTGACTAAGCCGGAAATTTGTTACATTCCTGTATCTTGAGCATTACACTATATTTGTCTATTGACTTTATTTGCTATATTTTCCTTAGTTCTAGTGTGGCTAGGCCAGGAGCTTTAGCTCTCTTCTCAGATTAATTGTTGTTTAGACTTAGTTATTTTTGTTTCAGGTCCATGAATTTGTGCCCTTTTTTTTTTCACTCTGTTCATACTGATTAGTGCTTATGTTGTTTACTTGTGATTTGCAGCCAGAGAAGGTAAAATTTCTGCTGAGGTTGGGGCAAAGTAAACCCCTTTACAATGCGTTTAAAGCCATTCAAGAATCCCCTGATTGGAACACATTAAGTGATGCTCATAAACGAATTGTGGAATGTAAGTATATGTCAAATGCTTTTATCATAATTATTCATGAGGTTTCTGCACTTAACCTTGTTTTTGTTTTTCATTCCTTTTGGCTGTAAATTATTAGGTAGAGCACTTTCACTTGTACATTAAAAAAAGGAACCACTTTTTAGGATTTTCTGGTTTTGTTTTGTTTTGTTTGTTTTTTTTTTGTTTTTTTTTTTTTTTGTTTTTTTTTTTCTGTCAAGGGTGTAATGCATCAGGGTCAGTTTTGGCGAAATAGCATTTGTACTTTTTGTAAATTCATACCATATATATATATATATATATATTAAACTAGATCTTACGCATCTTGTCTTTGTAATGTTGATTACAATTTTGTAAACCTGTTTTTTTTAATAATTCAATTGTACAACAAGTGGGAGAGAGTGGATTCAAACCTTGGTTCTTATAAAGGAGACTAAGC
Source organism: Quercus lobata (assembly GCF_001633185.2). Lineage (NCBI taxonomy): Eukaryota > Viridiplantae > Streptophyta > Magnoliopsida > Fagales > Fagaceae > Quercus > Quercus lobata. Next base: position 37,345,832 of record NC_044909.1, read on the forward strand.
TGTAAGGCTCTTGGCAATTACAATTTTGTAAACTTGTGCCATCTACCTTTGTTATTTTAACTTGATTTCCATGATTTTATGATTTCTTTTAAGATGCTTCAATTGGATAACCTAGTTTTCTATTGAAAGTTCATCATCTACAGCTGCCTATAGTATGATGTTTTGTAAATGTTATGGATTGGACTTGTGCATTCTGATGCTTTATATGCATGCAGCTCAGATAAAGGAGGCAATTCTTAATGGTGTTTCTCTTGAAGATGATAAAAGAGATCAATTTAACAAAATTGAACAGGTATGGTTGGCTAATCTCTCATTTTGAAATCAATTGTTGCATCAAGTAGTCAGTTCTTGTATTTATAATTTTAGATTCCAAATACTAGTGTCTTATCTTATCTTATATATATATATTGCACATGAAGTTAGTTGAGTATGTCTCACATCACAAAACAAATGTATGATTATTGTCTCCAAACTAAGAGAAAGGGGTCATATTTTCTGAAGAATCATTGTTTGTTTCTTTGATTTTTGTCTTCCTTGAAGTTGCGTTTGTATTTTATTTGAAATAAATACATATGTATTTAATCATGATGCTAGGATTTCGTACTTGAATAGTATAGACCACAATGATATGCTATTGTTTTATAAAAAAAAAAAAATGATATGCTATTGTCATGGCATTTGTTGGAAATATAGATGAATATTTTGTTTGAGATTGTAAAATGGTATCTTTATTTCTTCTGCCCTTCTTTTTCTACATTCCTTACTGTCCTCCTTTCTTGTTTAAATTGAGGAGGGTGGGGGTGGATCTAACATTAAATTCTATTAGAAAACTATAATTTTTCTGCTTATCCTCTGATTTGGTAGTGGACGGCAAATTATTAACTTGGACCAAAGAAGATTGGTGATGATTATTCTGCTCATTTTGATTTGATTTTCCACTGGGCTTGGTCTTTACTTACTTTTCATTTTGACTTCATTTATAGGAGTTGGAAAGGCTATCTCAAAAATTTGATGAAAATGTTTTGGATGCCACAAAGAAGTTTGAGAAATTAATTACAGATAAGAAAGAAATTGAAGGATTGCCTGCTACAGCTCTTGGAATGGCTGCACAAGCTGCAGTTTCTAAGGTATTCCTTGTTGAAATCCTTTTCTTTTGGCTATTCAATCTCTATTTCCTTCTTCAAATTTGCTACAACTAGTTTTATCTTATTTTATGCATTTATAATGTATCTCACCAGGGTCATGAAAATGCGACTGCTGAGAATGGGCCTTGGGTAATAACGTTGGATGCTCCAAGTTATATTGCTGTTATGCAACATGCTCGAAACCGATCTTTGCGTGAAGAAGTCTACCGTGCTTATGTAACGCGTGCCTCTAGTGGAGATCTGGACAATACATCAATAATTGACCAGACTTTGAAGCTTAGATTGGAAAAGGCTAACCTTCTCAATTATAAAAATTATGCTGAGGTATGTTCTGTTATATTTAACAGTACAATTTTTTTATTAGGGTTGCTAAAGTATATTTATTTTTCAGGTAAGCATGGCAACCAAAATGGCTACTGTTGAAAAAGCAAAAGAGCTTTTGGAAAAACTTCGTAGTGCTTCCTGGAATGCTGCAGTTCAAGGTAGTGCATTGTATTTAGTTTCTTCATAGTTGTGAATGAGTTTTAGCTTAAATGGCTCTTTCTCCCCTCATTAGAGTGATATGGAAGATGAGATCATGGGTTCAAAACCTCTTGGGTACCTGTGTAATTAATTACCAATAATAAAAAAATGTTTCTTCATACGAATTAAAAAAAAAAAAAAAAGTTTCTTCATGTTATAAACAAGTTTCTATTTGGATGACCTTTTAAAACATTAAATTAACTTTGTTCTTGGTAGGTGTTATTGCTTGAAATTAAATAATTTTTATTGGGGCATCTCATTGTTAGTTAATTTTTTTTGTAGTCTTTGAAATCTAGTATGGTGGTTTAGTTTTCTCATTTGTATATGTACTTCATATGCCATGTTGCAAATTGAAAATTTACTTCGTTAATTAGTGCTTGATACACTTATTATACCGATGTGAGTTTGGCTATGACATTTATTTTCAAAATAAGATGCTTTTGTTTACCCAAAATTTTTTATGTTTTATATATCTTTAGCATATCTTTTGAAAACAATAACTGCCCAAATTTTCTTCTTTAAAGCCATTGTTTCTCAAAAATTATCAACAAATACTTTTTATGCTGGAAATACTTGAGGATTGGACTCTTTGATTGATCCTTGTAGATATGGACGACATAAAAGTTTTCTCCAAGAATCAGGGTGCACAAGAAGCTGATGATTTGAGCCATTGGGATATCAGCTTTTGGAGTGAGAGGCTTCGAGAGTCAAAATTTGACATCAATGAGGTTGGCTTTGTGTGTGTGTGTGTGTGTGTGTGTATTTATGCACACGTGAATTTGCATTTCTAATCACTTGCTGTTTTGAAATTATAAGTCAATTTGGCTTCCATTATCCAAACTGTAAGTAAATAGTTGTCTTCTATTTCTTGGATTTTGCAATTATGCCTTTTGTTTCAGTTTGAATGGAGACTAGACTCTTTGTTTGTGTTATGTCTATGATGTTGGATGACAAATCTAAGAGGGGGACTTGTGGTTGGGAAACAAAGAAGAACAAAACAAAGGATAGGATGTAGGAATCACCACCTAGAATTTTCATGAAATCAACACCACACCATGAAAATAGAAAAATAGAACCTAGGATTCACCACCAAGCAGGAGATAAAAGATAGGAACCTAGAATAGGGGTGGCAAAATCTGATACAATCCGTGAACATGACAAGACACGAAGTTAGTAGGTTATGAGTTGAGGCCTAATGGGCTCGTTTCATATTTGAGTTGACATAACTGACCCATTTAATAAACATGCCGTGTTCATGTCCAACCCATGGAACCGTTTGACATGTCTGACCCTTTTGACTAAATGTCATTTTACCAATATATCCTTCAAAACCCTTGGTATATAAACTTATTAATTGTTGTGGTATATTTTGTTTGACATATTGTGATTGATTATTTGTGATATTGAGATATTCTGTAATTTTGAATGATTATTTGTGATGTTTGGAGTTTTATATTAAAAACCTATTTGTTTAGTTTTTCATAGTTCAAATCAATTGGGTTAATACTAATTTTTTTTTTTTTTGGGATAAAATCTGATAAGCAAGTTGATACAACTGACCCGTTTAATAAATAGGCCGTGTTAGGGTTGAGGAATTTTGACCTGTTTAATAATTAATAAACGTGTCGGGATACTGTTGACCCACATAGTCAAATACTCATGAGTTAACTTGATACGAACCTGACATGTGAACATGAATTGCCACCCTTACCTAAGAATCACCTATTAGACCTACTTGGAGTCACCATTAAGCACTAGAGAAAAATTTCAAAATGATAAAAGTACACTTAAAATATCCCTAAAACCTTTAAAATGATCAAAATACCTCTTCAAACCTTGAAAATGATAGAAATGCTACTAATAATCTCCAAAATAATTTCTACATATCAAAAACAAAATCCAAAATAATAAAAAGACTCTCAAAACCTCCAAAATACCCTCTTTCTTATTTTTTTTTTGATAAGTAATCAGAGAAATGATATAAATGAGGAAGAATACAAGAACAAGAAGTTCAAGATGATGAACAACAAGAAACAGAAAAAACAAACAACAAAAACCAAAGCTAAGGATATCAGAAAGACAAACTAAGGGAAAACATAAACTCTGACAGAGACGAAGAATCAGTAAAGCCCCAACAACGAGCCCACTCAAAAAGACTACGCTTGCATAAAATCTTTAACTCATCCAACGTCTTCTCCATGTTCTCAAAGGAGCGACGGTTACGTTCCAACCAAACAATCCACATTAAGCACCCTGGAATCAAATTCCAAATATTCGAGTTGTGCTTCCCAAGCCATTGATACCAACAAGATAACAAACCCACCGTCGTTCTTGGCATAACCCAATGCACACCAAAAGCTTGAAGCATGAAGGACCATAAAGAATGTGTAACAGGACAATGAAGCAAAAGATGGTCTACCGACTCCCCATCACCACAACACATACAACACCGATTTACCAAAATGCGATCCCTAAGCATGAGATTATCCAAAGTGAGAATCCGATTGTGCGCAGCTGTCCACAAGAAGAAGGCCACTCGCTTAGGAATCTTTGGTTTCCACACACCCTTCCAAGGAAAAAAGAAGTTATGATTACCCTGAATAGCTTGGTAATACGATCTGGTATCAAACTTACCATCCCTTTTGAGCTGCCATCGAAGCGTATCCCTCCTATCCCCCCGAGGAGTACGAGGATGGATACGGTGAAGAAGAGAATAAGATGCAGCTAGCTCCCAATCTTCAAAAGCTCTAAAAAACCTTAAGTCCCACACTCTGGAAGTACCTCCTTCCGGAGTCCACAAAACCTCAGAGATGCATGCATCCTTGGCTACTGAACAGACATATAGCTCAGGATAGAGGTTTTTTAGGGTATAGTCTCCAATCCACCTATCATGCCAGAAGCGGATACGAGTGCCTTCACCCACTATAAAAGACAAATGCTTAGAAAAACTCTCCCACCCTTCATGGATGCTTCTCCAAAGACCACAACCATGAGTCCTCCTGCACACTTTTGTACACCACCCCCCGTGACCCTCACCATATTTTGTGGAGATTACTCTTCGCCAAAGATGGGTAACTTCATGCCCAAACCGCCACAACCATTTACCTAATAAAGCTTGATTAAAAGATGCCACACTTCTTATCCCCAAACCACCCAATTTAATAGGTAAACACACTCTATCCCAAGCCACCAAAGGATATTTGAAGCTCCCCTCAGAAGACCCCCAAAGGAAATTCCTCTGAATACGTTCCATTCTAGCAGCCACAGCTTTAGGAATCGTGAAAAGAGATAGAAAATACGTTGGAAGACTTGAAAGAGTACTCTTAAGTAATGTGAGCCTACCACCTTTAGACAAATAGAGACGCTTCCACCCTGAAAGATTCTTTTCCATCTTCTCCAAAATAGGATTCCAAATCGAAGCAGTCTTAAACGAAGTTCCCAACGGCATTCCCAAATATTTCATAGGCAAACTCCCCACTCTACATTGAAGAATACTAGCCAATTCAGCTATATTATTCACCTCCCCAACAGGGACAATCTCACTTTTCCCAACATTAACCTTCAAACCTGTAAATGCTTGAAAACAAGACATCGCCAACCTTATGGACAACAACTGATCCCTAGAGGCATCACAAAATAAGATTGTGTCGTCCGCAAACAACAAATGAGAAATCCGCACACCAACAGAATTCACTGAACCCACAAGAAAACCCCGAATAAGGTTATACTCCTCAGTCTTCTTCAAAATTCTGCTCAAAACCTCCATTATCAAGAGAAACAAAAGAGGGGATAGAGGGTCACCTTGTCTTAACCCACGAGAACTTCCAAAGAAACCTTCAGGGGATCCATTAACTAGGACAGAAAAACGGACAGATGTAACACAAGCCTTAATCCACCCTATCCATTTCAAACCAAAACCCATCCGGTCCAACAGATAAAACAAAGCCTCCCAGTTAACATGGTCATAAGCTTTTTCAATATCAAGCTTGCAAACCACCCCCGGTAACCGGCTCTTGAGCCTACTATCCAGACACTCGTTTGCAATGAGCACTGAATCTAGAATCTGCCTTCCACCGACAAAAGAATTCTGAGTCTCGGAGATGAGCTTATCCAAAACCGCCCTCAGCCTGTTCGCCAACACCTTGGACAACAACTTGTACACACTGCCCACCAAACTGATAGGGCGAAAGTCCTTAATGTTAATAGCATTACTCTTCTTAGGGATTAAGGTAAGAAAAGAAGCATTCAAGGACCGCTCAAACATAGAGTGCCGATGGAAAAAATCAAAAAACTCCATGACCTCCTTTTCCACAACACCCCAACAATGATGAAAGAAAGCCATGGTGAAACCATCTGGACCAGGGGCTTTATCACCCTCCATCTCCCTTAAGACCTGGAGAACTTCCTCCTTTGTGAACTCCTTCTCTAAGGACAACCTCTCCTCCTCCTCAATACAAGCAAAATCTAAACCATCCATAGAAGGGCGCCCCAAATCAGTTTCCTTATACAGCCCTTGGTAGAAGAGAACTACCTGAGAGCGCACCTCCGCCTCATCCTCATAAAGAACACCATCCATCTCGATCTTCTTGATGTGATTAGCATTTCTATGAGAGTTTGCTAATCTATGGAAGAAACGAGTATTATTATCTCCCTCCTTCACATACAAAGCTCGAGATTTTTGCCTCCAAGAAATTTCCTCAAGGGAAGCTAACTGTTCAATTTCTCCTTTGAGATGAATACGACGGAGTTGATCCTCACCTGAAAGCCCCAGCATCTCCTCTCTCGCATCTAACCCCAACAATTCAGTCAACAAAAATTTTTTCCTAAGAGCCAAGTCACCAAACTCCTCCCTATTCCATTTTTTTAAGTCAGCTTTCAAAGCCCTCAGTTTTTTAGCCAAAATAAAACCTGGTAAACCCACAAAACTGTACCCATTCCACCAATGTTGAACTCTATCAACAAAACCCTCAGCTTTCAACCACATATTTTCAAATTTAAAGGCACTCCGACCACGACGAACAACACCAGCTTCCAACAAAAGCGGGCAATGGTCTGAAATAACACGAGGAAGCACCCTTTGGGAAACATTCTCAAAATGTTCCTCCCAATCAAGAGAAACCAAAGCCCTGTCAATTCTAGACATAGAGGGAAGACCAGAGTCTCTAAACCAAGTGTAGGAAGCACCCTCTAACGGTAAATCAACTAAAGAATTGCTGTCTATAAAGTCCGAAAAAGCAAACATAGCCGGACTAAACAACTCACAGCCAAGCCTTTCACTTGGGTACCTAATGCAATTGAAATCTCCTACTACGCACCATGCCATGGGCCATCTGGCATGCACTTGAGACAACTCCTCCCACAAACCAGCCCGCTGACCATCTTCATTGGGGCCATACACACCAGTACAAGCCCAAACAAAGTCATCCACCACCCCTCTCAATAAAACACTGACAGAAAACTGTCCAACAACAATGTCCAATTGTTCGAAAACCCTCTTATCCCAAATCAGTAAGACCCCTCCCGAAGACTGCACCGCGTCCAAAACAGCCCAGTCAATAAAAGGACTCTCCCATAAACTCCGAACAAAAACAAGATCAGTAGAAGATACTTTCGTTTCTTGCAAACAAACAATATCACACTTCCAATCTTTTAGAAGATTCTTGCAAACCTCTCTCTTCCGGGGATTGTTAAGCCCCCTTACATTCCAAGAAAGAAGTCGTATAGTCATTTCCAACTACCAACAGCCCCTGCAGCAGTCGATGAAACTCTGCTCCTACTTCTAGAGGAGACACCCTCGTAATTAACATTAGAGATAAGCCCCTTAAGCTCCCTGATACCTCGTGACCCTGAATTAGCTGTTCGCTTGGGCACCCCAGCATCAATTACCTTGAGGCACTCCTGTTCCAAAAGGCGAAACAGAGCCAAGCATTGAGCTTCATGTTTCACGATAGGGAACCCCACCATGTTACAGAAATTTTTCATCAATTGAGACACCCAATTCGACGGTGATCCAGACTCCATCACCTGAGTTCCTTCTGTAGAGTCCTGAACCAACACCAACTCCCTGAGAACATTGGGTTCCCACCGAGACACAGGGTCACACTCCAACACACAGAATTCTTTTTCTCCACTTCCTCCAATTTGGTCAGACCCTTCACTGGACTCCCACGGACAAAGGTGAAGCCCAGAAATAGGCTGAAAATCCTCAACAGAACCCACTGACCTTTGCTGCGACCTATGGGCATGGTGTTGACACCTCTGATCTTCAACAAGATCTTCCCCTACCACAAACTCAGCTTCAGCCCCATTACCCAGGTCCGAGAGAGGAGAAAAGCGATTTTGCACCATAATCTCTTTCTTATGGCAGCGGCAGAAGCACTGACTCTATAAGTGAGCATCTCAGGTGTGAAGGCACGACATCGGCAGTGGTAGTGTGATTCTATCTGTTCTAGTCTAGGTCTACCGGTGGGTCTGCTTTTCTTTTGAAGAAAACAAAGAAGTGAGCTTTAAGACATTCTTTGATCCTTGTTGTACAGGAATGGCCATTTTCACAAAATAGGCAAGGCATAGGTAGTCCCAACTGCACATCTGAATGTTTTGGGCAAGGCTGAGGACATAGGAGATTTAGATGATATATTGAACAACAAATCTAATTATTAAAAAGAAGATCTAATTATTAAAAAGAAGTATGGGGTACGAGGGTCCACCAAATCCTATAACTTTCAAAACTACCAAAATACTCTCAAAACCTCTAAAATGGCTGAAATACCCAACATCCTATAAAATGACCAAAGTACCTTGGAAACCTCTAAATTGACATAAATACTCCTAAAACTTCCAAAATGATCAAAATATCCTAAAAACCTCTAGAATGACTGCAATACTCTCAAATCTACAAAATGACCAAAATAAACTTAAAACCTCCAAAATAGTCAAAAATGCCTTCAAAACCTCCAGTATGACTGAAATAATCCCCCTCCCAAAACCTCCATTATGACAAATCTACCTACTTAAAACCATCAACATGATGAGAATACCAAAGTTATCGGTGGTGGGTGGTTGCTCTGATACCATGTTATTTTTTGGGAAGTTTGTAGGGTTAAAATTAAATTAGCCTAACACAATACATATTATTTATATACTTTAAAAAAATACATATTATTTATATAATGTTAAGTGATTTAAATGTAACTTGATCCGGCAATATGTATTGTACTTGAATGAGTTATACTTTAAATGTTGCCAAATTCTTACTTTCTTTTTACTTGGAGAAATTTCAGTGTTTCCTGTTTTTCTTTTCTACAGGAAGAGCTACGACCATTTTTCTCCTTGCCAAAGGTTATGGATGGCCTTTTTGACCTTGCAAAGACATTGTTTGGAATTGATATTGAGCAAGCTGATGGTTTAGCTCCGGTATTATATTTTAGTTACATCATACTTAGGAAAAAAGGTTGTTATACTATTTTTTGCTTTGTATTAAAATATGGTTGTTACTTTCAGGTTTGGAACAGTGATGTTAGATTCTACCGTGTCAAAGATTCTTCAGGTAATCCTATTGCATACTTCTATTTTGATCCATATACTCGGTCATCTGAGAAAAGAGGAGGTGCATGGATGGATGAGGTTGTTGGTCGAAGTCGTGTGTTGTCACGTGATGGTTCCTCTGCAAGGTTGCCAGTTGCTCACATGGTGTGCAATCAAACACCACCAGTGGGGAGCAAACCAAGCCTAATGACATTCCGTGAGGTAAGTAAAGTCAATCACTTTGGATTTAGCTTATTTTCTATAAATTCTAGTTCCTAAGATAAAAATATTAGAAAAATAAAGTACGATTACTAGTGGTTCTGAGTTTTAAATATAATTTGTTGTCAGATTTATTAATGATTTTTTTGCAGGTTGAGACTGTCTTCCATGAATTTGGTCATGCACTTCAGCATATGCTGACCAAGCAAGATGAGGGTCTAGTTTCAGGTATTCGGGGGATAGAGTGGGATGCTGTTGAATTACCTTCTCAGTTCATGGAAAACTGGTGTTACCACAGGTAATTGTGTCCTTGTAGATAGTTAGCTTTGGGGCATTTGATTTGCGTGAACTTCTCATTTGTGCACTCTGAATAGGAACTCTGACCCATAACGAGACAACTCCTTTCCCATATTATACTTAATTAAGCAATCAGGTTGAATACTAGCTTTTATGGATGCTTGACATGCAAACTGCCAGTACTTGGTAAATGAAAATGACCTCACCTTTTTAACCATTACATATGATATTAATTTATCTAGATGTTAATGTTTAATGACTGAAATGTAGACACTTTTTTTTTTTCTTTTTTCCTTATTAATATAGTGCTATTATGTGACAATATACAGGTTATTAGCATCTCATTGCTTTATTCTTATGTCATCATCTAATTTTTTCTAATGTCCTTTTTAGGGATACTTTGATGAGCATTGCAAAGCATTATGAGACCGGGGAGAGTCTCCCTGAAGAAGTATATTTGAAGCTCCTTGCAGCTAGGACTTTTCGGGCAGGCTCACTAAGTCTTCGCCAGGTTTGTGTGTTTGGTTGGTGTTATTTTTTCTTCCCTGTTATCTTTTGCCATTTATTTGTCATGTATCCTTTGGTAATCTGATGTGATTTTAGTATTGGGTCTTCATTTCAACTCATGTTCCATATTAAATGGCATGTGATGTTCCAGTTCCTATTTTGCATGCTTGTAACAATCTGGACTTTAGGTAGCATTGTGTTGCCTTAACTGAGTGTGATTGGCATTTAAGTCTTAAAGAGGTGCTGTGAATAAATTTGGAAGATCCATTGAGATAGAAGCTGGTTAAAGCCATTAGAAATCTTTAGAATGTGCTCTTAAATATAGAGATGAGAGCATTGCCACATAATTTGTGAGCTTGTCTTTTGTATACAGAAGTGCATTGTCTATCAGCTTGACTATGGGGAAAAAAAGTTTTCCCTTTTCACTGCAATTAGTCTATCTCTTTATTTTTTATATTGGGTAATAATTGAATATAAAAGCTAGCCATGGGGTGGATATTAACATTGATTCCATGTTAGTGTTTTTATAAGGGAAGCCAAATATTTTTATGGTTAGATGGGTCTGGTGGTGTTTCAAGATGCTCTATTGTTGTGATAACCTCCTGTCCTTGGTTGGAAGATATAAATGGATGTAATGAGTTCTGAATCCATCATCTGACCCTTTGCCCCATTCTTATGGGGTATGTATGATTTGAGCCAGCGGATATTGGCAATCACCTCCTTTTTTCTCCCTCTGAATATTTTTAACTAAGAGACTGAAAGGAAAGAAGACCTGCCTAGGATAGCTTCCTGGTCTTTTGCCTTTGCATTGAAAATGACGGGCTTTATGAAAAACGAACTATTAAGTCCGTATTGAATTAAGTGGGAGTTCGATGAACAATCCTTCTTGGGAATTGGATTTTTATTTTATTTTATAGTATTCTTAATCTTACATGCAATTTAAAGACTTATGATAAGGTGGGTGTGTGTATTATTTATTTATTTATATTTTATACAAGTAAGAGAATTATATATTGGAATGAAGGATTGCTCAAAGGTGTGAGCATCCTTAAAAAATTACAACCGGGCACTCATTAGGTCCAAAAAGGTGGGGGTGTGCATGTGTAGGGTTTTGGGTATTTTTCAACCCAACCTGACGTCCTCAGGTTGAGAAATCTCCAACTCAACTTATGTTGGCTCTAAAATCCAACCCAATTCAACCATTAGGGATCAATTTGGGGCAATATTGTTAGGCCTCTTAAAATTTTTAAGAAATTGGGTTTTCATCTAACTATTTAAACCTATAATTCAATACATGATTTTAATTACACAATTGGGTCTAATATACCAAATTCATTAAAACTAAGTCCCAAAATCTAAAATAAATCAAATCAACAAATTCAAGATGCATATATATTTTAAAACTATCAATAACTAGATTGGGTCAAGTTATTCGGGTTGAAAATTTTGTCAATTTGAACCCAACCTAACCCAAGCTTAAAAGAAAATCCTAGAACCCAACCCATCAACCCATAAAAACCAACCCAAGGCATTGGTTTAAGCTGGGTTAGGTTGGGTTCATCTAGTTGGTGTGTTAAATGCATACCCTTGTGACAAGGTTTGGTGCTGGAATGGGCATTTGAAAGTGGTGATCTCATGTTGATGGGGAACATAATTGGAAGCCCCCTTTAAAGACTTATAAGAGGCGGGGGAAGGTTGGTTTGAGTACTCAAGCATTAATTTGGGATGTTACGCATGATAGAAAGCTCTCTTGGGACCTTTCTTAGCAATTCGCTGTTTTTACACCAAACAACAATAAACTCCATTTAAATCCATTTTTTTTTTTTACTTAACCTTATTTGAACACCCAAAGGTCATATCCTATTCAAGTACCCCACAATCTCATCAAGATTCCTAATTTAGTTTCAAATTTCTAAAAGTCCTAATTCCTACATTACGTCATCAAGAAATTTTCTCTCTTGAAGCTCATCCTCTTCATCATAAATGATCCGCTTGTTCCGAAATGACCTAGCCCAATAGGGAAATCCCAATTCATTGGGCCTTTCGATACAATCAAATAGAAAGCCCCAAGGGCACCATATTCTAGGAGCCCAAACTATGTGATTGAATAAATCCTCTTCTATCTGTTGCGGGTCGAGGACTCCTTCTCGTTTCCCTTCTTCTTCAAACTTTGATTCGTATTGTTCATAGAGAAATCTTTGATCAACGATAGAACAAGATCTAGTTTGCATCATATCTAAGGGATTCCTTGGTTTGGGCCGAAGAAGCAATGTCATTCGATCATTATCAAACTGAATGCAATCTTTTTCTGTCCATGAGGGTCCCATCAGGGCTCCTTCTACTTCTAATAGGCTATGAACTAGATCAGAATCATTCTCAACGAGTCCATAGGAAGTGATCCCATTTTTTTCATCGGGTTCGAGTAAAGACCAAAGGTCTTGAGCGACTGATCCAGCAGAACAACTCAAAAGGTAAAGAAGTATTGTTAATTTCTTTATGCTCGTTCCAAGTTAAAAGTACCATTTGTACAAATAAGAATCCCCTTTGTTACATGATTTCTTCTTCATATAGATAGATATAGGATCTATGGAGCAATTACTTAGAAGTACATTTTGTGCAACAGCCTTTCCTATCTGATAGAAAAGAATCCCATGATCATGAATTGATCTTACCTAGGATCACAAATCCCAAGTTTGTTTATAAAGAGCAGATCTAATTATATTAGTATCTAGAATTAATTTTTCTGTGTAATACTAATTGATAGGGCCTCATTGGTAAGTGTTACAAGATCTCGTACATTGGAACCCATGGTTATGGACCCGAATCCATTAGCATTAGTATGGAACATTTTCTTTTCCAAGTGAAATCCCCTAGTATATGAAAGAGTGAAAAAGTGCTTTCGTTGTTGTGGAATAAGAAGCCTTCGTATCTTAATGCATGTATTTAATTTATTCGGAGCTATTAGAGCGGGATCTACATCCAATGGCAGGGAGGTCAATGATGTTGTAGCTAATGAGGAAGATTGATACTTTTATCTTGGAGAAAGACTCCAAACATGTCTGATGTGGGAAGTCAGAAAGCACATTTATGATAATCTTTATGAGTTATTTTAAAGATGTTCATATTTAATGTGGATCTTTTGTATGGGTGGAAATATTTAAAGTTGGACACGAATCCCTTATTTATTTATTTATTTTGTGATATTTCCCATAATTTCAACTTTGAACAAGAATTAGATTGCTGTTTCTTTTGATATGTTTTGATTTTAATGTTACATTTTTCTCATGGAAGTCATAATTATAGAATTGCATTCCTCATTATGTGATTATGTTTTGACGAGTGAAGGTTGTGATTCTGTGGGAAGTAATAAATTAAAATTTCTATAATGTTCATATACATGACTGACTTCTATTTTCTTTGCCTTTATTATAATTTTACAGATCAGATTTGCCAGTGTTGATTTGGAGCTTCATACAAAGTATGTTCCTGGTGGGTCAGAATCCATCTATGATGTTGATCGAAGGGTTTCTGAAAAGACGCAAGTGATCCCGCCACTACCAGAAGACCGGTTTCTTTGTAGTTTCAGCCACATATTTGCAGGTTTGCTCTCCCTCTCAAATTTACTGTCTCAATATCATTTTTACTTCTTTAACTGAAACCTAAACTTGTGATATTTTCTTTTATATAAACTCTTTGTGAATATTAGGTGGATATGCGGCTGGATACTTTAGTTACAAGGTATTATCTATTCCTGTAATATTCATAATTATCTTTTTCATTCATATGGTGTGATTCTTTCGTGAACACTGGGCATGCTTTGTACAGTTGCGTGTTAACTCCTTTGTTTATTCCTCCCTTTGAGTTTATTCTGATACCATATTTTTGCATTTGGCAGTGGGCTGAGGTGTTGTCGGCAGATGCATTCTCTGCTTTTGAGGATGCTGGACTGGATGACAACAAAGTAAGTCCAAAAGAGCTGTATGGAAAGATAGGCCTTTATAGTCGTGTAACTTACCTTGATTTTTTTATCTATTCCAATTTCATTTTCATACAGAATATAATTTCTAAATTAGAGCATATCATCTTCATGTTGCACCAGGTTGATCTCTTTATTTATAGTTTCTTGTTTGAATGATGGTGCATTGGGGCACCTCGTTGAAGACTCGGTGTCCATTGCATTTTTGGGTTCACAAATTTTGTCAATTATTGTGGATCATCTCCAAATTTAGTCAAGTTATGTAATAAAGAAATATGAAAATTTGATAAGTAGCAATTATTTATAGATTGTAGACTATGTTGATAGGGAGGCCTTAACCATGGCATTTGGGCATCCAGGTACAACTTGAGACAAACATCCCAAATTGAAGTGTCGTTTTGGGGTCATTAGCCTTAAGTTTGCATACAAATGTCCATATTGACTTTTTAGCCCTAGCACCACATATAATTCTGGAGACAAAACACTTTTATAGGTTTGCTCTCAATAATTAGTAGTCAGAACTCTGTGGCATTTTATAATGGGAGTGATTTTTATGTTTTGCAATAGGCTGTGAAAGAAACAGGGCATAGGTTTCGAGAAACAATCCTTGCTCTTGGAGGTGGCAAAGCACCAGAAGAGGTTAGAAAAAAACTTCTTTTCATTGGTTTTCTAATTGAATAAGCATTGGAGGGCTTTATCTTAATTCATTGCATTGTAGTTTATTGATTGATCTTGTACTTTTCGAGATTTCTCTTCTTTGATTTTCATAATAATTTATGTTGTTGCATCCAGGTATTTGTGGAATTCCGTGGTAGAGAACCTTCACCAGAGGCACTGCTCAGGCACAATGGGTTATTAGCCATCCCAGCCACAGCCTCTGCATAAGTCGTAACATTAATTGTCACAAAGAACATGCATATACTTGTTTATTTGGTTTTTGATGTTATTGTACATCTTGGCTGAAATAAATCAATTTAACCGCTCTGCACCAAAATGAAAGATCCTAGAATAAATTTTAAGTTATGATCTCTCAAATGGGTGAAATTAATGGTACAAGTACGTTTGAATGGGACCTTTTCCTCTGGCTCTTACCATCATAACATTTACCGAGGTGTTATTTTCTTGTTCGGATAGTTGACTTTTTGGTTAGATGGAAATAAATTTGTTTTTCAATCAGAATTGCCAAACTAAAAAAATCCATGAGGAGTGCATTAGGAAGGCTATTGAATTCCACTTTCTTTCCTCCTCACGTACCTCTCCATGAGCTCATGCTGATATTTTTCAAATTTGGTTCAGACCACATGTAGCAAATGGATCATCCTTTTGGAATTTGTGACTAGAGCTAGATGCCTCATTTGGAATGTAGAGGGTGCTTTGGTCCAGGGTTTTTTTAGAGCGGTATTGTGACCAGTGTAGATGCAGAATATCGATTGATTGATCATAGCTTGTGGGGGAAATAGATGCTAAGAAAGTTGTAAACCCTGTTTCTAGCAACTATACCTCCAGTTGACTGGTACAACATATTGTGGTGGAATGCAGCACTATTCTCAGCTTGAGGACTATTCTCAACTTTCCTCAAGCTACAGGGAAACTAACAGAGCAACGGATGCTCTTGCTAAACGGGATTGTAACAAGCAGGACATTTTGCAATCCATCATGAGCCCACCTGTACGTGCCCAAATTTCCACACTGGATTGGGCCTAGTGGTGGGCTCACAATTTATTTGTATCGTGGGTTATGGGTTTCCTATTATGGGTAGCTCTCAATTGAGCTTCTAAACTACACTTCTTTTCTCTTGTGATCCTTTTCCCTCTCTCCCTTTAAGTTGCCCTTTGTTGATAGTATTCTCTCCCTCTTCCACTCCCTATCTTCGCTCCAAATGACTAACCCCTTCTCTCTGCTCCTTTCTCCAATTTATAGCTTAAGGTTGGTAGGGTGCTCATGATCACCCTTTGGTTTCACTCGTGTGGGTGGGGCCCGATTTGATTATTCCTAATAAGGAATATACTTCCTTGGAAATTGTGGTAATAGTATTGGAATTGGTTCTAGCTTCCAAAAGGTTGCTCAATAGCAATATTCTCCAAGGCAACACCGAGCTGCCAAGGTCGTGGGTTGCCCTGGTTAGTACAGCCCCCGGCCAATCCCATACATTATCAACATGAGCTTGTCTAGCTTGCGATCAATAGAACGGGCATACCATTGAGTTTGGGCTTAAGACGGTCTTAGGGGTGTGTCTGGGCCAAGGCCCGATGGGCCTAGGGCTGTATGCTGGACACCACCAATGGATTTATCTTTTATTGTGAAATTTACTACCCGCTTAGTTTAGGAATTTTGAAGTTTTATATGAAAAAAAATTTTGGCCTAAAAAGAAGAGAATAATATACATAAAATGAGAAAGAAAATGGAACAATAAAATAAGGATATTGTCAATAGTCAACATCCCCCTCCCCACCTTAAAAAAAAAAAAGGGATGGATGTATGTTAGATTGCTTAAGTTTTGATTTTTAAGTGTCTTTAAAGGAGCTCTAGTATGCTATTGCAATTTCCATTATAAAAAAAGTATGCTATTGCAACTACTCAAGGCATGCTTTATACATTGTAACTATGATTACATAAGATTACACAAGAAAGCACTGACAAAGCTCCTACTATTCATCTATTAGGTGACTATAAGTAATAGAACCCTTGAATTTGTAATTTATAATAGGGGTTTGAAAATTGGCCAACCTAATGCTGGTGAAGATCGACGGTGGGTCTCTGCCCCCATCACCTGATGGCTCGGTTGGCATGTTTAAGCATGAAAATCTGATTTTCAATCAATCCGATACACCAGAAAATCGTTGTTCTTTGTCAAGACAAGTGGTTTGCCGTTCTTTTTTGTTCAATTTGTCAAGATCCAACAAGATTTCTTTGAGATTTGGCCTAACCTCTTCAAGATTCGTCGATATCTAGCCAAATCTCACCAAATCTAGGCCAGATCCAACGGATTTCGGTAAGATCTGGCAGAGTTTTGCCCAACTCAACTTTGACCGACGACTAACTGGTACTTGATGAGGTCCGACCACCTGAACCGACTCCTTTTACATGTGGGCTGTGGCGAGTCTAGATATAAGGACCCAAAGTGATCGGGTCAATTCTAGGTTAGTCACAAACCCGACCAAGACCGACTTGTGGATGTCACTAATTTATAATTTGGTATAAGATGATAAGATAGTAGACTGAAATAATATTTTAGTCAAAATTCATAAATTACTCATTTTTATTAAATTATATTTATACTATTAATAAGTCTAACTTAGCATCCTATTACATATATAAATCTAATAAGTTTATAATTAATTTGATGTCTTTTGTTCAAAACTATTATCTCCATAAATATTATCGAAGAAAAATATTGATAATGTCTTTCTTTTTTATGAATATTAAAGTCTAAGTTTACTTGCTTGACTATGACAAATTTAGACTTAAAAAAACATTTTCCTAAAAAAATAATCCCACCATGGTTTGTGTGTGTGTGTGTGTATATATATATATATATATATATATAAAAGATTAGAGAATATTGTTATGCTTTTTGAAAAATTGTTAGAACAAAAAAAAAAAAAAAAGTCATTAAAATCAACACAATTATCCAAATTTAAATTTAAACAAAAAAGAAATTTGTAGATACCGATTGCAGTGGGCATTTTTTGCAATGTTGGGTTGGACTACCTCCTGCGGTATTTGGCCCAAATGTTCTAAGTAAGGGAGTCGGGACCGGTCCAATTATAACTCACTTTGGTCCGGCTTGTACACAAACTATGCCCCGTTCGCCAGAGTTTAATCACAAACCCATGGTAGGCAGAATCACTGTAAGTAAGTTATGACAGGCAGATATAATAAAGTTGATATAAAAAACACAATCACTATTTTTAGCCACAATAAATAAAAGTGAGCAACAAAAGGCTCTTTGTACACAGAATAAGCTAAGTGAAGGATTAAAAAAAAAAGTTAGCAAAATCAAAGCGTTAGTCTGCCACGCCAAGTAATACATGGGGTTGAAACCAAGAATGCCACGCCAAGTAATACATGAGGTTGAAACCAAGAAGGGAAAAACCATTCCCTCAACACGAGTAATCTCAGAGAAGAAATTAATTGCTTTGAGAGAACAGGCCTAAATGGTCCATGCCCAAATACAAAACTTTTGCCTTTTATAGAGAGCAAAGCTATTGAGGGAGAGAGGAAATCAACCTATTGGTGCATGCCTGCCACTGTAAACTCTCTGTTTTTCTTTTCCTCTCCTTCCTACTTCTTAGTTTTCTTTTTCTTTTGTTTTACTTCCTTTCCTTCTCAATGCTTACTTCTGGGTTATTTTTTTCTCTAAAAATTCCTATTACTGTGATTTTTCGAATCTCCTTTCTCAATGCATAGTAAGGGGTCCTTTATAGAGCCTACCATGACTGATATTTACTGTTTTAGCCCTTAAGTGTCTTTGTCTGGTGTGGATGTCCTTACTGACCACTTACTGGTCGTTAGTGATTTAGCCACCACCACTTACCTGTGTTGGCTATGCCGCTCCCCTCTACCAGATAAAGAAGGCTATTTTGTTTGTTTGCTTGCTGTGGCTTTTTCTACCCATTACAGTGTGTGTGCTCTCTCTCTATCCCTTATGGCATGCATCTGGTAGTTCCAACACATCCTTACTTCTTTTGGGTAGCATGTCATCCTAGCAAGACATTTCCCCCAAAAGAGCCTGAACAAGAACCCCATAATAGGTTTTTTCCCTCTCCCCACCACTAGACCATGCCCTCTGACCCATGACCCACCACTTCCTATATTGGCTGGGTATAAGCTGGTGGTGCCTGGGTCTCGCGCGTGCTTCACCTTCTTTACCCACCGCTCATGCATTTGTCGTGTTCTGGAGATTGGTTTGTACGTTCTGCCATGCATTTTTGGCTTCTTATGGCGTGGGTTGTTTTCCAATCTACCATTCTTTATGACTTACTTCTTTTGGGGATTGGGTCTTGTTGGATCATGGGCCTTCCTTCCCCCGGCCTATTCTATGTTCACTCTGTGGCCTTGTTAGCATTTTCTTGCCGTATCACTTTGCTATTCCTGCTGTAATATTGTTTAACTCAATCCTGCTGGGCCTTTTTGGGCCTGCTATTTATTTCCCTCCCAGTGACTCAATGTGTTCACTAGGCCTTTTCTTACACTGTTTGTGGGCTCCTCTGTCCCATTTCCCTCTTGGGCATCCTTGGCCCATTTGCTTTCCTTGGGCTTCCTCGACCCTTTTTCAATCCTACTTTCCCATTGGCCTTTACTAACTCTCTTGGACTTCTCTGGCCTAATTACTTTATACTTCATCCTTGGGGCTGATGGGTCTTCCATTAGTCCTTTACTTTCTTTGCTTACATTACTTTAGGCCTATTGTGGCCCATTCTCGCTTTTCTACATACTGCCCATGGGTTTGCTTCCTCTTTCTTTCAGAGTCCATTCAGGTTTGTTTGCTTCTCCAAGACCCACTTTATGAGCCCGTGAGCCAGTCATTCCTACCACTTAGGCTCAATGGCTTTTTCTTGTTTGCTAACTTTGGTCTGCCCATGTTGCTAGGCCTTTTCTCTTATTGGGCTTGCCAAAAAATGAGCCTCAACAACAATTACTAGAGAAAAAGAGGGGAAGTACTTGTGGATGTGAAAGAGAGCAAAAGAATTACTTATAATCTATTAATATCTAAAAGCTAGAAGCTTAATATTAATTATTATTATGCTCCTATTAAACCATATAATCATAGCATTTTAGTGCACTAGGTCCATTTCGGTGGACTTATTTAAAAATGAAAAAAAGACAAATTTGGATTAAGAGTAATTATCTTAAATCCAATTTATTAAAATATATGGATCTTAAACTTGTTTTTAATAATAGTAAAATTGACTGTAACTATTAATTTGTAAAAGAGTTAAAAGATTCTTGTAATTCAATGACATAGCTTTCATTTCTTTATGTTTTGATTCTTTTCAAAAAAAAAAAAAAAATTGAATTCCCTTCCACGCTATTCTAATTATTGAATTTAGGGCAAAACTTAAGTATAATACCTAAGTGTTGTTTCTTAAATTTCTCTCTTATAATTCAACTATATAACTTTTTTCTCATGAGATGAAAGTGTATTTTAAGTTAAATACAATCACATAACTGAATCTTAAGAGAGAAAATTAAAAAAATAGCACCTAAACACTAAAACTAAGTTTCTCCTTGGATTCATATATATAAATATATGTTACGAAAAAACAAAAGTTAAAAGGGAGTTCTGGGCCTTTAAACTTTAAAGGTAAAAGAAAAAAAAAGAAGAAGAAGAAGGGAAGTAACGGTAATTATGACTACTTGGCTTGGAAGTAGAAATATTAGAGATGAAGTTCATTTTAAGTAAAACAAGTCAAACTAAACTTAAACATTTTTCACTTTTTCACAATCAGGAACATACCATACCAATACCAATACCATAAACCAACAAGATCACCCCAGCTGTTGAATTTGGTTGTGTAGACTGTACCCATTACTAACCAACTACCTCGGCCTTGATTAGATCTCTGAAAGTCTGACCCCAAAAACCCATAAATTCATAATCAAATTCATATCAACAGAGGCAGCACCTGAAACTGAAAAAATGGCAAGAGCAGGAGGGATAACAAATGCAGTGAACGTTGGTATAGCTGTGCAAGCTGATTGGGAAAACCGTGAATTCATCTCTCACATTTCTCTCAATGTTCGCCGCCTCTTCGATTTCCTAGTCCAATTCGGTACCACTCTCTTTTCCTCATTGAACTACCTTCTTTTTTTGTATTGTTTTCATTGTTTTAGCTGAATTTGCTGATCTGGGGTTCGTTTTAATTCATTCAATACTACCTTCTTTGATTGCATCAATGAAATGAATGCCAACAAACCCATTTTGTTTCTAATTCTATCTGAGCTTTCTGGGTCTAGTTTTTTCCGAAATTCCCACATGGTTGTTGCAACATAAAGAATTAGTTTTTTTTGGGTTTTGGTGGTGGTGTCACATTTTTCACTTATATTGTGCTTCTAATTCTATCTAAGCTTTCTGAGTCTAGTTTTATTTTTTTGGGAAATCCTACATGGTTGTTGCAGCATGAAGAATCAGTTTTTGGATTTTGGTGGTGGTGTCACATTTTTCACTTATATTGTGCTTCTAATTCTATCTAAAGCTTTCTGGGTCTTGTTAATTTTTTTTTTGGGAATTCCTACATGGTTAGTTACAACACAAAGTATCAATTTTTGGGTTTTGATGGTGGTGTTATATTTTTCATATATATTGTGCTTCTAATTCTATCTAAGCTTTCTGAGTCTAGTTTTTTCCGGAAATCCTACATGGTTGTTGCAACATAAAGTATCAGTTTTTGGGTTTTGGTGGTGGTGGTGGTGGTGTTATATTTTTCACTTATATTGTGCTTCTTTTTTACTCATTTCAGAGGCTACAACGAAGAGCAAATTGGCGTCACTGAATGAGAAGCTCGATACGCTGGAGCGTCGTCTAGAACTCCTTGAAGTCCAAGTGGGAACAGCATCAGCCAACCCGTCTCTTTTTGCTACATGATAATGTTATTGTTGTCCTTCTTGTTGTGATACGGCTTCTCTGTAAGCACACTCTTCTCTTGTCTGTATTGTGAATGTGAACAGATTTCTTGGCTTGTAATATTGTATGAAACTCTAATGTATTAGTATGTTCTCTTGCTTATATCGTGGATTTGTTTGAGGCAGTAGAAATTTTGTGATTGTGATTTAGCTTCTTTGTGCACATTACATGCTTTTTTTGGAATATTCACGTTTGAGTGGAGTGGTAAGTTAAGCAGTGAACTCTCACATTGGATTATGATGACAAGAGTGAGTGATTAATGTAACATAATTGAGCCTAAACCCATAGGCTTAAGATTCTTTAGACAGTGAATGCTATGTTCAACTTTTTTCAACTTTAGAATCTATCGATGGTGCAGATTTATCTGGCTGAGGTCACTAATTAAGGAAATTCAATATCATGTGGATGGTTTTTAATAGCGAACTAGGTGTATACTGTATATACCTGTGACAATGAGCTCTACTTCAAATGACACCTCATTCCCTTGCAACAATATGGCAGAGTGTGAAGTTGTAGATTCAAGGTTCATTGTGTGTGTGACTTACCAATTTAAAAAAGAAATATGGCATTGTTTGTAATTGAGTTTAGCAAAATCAGTGTTCATACTGGTTTCACAAATATTTAAGACTAGTCTATGGTTATTCATGCATCACTCTGTCTATACCATGTTCTTTTTGGTCTTCTTGTCCTTGTAACTCTTTTATAATGAGCCATATTACTCTTGCAATTAAATTGAGAGGCCCCAATTCTTGACTAGAGGGGACATCACTTGCCTCTGCGCTTCCATCCATTGGATAGATAGAGGGAGGGGGAGGGTGAGGGGCTGAGTCCTTTGGGTTTTTAGTTGAACAATGGTGTCAACCTTCATTGCTTATAATTCGCTTCTCTTGTGTGTAATTTTTGCCACCTTTATGGGACTCATAACTTAATCTTCTATTTTCTATTGCCTAACCTCAACCATCTAACTTGTCGTCTAAAGTGGATTCATAATATCAGCATATTGTTTGCCGCTTTCAGTTCTTTAATCATTTAGTTTCTAGAAGTATTGGGATTTTCTTGTATGAATGGCTACAGCTTTTTTTTTTTTTTTGAGACTCAGCTACAGCTAATAACATATAACATCTTTTCATCCACTTGGACTTGGTTTTGAGGTTCCTTTGGTTATATGGCAACAAGTTTCTCTTTCTGTGGGTAGGTAGAAGCAACATGTTTCACATAGGCAGACTGTTGATTAATCTGATTCATCTAATTATCATTTACCAACAACCTTCATGATAGCCAACTGCTGATGGTCTATTTTTTCTGCATCTTTTTTGTAAGCAGTGGCATCTGTTAAAGGGCTAAAACTCTTCCTACACAAAAACATTCTGGTTATTGGTCATGGGATGGCTAATGCAAATTGTAATTTAAGTTGTCTAAATTTCAGGGATTACTTTTAACTTTCAAGAGGTATTCTTATGTACAGAGCAGATGATACTTACTCCATTAACCAGCCCAGTAAATAGTTGTGGATGACCTTTACTGAATCTGATCACTTATTTGTCTTGAAGAGTGCTTCCTATGCATGTATATGCACATGTAGTTTCCTTCATAAATCAAATTTTCTTGTTCATAAATGTTGTAATATTGGTGGACCCTCATTAATTTATCAATTCTTAAGCTCAACGAGATGCTTAACTAGGCTGTTGTTGCATGAATAGTTTGGCATCTTACTCCCAAGACTAGCAATGCATTTAATTTTGGTAAATTATCTTGACTAAGTTAAGGGACTGCCTCGAGTTTGTTTTTTCATGTGGGTAACAGTGGAAGGCAACATTTTGACAACCGATAATCTACAGAGATGGGGTATTGTCATTCCATGGTGTAGTTTGTGCAGGACATATGGGGAGTCCATTTATCATCTATTTCTACATTGTTGGGTGGCTAGGGAGTCATGGGGTTTTCTGAGCCTTTTAGGGGTAGAATCGGTGATGCCTCAAAGGGTGGGCGAGTTGTTGTTATGCTGGAATGGCCTTACAGCCAAGGACATGCTGCTGGTGTAGAGTTCAGTTCTCTTGTGCTAAATGTGGATCATTTGGAGAGAGGATTTCGTGTGTTTTTGAAGATAAAGAATCTTTGGTTCTCCTTCTCAAGTCGCAGTTACTAGGCACTATTTTCTCTAGGCATAAGGCTTGTTCCATCTCCCCTGAGCCTACTTTTGATCTTCTGTCCATGCCAGATAGCTTTTTTGTTTGCTGATTCTATTTTTCTTTTGTGTCTGTACTGTTATGTAGTATACTTTCTGCATACTGCTTTTTTTTTTTCATCTTTTAATAATTCTTACATTCTTACTGATCAAAAAAAAAAAAAAAAAAAAAAAATCTTGATTAAGTAGTTCTAATGGAAAAATAATGCAATGGAATGCCCATATTATATTCCTCAGTTGTATTTTAGCATAAATTGAATTCCTTGATATTTAATCTAAAGAATATTGAAAAAGCGACCTAATGCCTAATTTGAAGAGAGTATTGTGGGATTATCCCCATTTTCTCTACTATCATTTAGCATATGACATGACTAGAATGATTCATTATTCACATATCAATATCTGTCGAAAATGGGTAAAAGAAAAAAAGAAAGTTCCATCTTTCACATATTGATGAAACATCTCACATTAACCCATTTTACTACCTTGGCTGCGGAGGGGACGGGGCTTGTGTCATAATAGACGACGTTTCTGTTGGAGTTGAAATGGGTGGTATGAGGATCCTTTTATCTAAGACAAGAGAGAAGCGATTAGAGTTGGATGTCGTCAGACTGTCTATGGATTTCATTTATTCAGATGCATTGTTTTCTATAATCAAAGCATCCTCCAGCTCCCGGACTATGTCAATCATGCATGGTTGATAAGCAGCATAGGATTCAATACATGATAATGCCACCTCCATTACTTTTCACATTGTCTCTGCATGGTACCCACCCTTAATGCCAGGATCCACGATTTCATCAATCCTTGACTCTCTAAAATAGGACTTTGCCTGCATGCAAAGTGTTCCACTGTCAGAGTTAGTCCTTAATTAATGGGTCAACCAGCCCTCTAGGATATTTTGGATATCTAGGGACAGATGTGAATTAGAAATTCCATGTAGGTTGTTATCTTTAGGCATCATGCAGTGTGAAAGAGTAGTGTTAAGTGTGTAACACTATAGGTCATTGATTCATAAATGTGACTTCTGAAAGGGCAAGATTATAGTCATCAAATTATCAGAAGCTAGAAAACATGAAATTGGACTGTACCCATTCAACCAGGCTCCATTTGTTTCGTGGCCTCTGTATGTTGAGCGGCTCTCGACCACTTACGATTTCAAGTAGAACCACACCAAAGCTGAAGACATCACTCTTTGCTGATAGTTGCTGTGTTGTATGGTACCTGAATGATAGATTCAAAACATAAGGAAGGCCACATTAAAATTTCCATGGCTATAGTTACTCTCTTTGATACATAAAACCAACTTCAAGGCGAAATGGAACAATGTTGGATGCTTGGGCAGTTAAGATCTACTTAAGATTCCACTCGGTTCTCTACTTGGTGGTATGGCAGGCATCTGGGTGTAAAAACATGCATGCTCTGTTAGTTTGAGAATCTGTAGTTGAGGAGGCCCGGCTACCTCAAATTAGCCAGAAAAATTTTGTTCTCTTCTTTCCTTTCTCTGATTAGTATGGGTGGTTCCCGTAGTTTTTTTATTGAATCAAAGCTTTTTCAGTTGGTGGTCGAGGAAGGGGGAAATTTTTTCTCTCTAAGGATTTTTGAAAGGGGTAAATATTTCATGCAATCTGTTTTCATGAGCAAGAATGCGGCACAATGGCTTATGAATAATATTGAACACTCTGTGATCAGAGTCAATCCCAAGCAGTTTTTTACACTCAGGGAAGGTAATACTGCTTACACGTTGCAATGTGGTTCCAACACCTATGGTCAATTCCTAGCAGTGACAGAACTCAAAGTAGGCGGGCAAAGGAGAGCTATCATTATCCCTGCAGGCAAAGCTCAACAAGGTTGGAGGGCTTTTGGGCTTGAATTAAGAAGGATGTTGGCACCCACACAATATGCTTCGGGTGGTTCGAAATTTATAGCTCAGCCACATAAACGAAATTCAGAGATTCAATCCTCTCGGTCTTTTGTAGAAGCAGTGAAAGGTCATGCGCCGGCGAGGGATATGAAGCAGATACAGCACCCTGTTACCAGTGATCATGAGAAGCCTCGAATAGTGGAGAAGATAGCGGAAACTCCGAGATTCGATCATACTAAGTCGTTAACAATAGAATATCCGGTAGGCAAACCACGTGATCAGGTGGTGGAAGATGATTTTCAGGTCGGTAAAGCTTGGCCGACAGTCGTGGGTGCTGCGAAAGGGAGGTTTCAGAGCATTAATGTGGGGAAGAAATTAGAGGAGAAAATTCCGGCAATGAATAAAAGCAGATTTCCTTTAAGATTTAATTTGAATTCAAATGACATTAATGCTGGGAAGGGGCGAGAAATCAGGAACTCACGCTGGACAGGGGAAGGATTGGTTGTGGAATTGAAGGAGAATGGAAGAAGGCGTGTTTCATGGGATTGTGCCAGGGGAGGATTGCGTAGCTTTAAATGGGTAGCACGGGGAATTAAAGCTCCACATCCTAAGTATGTAAGTTTGGGCCTAAAGGATTCGGAAGCCCAAAACACCTTAGTTGGTGAGACTAAGGACTCTTTGGGCCCATGTGAGACTAGCCCGTTAGTGTTTGAAATTGGTGAATGCTCTAAGCCTGGTTTCAGCCAAAATCTTTCAAGCCCGAAAGTGATTGAGGCTGAAAATATATTGTGTCCGTCAGCCCCAAAGCCAGACATACCTGGAAAGTCTCTTACGGAACATGAGAGCTCTGTTTTTGGGTCAACGGCAACTGAAATGTCTACAACGGTAGCAGAGATGTCCTTATCGGTGCCAGCGGAACTCAACAATAGCGACGGTGATGCTCAGGAGATGTCGATCAGCCAGGCCCAGCTTCCTGTTTTGCCGGTTTTGACAGCGGTGGAGTACCGGTCTTCTCCGGTTAAGTCACAAGTGGGGTGTGAAGGAAAGGTTGCTTCGGAAATTGTTGAAATTGATTCTCCAAAAGTCTTCTCCGAGGAGGGGACCCATAATTCTCGTCCTACGATTAGGGAGTTGGTTGGAGATTTGGATAAGTCATGGGGTAATTCTAAAGATTGGATGCTGGAATTGCGTGATGGTAGGCAGATAGTGATTCCACTGTCGCTTTATCGGTCTCCAGATAATGGGTCTCTAGATAGCGGGTCGGAGTGCTCAATCATTGAAGGAGAAGTTGTACCAGGTGATAACTCTATTGCCACTGAGGGCCAAATTGTTAGTTGGGTAGATGAGTGTGATGGTGTGTTAGATTCTTTGTCTGTTGTTACTGGGTCAGAGGATGAGCTGTGGGAAGTTGATGTAAGGTCGATGACTTGGGAGAGAGATGGGGAGCCTCTAGTTGTGGTACCTTTGGCCACTGAAATTCCTTTGGAGGATGAACACAATACAGTGAAGGAGTGTGGGTGTGAGGAGAAAGTTGATAGCAAACAATTATCACAGTGGGTAACCAATCGGATTAAGGCGTTTAGGAAATCTGTGGGGACTTCATTGGAAGGCTTTGAGGAGCAAATTAAGGGTCTATTGTTAGCCTTAGAGGCCAGGAAAAAGGATAAAAAATGGCATGAGGTAGATAGTCAGAAGAAGGTGGTTAAATCGGGGCAAAAGGGTCATCGAGAATTGAAAAACTTAATGACTTCTTTGAACGTTGAGTATGGGTCAGCTAAGAGAAGGAGTATTAGTAGTGAGCGGGCTGTGGTGTTGTATCAATGAATGTGAAGATTATTTCTTGGAATGTTAGAGGGTTGAATGAGCAGGATAAAAGGCTTCGGGTCAGAAATTTGATTAGGAGTTGGAGGCCGGATATTGTATGTCTTCAAGAAACTAAAATGGAATTGATAACCAGAGTTGTGATTCGAAGTCTGTGGGGTGGCCAACATGTTGATTGGTCATATTTAGGTTCTTGTGGAGCTTCTGGAGGGGTGTTACTGATGTGGGACACACGAGTTGTGGACAAAGTGGAGGAAGCAGTGGGACGTTTTTCAGTTTCTTGTAAGTTTAAAAGTGTGGTAGATCAGTTTGTATGGGCATTTACTGGAGTTTATGGTCCTAATCTAGCGGGTGACAGAAGGTTTTTATGGGAGGAATTATCTGGGTTGAGCAGTTGGTGGAATGTGCCATGGTGTGTGGGAGGTGATTTTAATGTGGTAAGATTCCCTTCCGAACGTGCTGGTGCTACTGCGTTTACTGTTGCTATGCGTGAGTTTTCTGAATTTATTTCAGAGCAAGGTCTGATTGATATTCCATTGGAAGGGGGAACTTTTACTTGGTCTAATTCTCGTGAAGTTGCATCGAAGGCTAGGCTGGACAGATTCTTATTCTCTCCAGATTGGGAGGATAAGTTCCCTACTGTTTGCCAGCGAAGAATGTCGAGGCTCTTATCAGATCATTTTCCGATTGTCTTGGAAGGTGGATCCTTTCATAGGGGCAGGAGGCCGTTTCGATTTGAAAATATGTGGCTTAAGGATGAGGGTTTTGTGGAAAGGGTGCAATCTTGGTGGGAATCTTATCATTTGCAGGGGGCTCCGAGTTTTGTGTTGGCTAACAAACTAAAGCTTCTGAAACATGATTTGAAAAAATGGAATGTAGAGGTTTTTGGTAATATAGAAGAACGGGGGAAACAATTGTGGAAGGATCTTAGTGTTCTAGAGACTATTGAGGATAGTCGTGGTCTAACAGAAGAGGAAAAGTTGGAGTTGGAAAGGATCCGAGGGGAGTTAGAGAAAGCTTCTCTTTTGGAAGAAATTTGTTGGAGACAGAAATCTAGAGTTCTTTGTATTAGAGAAGGTGACAGGAATACTAAGTTCTTTCATCGTGTAGCCAATTCTCACAGGAGATTTAACTCCATTGATAGGCTTATGGTAGATGGAGAATTGTCTTCAGATCCGGAGGCCATAGCAGAGTGTATCTCTCGTTTTTATGGGCAGCTTTATTCTGAAAATGTGACCCATAGACCTGTCCTAGATGATGTGGAATTTTCTAGAATCTCGGAGGAAGATGCTATTTGGTTAGAAAGGCCTTTTGATGAGGATGAGGTGTTTGGAGTGATTAATGGGTTCAATGGTGATAAGGCTCCTGGTCCGGATGGTTTTTCCATGGCTTTTTTCCAGTCTTGCTGGAGTGTTTTGAAGAAAGAGATTATGGATGTGTTCCAAAATTTCCATACTCAAGCTGTGTTTGAAAAGAGTCTTAATGCCTCATTTCTTGCACTTATTCCTAAAAAGGTTGATGCTATGGAGGTTAAGGATTTTCGGCCAATTAGTTTAGTTGGTGGGATTTACAAGATTATTTCTAAGGTGTTGGCTAATCGGTTTCGAAGGGTTGCACATGGGCTTATTTCAGATTCACAGAATGCCTTTGTGAAAGGTCGACAAATTTTGGATTCCGTCCTAATTGCTGCTGAATGTATTGATAGTAGACTGAAGACAGGGATTCCAGGGGTGTTGTGTAAGTTGGATGTGGAGAAGGCATATGACCATGTGAATTGGGGTTTCCTGATGTATATGCTCCAACGTTGTGGGTTTTCAGAGAAGTGGAGAAAATGGATAATGTATTGCATTTCTACAGTTAAATTTTCCATTCTGATTAATGGTAGTCCTTCAGATTTCTTTGGCAGCTCTAGGGGGATTCGGCAAGGGGATCCTTTATCCCCGTTGCTATTTGATGTTGTCATGGAGGCTTTGAGCCGTATGTTGGATGTGGCTGCAAATACTGGACAGTTGTCGGGATTTTATGTAGGTAATACGGCTGGTATTTCGATGATGGTGACTCACCTCTTATTCGCAGATGACACCCTTATTTTCTGTGATGCTGTCCCTAATCAGTTAGTTATTTTAAGGGAGATATTGACTAGATTTGAGGAGGTTTCAGGTTTAAGAATTAATTTGGGGAAATCAGAGATGATTCCAGTTGGAGATGTGCACAATCTAGATGATCTTGTGGGATTATTAGGGTGTACGCATTCTTCCCTTCCTTTTAAATATCTGAGCCTTCCTTTAGGTGCAAAATTCAAGGAGCTCTCAGTATGGAATCCTATTTTAGAGAAGATGGAGCGGAGACTAGCAGGTTGGAAGAGGCTTTATCTATCTAAAGGGGGTAAGGTAACTCTTATTAAAAGTACTCTTTCCTCCTTACCTACTTATTTTCTTTCCATTCTTCCTATTCCAAGGAAGGTGGCTAATCGCATTGAGAAATTACAAAGAGATTTTCTTTGGAGTGGTATTGGTGGTGATTCTAAATTAAACCTGGTGAAATGGGCTGAGGTTTGTAGGCCTGTGCAGGTTGGGGGGCTAGGTA
Source organism: Quercus lobata (assembly GCF_001633185.2). Classification (NCBI taxonomy): domain Eukaryota; kingdom Viridiplantae; phylum Streptophyta; class Magnoliopsida; order Fagales; family Fagaceae; genus Quercus; species Quercus lobata. The sequence continues at coordinate 37,376,105 of NC_044909.1, forward strand.
TAAGACGATTGAGAAATTTTAACTCTGCCTTGTTAGGCAAGTGGTTATGGAGGTATGGTATAGAAACAGATGCTTTATGGAGGAAGGTTATAGAGGCAAAATATGGGAATGTTTGGGGTGGTTGGTGCACAAAAAAGGTGACAAGTGCATATGGTGTTAGCCTTTGGAGGTATATTAGAAGTGGCTGGTTGATCTTTTCTAAACTCCTACGGTATGAGGTGGGGGATGGTACTAGAGTGAAGTTTTGGAAACATGTGTGGTGTGGGGATTGTACCCTCAAAGAGGCTTTTCCGGAACTTTACTGTCTTAGTAGGGCAAGAGATGCTTCGGTGGCAGAGGTGATGGGTTGGTCTGGTGGGAGGATTCATTGGGATGTTAGATTTCGTCATCCACCTCAGGATTGGGAGCAAGAATCTTTTGATCGGTTTATGGGCATTGTCTACTCTTCGACTGTGAGGGGGGGTTGGCCCTGACAAAGTTTGTTGGAAAACAACTAGGAGTAGAGGTTTTGAGGTTAGAGGATTCTATCTTTCTCTCTGCCCTCCTACTCTTACTTCTTTCCCTTGGAGAATGGTGTGGCAATCGAAGGTTCCTACAAGGGTAGCTTTTTTCTCATGGTCTGCTTCCTTAGGTAAAATCCTTACAACAGATAACCTTCGCAAAAGGCGTATTATTGTTCTTGATTGGTGTTATATGTGTAAGAGGTGTGGGGAGTCGGTGGATCATCTTCTTCTTCATTGCCCCATAGCTTTTGAGTTATGGTCTTTGGTGTTTTGTTTGTTTGGAATTCACTGGGTTATGCCACATAAGGTAATTGAGGTGTTTGAATCTTGGCAAGGTAAGTTTGGACATCACCGCAATATAGGCCTTTGGAGACTAGTGCCGCATTGTTTGATGTGGTGCATTTGGAGTGAAGGGAATGCTAGATGTTTTGAGGGATGTGAACGGTCCTTGCTAGAGATTAAATCTTTTTTCTGTCACACTCTCCTTGCTTGGAGTGTGGCTTTATCGCATTTTACTTGTTCTTCCATTCCAGTTTTATTTGATCATTGTAATTTTGTTTCTTGATTTTTGCCCCCATAGTACATCCCCAATGTACTCGGGTTGGCTACTTTTTTAATAAAATTTTTCGTTATCTATCAAAAAAAAAAAAGATCTACTTAAGATTCCAGAAAACCTAGGTATGCATATATCCATGAAGAAGATTAAATTATTGATGATCATTGATTAAGTGGAACAAAATCTGTTGCTCATAGAGACAGAAGTAAGCAAGGTTTGAATGTTTTATATATAAACAATTCTAAGAAAAACATTCAGACTTACTCTGGATCTAGGTAACCAGCTGTCCCCCTCACTTCCAGAGATGCATTACTGTCCCCTTCCTGAGGAGCATATTTTGAAAAACTAGTCTGCAACCTTTGCACACATGCTATGATCCAAAAGTATATTGCTTGATTTCACATCCCTATGTATTATGCTACGTCCAGGAAATGTGTGAAGATAGGTCAAACCTGAATAATGAAAATACTCATTCAAACATGCTACATGCTAGTTTTGGCGGGGAGGGGGGGGGGGGTGGGGGGAGAAAATAAAAATAGTTAAAACAACCAAAGGAAAGCCAATCAATTGAATAAATTTTGGGAAGCAACGACATTGAAAATTCCATTTTCATCCATATACACCAATTCCAGAAAAAGTAATGGATCATTAGTTCACAATAGGTCATTCCCATCTTTGTTCTCTTTTGTATCTTTTAATCCATCCAATGCAACCAATTAATAAACAATGCTTTGGAAATGCCTCTAACATCAAAATGCCATATGTAGCCCACCCATGAACCATAACTGTTATTAAATCGTTGCTCAATTTTCACGATAATTCTTTCAATCAGCTCAGTCAGTAAGACTGGACAAAGTTGCCCTACCTTTTTTTTCTTTTTTGACAAATATGTCACTGTATTGGTTTACTCTGAAGCTGTGTTCACTTGTCATCATGTCATGGTTTTATCATCTTTTTATCAAAGGTAACTGTAGAATACTTAATTGGGGTACACCTTCTCCATCATTTCCTTTCCTCTAGTAGGTATAACACAGTAGAGTATCTCATAAAAAGTACTACTTGCTAGAAATTTCATCATGTGGCAACATCAAGTACTTCAGTTATTGTGGCATGTAGCATATTAATCAAGTTTTCCTTAGCTTCTCTGTGCATTAAGATTTCCTTTACAGCTTCTCTTTACTTGTGAATTAGAGCAATAAAATAATAAAACTGAAAACCCATTATACTTGCCCCTAGCAGCACCAAGAGCAATAGAAAGTCTGGTTGGCCAGTCCAGAATTTTTCTTTTTGCTGGTTCCCCTGGGAACAAACTGGTGATTAGACATTGTTGAATATCAATTGATATCAGTCAGAATAATCAAGGCTGTAATAAGTACCATAGAGGCGATCTTGTAGAGAGCCATTAGACATGAAAGGATAAACAAGAATTTTTTGGTTCTTTCGCTACAATAACCCAGAAGAGGCACTAGGTTCTCATGCCGAATCTCTGAAAGCAGGTTTAGCTGTCATACATCATTAGAGTTGTCAGTGGACACATTTTTAAAGCATGTCATACTTCTGGATAAAAAGGGAAATAATGAAAATTTTTGGTTGAATAGTGTTTGTGGAAAAAGAAATAATAACAAAACAAAAAAATAAATAAATAGATTCCATTTATTCATTTTATTGATAAAAATTAATGCAGTTTGTTACCAAAAGTTCAGGTTTTTTTTTTTATTTTTTTTTATTTTTTTTTTTTTATTGGGGGGTGGGGAGGTGGTAGGCAAGAGATTGAATACTTTGCACTTATGCAGAAAATTAATCAATCCTGTTTAACTTTAAAGATATAGAAAGTTATGATACAACTTTCTAATACATAAAATAGGCTATTACCTCAATCTCAAATTCCCGAGTACCCTGAGTGGACAAGGCTGACCGAACCTTCACTGCCACCTCATGGCCATCAAGGATAGTGCCGCGGTAAACAGACCCAAATCCTCCTTCACCTATCAATGTTCTGTACTTCTCGGTGATGGTCTCTGTACTCTAGGGTAAACGGCTCAATAGATATCGACTTTATACTCATGTCATCTTTGCTGGGCAGGAAAATAACTACATCTGCATATTTTGGGAGAATTTGTTGAGATGAACACAATTGACAAAGCTGAATATACAGCTGAAATTGGCCTCAAGTAGTTATGTAATCACCTGATTGACACTATCTGTTGTTCATACTATTGAGTGAATTATGAAAACATAGTAAAATAGCTGTTGTTGTGCACCATCAGGAAGACAATTTCCTTCCATATGGATTCATCATCTATATGGAGGGTATAATAAATCTATTGTTTTCTAGTCATCCCCTTGGGGTTTAAATGATGTTTCTTAATTCTCATCTGTGCTAATGCCTTCATACTAAAGGATAAGATTATATTTATGTATTTAGAGGATAAGATCTTCATTTGTGCTTTAGATCTTCGTTCATGCTTTTATCAGTTCATGCATATTCTCCCAACAAGATTTCAGACATCAATGGATATTAATGGGTGGAGAATAGATTAGTGGACTTACTCTCAACCATTTGGCATCGTTTCCCATCAAATCTTCCTTGAGGCCTCATCTTTCTTCTGTAAACACAAACCAAAATGATTCCGACCACAGCAGTAAGTAGGAAGGATCCACATGCAACAGTGCCAATGAGAATTGCTGATATATTTTTTCCAGTATCACATTTTCCGTCGCTGAAAAATAGATTCCAAATTTCAGATTTCCCATTCTTCTACACATCCATTTTTTCATTTTATAGATAATAGCATTCATACACTGTATTAAGTGTTGAGCTTTTGAAGCTATGCCCTTTGTCTAAATGGGAATTGCATCCAAAAAATCTGGAGCAAGCACTTAATTACTGAATCAATAGAAGTATGTTTCATAAACAGGAACCACGTGGACCCATCACTGCAGTGATGCACCCTTTTGGTGCATAGCCAGTAATCCTGTTCAACAAATCTACTTCTTCTTTGAACCGAATCCTTCAACATCCTTCTTTTTCTTTGTCACCGTATATGTAAGGCTTGAAAACTCGAGTCCACCAGTGAAATTAACAGGCTTCCCTATGTCGATCACTGTGTCACGACGGTCACTATTGGTAGAGTGTTAGTTTTTTTCTCTTCTTTTCTTTTCTTTTCTTTTCTTTTTTTCCTTTGGGGTCTCCCAGTAAGTTGGGGGCTAGGACTGAAGTAGAATTAAAAAGGAGGAAACAACGTGAAAAAACAAAAAAAATAATTGTAACAACCAGAGAAAAGGTGTAAGGAGGTAGTCCCAAAGTTTAAATGGGCTCTTTTCATTGAATAATCCGTATGGACTCGTTCCAATCGAAAAGAAGAAAATGCCTTCTTGTTTCCATCATCGGCTGGTTTTGACATTATTGTGTGCATTTTAGGCTTTTAGCCTGGAGCTGCCCGCTGGCCTTGACTTTCTTTGGACATGTATGCTAGCCAAATTTTGTTTGAACTTTCTTGCAGATTTTTGGTGTCATTATGTAGCTGAAGTAAACACTTTGTGTTGTCATCGGTGATCTAATTATATACATTTGCAAATTGTATGAGGTAACAATTATGTCCTTCTCAGCGTAGCTTTCAAAGTGCAAATAAAGGAAGCATCATTCGGATTAGTGTAAGTGATCATGTACTTGCCAGTTTTAGGCTGTCAAATACTAAGCTAATCTGTTACAACCTTGCGAGTAATTAATAATTATAGAATATTTCACGAATATAATATCTCATGAGGAGTATAATAAACGTATATCCTCTACTCTCACATGATAGTGATTCTATTTAATTAAATTCATGATAAGGATTGCATCCCAAAATTTTAAAAAATAAACAAAAAATTATGATAAGGTCCACTATTTATGAGAGAACGGGAGTGTGTATTAATTCTACTTGTGAGGTATTCTATAATTTTCCGTTACAAATAGAGTTATAATTAAACAAGTCATTCAAAAACAGTTTAAGTTTGGGTCAATAAAAAGGTTCGTTCATGTTTCTTTATCTATAAACAAGTTATACTTGAGTCTTAAGTTTAGGCTTTTCAATAAACAAACTGATCCCAAGCAAAAAAAATTGCTCATAGAATAAGCTCGTGAATAATAAAGTTTGATAAAATACAAGTTGAGCTTAGATTAGATTATGGGCTTAATGATAAGCTTGATATGGGCTTCAAAAATAAACTCATATCTTACTAAACTTTTATTGATCTTTTATTGATTGGAAGTTGGGTTCATATGTCTAAACCAAATGGACGAAACAATATGCTTAATATAGGCTTGATAATATACTTATATTTGATTCAAAATCTTTATATTGAGTTTGAGTTTGAGAGCTCAAACTTCTAGACTATCTAACAAGGTCAAGCTCAAACGGTTTGTAGTCGTAGTTCGAACTTAAGTAGAGCTTGAACATTTTACATTTGTTGTCAAGCAAAGTTTGAACATTAATTACTTAACATGGTTCGGCTTGTTACAATTAGTTACAAATGGTTTTAAGTTCTAGAGGAAAGGGATCGCTAAAGATATCTCTAGTCTCATATAATTTAAAATTTTAAATAATGTGATATTTTGTATATTATTATTATTATTATTATATATAATATTATTTATTATTAATCATGAAATTGACTCCCAGCATATAAATTTGAAAGGGTCATATTCCACTTTTCAAATCAATTGAATTATGACTATCTTGAGCCACATTCCAAACTTCTTGCTTATTGAAGATTTTTCCAACTTATTTAGCTTATCTACATTTGTGGTAAATAAAAGTTGCCAGTTAGTGTCTCTGTGCTAATGTGCACCCAAGTCCTATATTTAGGCCCCTCATGGGTTTCTCGTTATCTTTAGTGATGCTCTAATCTATGCCATCTCTGCCACAAGTATCGCAACAACCAAAATTGGTTGCGTCTCTTCAATTTGTGGCAGTTGAGTTGCCCTCTAGAGCCCTTAAGAGGCAGTCTTCAACCCATATCTAACTCGAACCAGTCTAGATTTTAGTTCCTTTAGCACCTGCTGTAGAGCATTAGCATTCGGTATTATCTTCACATTATTCTATTTTATCATCTCAAAATTTATTTTATTTATTATATCATACTATTTTACAATACATCCAACATCCCAATTTTTATTTTAAAATACAACACATTAAAATAATATAAATTATACAATAAAATAAAAGTAATAAGGATTTTACTAATGTGTGCCCTAAGGGCACACATTAATTTTCATTTTTGGAAAAAATTTTCTCGAGAATTGAAAAAATAATGACAGCTTTTTCAATTTCCGAGAAAATGTTTTCAAAACTAGAAAGCTTAATATGTGCCCATAGGGCACACATTAACCGGACCCAAGTAATAAATAGAGAGAGAAGAGAGAGAGAATAATATATAATTAAAAATTATAGAAACTTGCTATAGTACCATCATATATTTTTAGGATTTTTTTATAATTGGATGACCGGGTAATAGGCCTTTTTAATGCTTTGATGCTAAAATATACCTACATTTGGCATTTACAAGCCTCAATACTAGTGCTCTTAAGCATGAGTGCTAAAAGACCGGTGGTCTCCTTGTGTTGGCACCAAGCTTTGCATTCTTCTCAATTGGGTGCGATTTCTCTTTACGATGTGGTTTTCCCTTAGACTGATTTTGGTGTCTTTAAGGTGGATCATATTGTATTGCTTTTCTTCCAAATCAAAGAAATTATTGTCTAGATCATATTGGTTTTTTTCTCATCAGATCTTGGTTTGGGTTTGATTTTAATCTCTTTCAGTATTTGGGTTCTCTCAACGTATACTTTAGTTATTAAATGGGTAAGAGCACCAAACAGAGGCTTTTTTTTTTTTTTTTTTTCATTTTTTTTAAGAAGAAGCTTCTTAAATGATACGTCTACAACAAAATTTTCTAATATTTTTATAATAAAAAGATTATATGTTAGCCCATCATAAGTATTTAAAAAAAAAAAAAACTAAAATATATTTCACTTACCCTCATTACATTTTACAACACTATTTATTTTTTGGATAAGATCGCTCACTACGTGTGCACGTTTGGGTATAGATGAAAGATAAAAATTATTTTACTATTCAGCTTATTTTTGTTACTATTCATGAGTTCTACTGTACTTTTTGACACTATTTATGAGCTCCACTATACTATTTCAACTAACTTTTACCTTTATTTACAGTACTTTTAGTAATAATTTTTCAGTTTCAGCAAAATAAGTGGTATCCAAACACACCTCAAAACAATTTTGTTATACCCTTGGATCTTCTCTCTCTCTCTCTCTCTTTAAGCCTTGGACTCTCTCTTATTATTGTATTCTAATAATGATATTTTGATTAATTTTTTTTTCCAAGTTAGCTATTTGTTCGGCTCAACCACATGTAAAAATATGGTTTTGAAACTTGGACCGTTTAATGAACATTAAAAAAAGAGATTTAAAATTTTTAAGGTCAGACCAAAATCGAATTGAAGTAGAAACATGATAATATCATAATTAATTTTATAATTATTTAAAATATAAATAAATATATTAAATTAGTAAAAATTGAAAATTTGACCAAAATAATCCAAATAAATGTAGTATTCTTTCTTTCAAATGTATTTTTTATATCATAACTTTTATAATATAAATAAAAAATATGAAACCTAAGCAAACATAATAAACAAAACATATAACAATATCATAGTTGATTCACTAATTATTAGAAAGAAAATTATTAGTTTACATTATACTATTAATATTTATATTATAAACTGAATAAATGCGTACAATATTATACATTTTTATGCAAATATATATAATAGTGTACACTTTATACAAACGTAGATCACATTACTATTACAATATAAACCAATAATTATTTCGCCAATGGAACATAATTGATTTATCAAAACTACTGCTGAAGTAAACAAATAATAAACTACCAGTATCAAATTTAAATCTGACATAAAATATTACTAAAATATTAACAAATATTACTAGATAAACTGATATCTTTAAGTAAATTTTTATTCTCAAAAAAAATAAATAAATAAATAAACAAAATTTTTTGTATTCTAAACGACGACGAATTGAGACATTTCTTCTACATTGTTGAAAGTTTCAGTATGAACTACGAAGAACATTTGGTAATTGTTATCTACAAGCTTCATAGCTAGTCCAAGCAAAGCAGCTGTACTGTACATCAACCATGAGCGTGAGTGTGAGCAACTTTCTGGGATTGGAGCTTTCACTCGCACCCAAACCCTCTTTCTTCAACAACACCCATATCATAAATTCCTTCCCTTTCACTGAATTCCTATCCCCAACTCCAACCTCTCTTTTCCCACTCTCCAAACACACCTCTAACTCCAACTCCAGCTACAAAAGGAGAAGTATTACAACTCACAGCTTCAAATCCCACACTGCCCATTTCAACTCCACAAGCACAACCAGTGAGTTTTTTTTACTTTCTTTATTTATTTGCTGTGCTTTTTTGCTCTCACTTTCTTTCTTTTTTAATTTCTGAGAATTGGGTTTACTTTTCTTTGTCAATTTTATGGCTTTATTGTAAACAAAAACAACATAATGCATAAAAAATCAATGATTGACTACTTAGTACTTTCCAATGTTTATTGGGCAACTGACGAAAGGTTAAAGACTAATGTTAGTGTTTTGTGTATAAGGGGTTTTATGGGTGGTTCTTAATTGCTATTTGTAGTTCATTTTTTTGGGGTCTCTCATAGAAAAAGCCAAAAAAAAAAAAAAAAAATGATGTTCAGGTGTTCAAGCCAGTGATATAGCCACTGCTCAAGTGGAAGAGCAGGTAGAGGTTGAGGTTGCTGAGGGTTATACTTTAACTCAATTCATTGATAAGATTATTGAGGTCTTCCTGAAGGAGAAGCCACAATCAAAGGAATGGAGGAAGTATTTGGTGTTCAGGGAGGAGTGGGAAAAGTATAGGGAAACCTTCTACAATCGGTGTCGTTCACGGGCAGATGCAGAAGGCGACCCTACTATGAAGCAAAAATTGATTTCACTAGGAAGAAAAGTGAAGAAGGTAGAACAATGTCTTTGTCTTTCATATATTTGCAATCATGCTTTGTTTTTGTTGCTCAAAGAAGTTTAGGAAAAGCAAAAAAAGACGAGATTTTTCAACCAGATTTTATTGGTTAATTTAGTTTCTATATAAAAAAAAAATTGAGGAATTTTATCCAATTTGACCAGGTAGTGGGACACAAGCAATTAAATTTCAGGTTTAAGTCTTTACTTTTGTTAATTTTGCTACCTTTCTCAACAAACAAACAAATGGTTGTTTAATTGAATATACATATAATTGTTTAGTTTTAGAGGTATCTTCCTGTTCTGTTTCATCAGGGGTAAGCATTGCAGATTGATGATGAAATGGAAGGTCATAGTGAACTTCTGAAGGAGATCCAAGACAGCCCAACTGACATTAATGCCATTGTTGCACGGCGGCGCAAAGACTTCACAGGGGAATTTTTTCGCTACCTCACTCTACTGTCGGAGACTTATGACAGTTTGGAGGACCGTGATGGTAACTTTTAATATTTGGATGAATTTATTGCAATTAATGGCTAGTTGGCTCAATTGCATATCATATGACTTGTGAGTAAGCCTCCACTTGAATCAAACAGTAGGAGGTTTATAGAAGCTGACGCAAAGTCCAGTATGACTTACCCTGAGATTACAAGAGTGAAAATGAGCAATAATTAACTGAGATTTTGATTTGTATGCGTTTGGATTAGCTTTTTTGCTGAAATTTTATTTCTTTTTTTATTTAAAGTTAGCAAGAGTACAGTTGTACCTAAAAAATGTGAGTTTTTAAAAAACTATACATAAGCAAGTGAAAAAGCTAATCCAAAATCACCTTCATCTGGCCTAAAATAAGTCTGTATTGATTGTTCACGACATTTTAACCTGATAAAATAAAAAGAAGGTTGATTTGTGTATAGCTTGGTCTTGTCTCTCTTATAACATTGCTCTATATTTACTATTTTTTTTTTTTTTGACAGCCGTGGCAAGACTGGGGGCCAGATGCTTGTCTGCTGTCAGTGCTTATGATAATACGCTGGATTATGTGGATACATTAGAGGTTGCTCAGGCCAAATTTGATGATATCCTTGACTCTCCTTCAGTGGATGCGGCATGTGAGAAGATTAAAAGCCTTGCCAAAGCAAAGGAACTAGATTCCTCATTGATCTTGTTGATAAACAGTGCTTGGGCTTCTGCAAAAGAATCCACAACTATGAAAGATGAGGTATGGATGAATGGATGGCAACCTTTTATTGAGGATATTCCCCTTGATGGACCAGAGGGGTCACTTCCTAACTTGCTAATGCATCATAAAACGCACAAGCAAGGAGGACGAGATCTTAATAGTCACAAAGTAAACCTTGTTCTAAAATATATATTCCATATAATTTTAGTATAATGCAACATTTGTGGTTACAGCTGTGATGGTATTTAAAGTATGTCTCAACTTTAAGAGTTTGTTAAATGGATTATACACCAAGAAAAAGGACTATAAACTGTAGATCTCCTTAAAAAATGCATTAGATTGCATGGGATTGCCCTCTATGCATATGAGCAACAACTTGCTGAACTTAATGTTTTTCTCTTTAGGGAGTAAAGTAGTCTAACCCCCCATTTCACTGTCATTGTATGGCAAAAATACTTAAAACTTATTTAAACTGATCGTGTAGATTATTCCTGAATAGAGTAGTGCCCTTCAAAGGTTGGTTTATGTTTCATAGACTAACCAAATTCCTTGTTTTGCGTTGCCATTATTTGCACACACTGGAATAATTTCATTTCATGGTGCAACATATGTCCTTGAAAACAGATAAACTTGCAGTTATCATGTGACAGATATCTATGCACAATTCACAGGCTTAGTTACCATGAATAAAGACTATAACGGCATCAATCACATGGTTCGATGGTTGAGATTGATTACTAGAGTTGTTAATTCTCCCATAAAAACATCTACCCCACAAAACCTGACTCTTGAAATCAAGCTTTGATTTGTATAATTTCTTTCATTGCAATGTTTTTAAATGCCTTTATTTGCCAAAATTTTCCTTGTTTTGTATTGTTTAATCTTAGAAGTGTAACTGCAGGTCAAAGATATAATGTATCGTTTATATAAGGCAACAAAGAGCAGTCTTAGGAGCATTGCGCCAAAAGAAATAAAGCTACTTAAGCATTTGCTGAACATCACTGATCCTGAAGAGCGATTCTCGGCATTGGCAACTGCTTTCTCTCCGGGTGATGAACATGAAGCAAAGGACCCTAATGCTCTTTACACGTAAGAGAGCTTCTTGCTTCTTTAGCTTCTTGCTTCTTTAGGTTACCGAAGTACCCTTATGTTAGTATCTGAGAATCTGCTTCTGTTCAGAGTATGACATATTTGGATTTATCATGTTTTGTTGTTGTTAAGCAGTACTCCCAAAGAGCTGCACAAATGGATTAAGATAATGCTTGATGCTTACAATCTCAGTAAGGAAGACACTGACATTAGAGAAGTCAAACACTTGACTCAGCCTGTGGTTATACAGAGGTTGTTCATCCTCAAGGAAACTATAGAAGAAGAATACTTGGAATCTAGCAGGTTTCAAGACTCTAAAACAGAAGGGGCCACTAAATCAGAGGAGTTGTGAGGTGCTGCTCTTTTTGATCCACAGCAGTACTGTTAGCTATCACATTCATTCTACAAATGAAATTGCAAGTTTGCTCTGAAGCTTTGAGTTGTAAACCGTCAATGTTGTGTGAAAGTTTCTATCTTTTTCTTAGACTTTTCTAAATTGAGAGAAAAATGGGAGTAAGGGAGAAGTGGAAGCTGGAGCCGGAGGGGATGTTGGGAGCTGATGTGTTGTGGTACGCTTAATTGAGGATTCTTCATCTATGTCAATATAATATCTAGAAGTTAAAATGTAGTATTTTTTGTTGTTATGTTTTTGTTGAGCCATATCAGCGTAGTATTTCAATCTACTTCAGTCCATTCAATCTATTCTCCACGCCTGATTAGTTTATATATTTAGATTTTTTATTTTTTATATTTTTTTTTTTACCTTACATAGTCAAGGTGATATAGATATGAACGCAACTTCCACACGCCTAATTAGTTTGATTACAATCAAAGGAATGGAGGAAGTATTTGGTGTTCAGGGAGGAGTGGCAAAAGTATAGGGAAACCTTCTACAATCGGTGTCGTTCGCGGGCAGATGCAGAAGGCGACCCTACTATGAAGCAAAAATTAATTTCACTAGGAAGAAAAGTGAAGAAGGTAGAACAATGTCTTTATCTTTAATATATTTGCAATCATGCTTTGTTTTTGTTGCTCAAAGAAGTTTAGGAAAAGCAAAGAAAGAAGAGATTTTTCAACCAGATTTTATAGGTTAATTTAGTTTCTATATAAAAAATAAATAAAAAAAATAGAGGAATTTTATCCAATTTGACCAGGTAGTGGATCACAATTGGAAATAAATAAATAATCGAAAGCATGAGTAAAAGGTATATTTCACAGATGCCAAAAATCAAATTGCTGAAAATGCCAAGAACAAAAAACGTTAGATAGATCATAGTTCACAGATGGACTTGGATAGTTGGACTCAAAGTGAGAGATAGAATCTTTAAAATGGCAAGGTGAGAGATGGAGAGTGGAGACATGGAGTTATCGGTGGAGTGGCTGGCGGCAGCAAGGTGGTGAGAGAGAGACACATCAGACAATGACTCAAGGAGAGCCATCACCCGGCAAAGCTGAGAGGCGAAAGAGAGACTGAGAGAGTTAAGGAGGAAGGTCTGAGAAAATAACGAATTTATACCTAGGGAGTTAGGGTTAGGGTTGTGCACAAAACAATGCCATTTTAATTTTTTTTTGGCGAAAATGCAAAACTGGCCCTCTAACTTTCATATTTTTGTCATTTCAGTCCTCTAACTTTCAGTTTTGTCATTTCAGTCCTCTAACTTTCAATTTTTGTTAATGTAGGACTCCATTAGAACTCAGTTAGTAGCTGCCGTTAGAACTCCTGAAAGGATACCATTTTGCATTTTTTTTTAATTCCGAATTAAAAAAAAAAAAAAAAAAAAAAAAAAAAAAAAAAAACCATTAAGGGTCGTCATCCCCTTCCCCCGAAATCAAAACAAAGATCTGAAGAACACTCAGATCCCTAACCGTGTAAATTTGGGGGTCAGTTTGAGAGAGAGAGAGAGAGTAAGTTGAGGAGTGAGGACTGAAATTACCAGCTACCTTATTAGTAGTACCCAAAGAAGGAATAGTGGCCTCCCCACTAGCCCACGTTGCAAGCTTTTGCAAATGCTCAAGCTTTAACATGGACTTGGAATTGATAGAGTTGCCTCCTTTTGTTTTCTTTTTTCCAGTGATCTCTTCTCTCAATGAGATTGGATTGTGAAACCCATTTGAAGATGACAACTTTTGCGCTGATTTCTTGTTCCCGAAACCTCCTCCTCCTCTCTTGCCCATGTCGTCTTGTCTCGTGTTCTGTTCTTTCCTTCTCTCAGGAATTTTGACGAACATATGCAATGCAATTATGCAATTGCTGTCACCTTCTTTTTATGCTACTACTTCCCTAGCTTGCAATTTATGTAAGCCAGTGTTCTTCAGATCTTTGTTTTGATTTTAGGGGAAAGGGAACGATGACCCTTAATTTTTTTTTCTCAGATTTTTCTTATTTTATTTTAATTCCGAATTTAAAAAAAAAAAATGCAAAACGGCATTGTTTCAGGAGTTCTAATGACAGCCACTAACTAAGTTCTAACGGAGTCCTACATTGACAAAAATTGAAAGTTAGAGGACTGAAATGAAAACTGAAAGTTAAAGAACTGAAATGAAAAAATGTGAAAGTTAAAGGGTCAATTTTGCATTTTTTCCTCTAAAAAAAAAAAAAAAAAAAAAAAAAAAACAATAACAACTAAGTGAAACAATGCCATTTTGTTTAAAAAATAAAAAAGAAAAATTGCTAAAAGACGCCGTTCTGAGATATATATATATATATATATATATGAGATGGGTTCAAGTTACACCTGGTGTAACTTCACAAAAGTTACACATTTTATGGATCACTGATTACTATTAGATCTAAGGGTCAAAAAACACTTATAGTGATGTCATTAATACTCCCTAGAAATTAGTGATTTAGGCATTGACTCTTATTAGGTTTGCTACTTTCTTGTCCTTGTTGCTTGTACTGAGCAATTGTGAGTCAGCCTACAAAAAGTGGGCTGCCTTGTATCATTTTTGCTACAAATGCAATCCTACCCCACTTATCTGAGGCCAAAAACACCTTTACAATAAAAAATTGGACAGTCTAGTATGATTTCAAGAGACTCACTTGTGTTGAATTTTGCACCTACTACTATCACAACGCTTTAGCATGCGTTTGTAAAGATATCTAACACAGATCAAACAGATACATCTCAAGCTAATGCAATTATGAAATCAACTCAGACCAAAATGACATGTAGTCAAGAACTAAAACCCAAAACTGTGTAGCATAATGTAATTAGTTAGTGACAAGATCAGATAAAGTCAAAGGCCACTTGTTCTTAATCTACTGGTGCACTAGAAAGTTTGTTAGATCTGGCTCTAAGTTTGTTAGAGTTTGTCAGTCTATTCAGATTATAAAAATAACATGAATTCATTGTAATCTTTATCACAGTTTATAATAAAATTCCCTAAATCTCTCTAGAATTGCTTTTTCTCTTTAGCATTAACACATAATAGGTTGTTGCTCCTACTTGGGAGTACCCAAAATATTGTTTTGTTCTTGTTGATCCAAGTAGATAACAATGTAACTGGGTTATCCCTCGTATTTTCCAGCTTGTTAGCCATTTAAACAGTCAACAGCTATTGGTAATTTGATCTTTTCTGGCTTTTTAGCCACTCTAAAATTAGTCCCGTTCCAGACCAAACTCCCCTAGCCAGTCCTGTTCTAGACCCTAGAAAGCATGGGTGCGGCTCTAAGGCCACCGCACCCACACCGAACACTCGACAACATGTCAATTCGCACTCGACATTCCGATTCACATTCTTTCTTCTTCTTCTTTTCCCAATTTGCGCAATTTCGGGCCAATTCATGTCGATTCAGGCCGAGTCGTGCTAGTTTGGGCCGATTTGTGCCGGTTCAGGCCGAGTCGCGTCAGTTCAGTGCCGATTTAGGCCGAGTCGCACTGATTACAATCGAAATTGACCAAGAAAATGGCTGAAATACATGTTAAAAAAATAAAATAAAATAAAAACTTGAGTTGATTTCTTATTTAGTTATTAACTTATTATATATTTGTCAAATTATTTGTATGTTAAAAAACTTAAATTGAAATTACTGAATTATTTGTAGTTATTATTGCTCTTAAATTGGTATATATTTACCATCATATGAAAATATATTTAATAATTTGGAAATAAAAATATACTTAATAATTTATTAGTAAATGTATCCTGCCGCATCCGCACCCTACTTTTTCAAAAATTGCTGAGTCCCACACTCGCATATTCCATAGTTTTGTTTACGCTGAAACCCATTCAGTTAGGTTTTTTTTTTTTTTTTTTTTTTTTAGGAATATTGTAGAATATGCCATAGTATTTGTTTAAGCCTGAACCCATTCGTTTTATTATTATTATTATTATTATTATTATTATTATTATTATTATTATTACGGAATATTGTAGAGTATGCACTTTTTGGACTTATAGTGGCATTTGGTAAATGCCACTACAGGTCCCCTATTTTTTTTTTCTTTTTTGCTGGATTTTTTTTCTTATCGTTCTCTCTTTTTTCTTTTTCTTTTTCTTTTTTTTCGTGCTAGGCTATAGTGGCGTTTGTCAAATGCCACTATAGGTCTTTTCCCTCCTCTAGTCCTTACTAAAAAAAAAAAAAAAACCAATTAAAAAAAATGAAATAAAGCGTGCCTATAGTGGCGTTTGACAAACGCCACTATAGGTCCTACTCTTACAAGTGCCTATAGTGAAACGCCACTATAGGTCCTACTCTTACAAGTGCCTATAGTGGCGTTTGTCAAACGACACTATAGGTCTTTTGTCATCTAGCTCTTATTAAAAAAAAAAAAAAACCAACCGAAAAGAAAAAAAAAATTGAAATAAAAAGTGCCTATAGTGGCGTTTGACAAATGCCACTAAAGGTCCTACTCTTACAAAGTGCCTATAGTGGTGTTTGACAAACGCCCAAACGCCACTATAGGTCCTACTCTTACAAATGCCTATACTGGCATTTGACAAATGTCATTATAAGTCCTATTCTTACAATGGCCTATAGTGGCATTTATCAAACAACACTATAGGTCTTTTTTCTCCTCTAGCTCTTATTAAAAATAAACCCAACCAAAAAAAGATTGAAATAAAAAGTGCCTATAGTGGCGTTTGACAAACACCACTATAGGTCTTTTTATTCTCCTCTAACTCTAATTAAAAAAAAAAAAACCAACCAAAAAAAAAAGTGTCTATAGTGGCGTTCGTCAAACGCCACTATAGGCCTATAGGTCCTATTCTTACAAGGGCCTATAGTGGCATTTGTCAAATGCCACTATAGACCCTTTGAAACGTTGTTATAGACTCATTTTTTTAAAACGTCACTATAGGACTCCCTGGATGTAGCTATAGATATGCATAGGTAGCGTTTATAGAAAACGCCACTATAGGTCCAGTTTTTTTAGTGCCACACCTGCACCCAAACCCAAATCCACACCCGTGCTTCATAGTCCAAACCTCCTGTCAATTCACTCACATTCCACACTAAATGATAATAATTGCAATCATTGAAATAAATTAGTTGGAAAGTGAATCATTCAGACTATCATCAATTTTATTTAGCTGAAAGTATGGGAAAAAGACAACACAAAACAACTTGGTAGCTATGGACTTGATGCCTTAGTCCAGAATCCATAATGCAAAAAGGAATTTGCCACTTGCAAGTATTAGTCTAGAATCCATAATGCCAAAAAGAATTTGCCACTTGCAAGTATTAGTCCAGAATCCATAATACGAAAAAGAAAGTTTGATCATCAACATCCAAAGGTAGTAAAATAGATCTGACAAGATGGAAAGAATGTGCAACACTTGGTAGCCATGGACTCAATGCCTTAGTGGTGCTCGTGCTTCACCTCAAAAAGCCCATCAGGACCTAGATCCCAAAAGAGAGACACCAAATAAATTTGTTTGACATGTGAATAATAAAATACAAAGATATCTGAAAGTATCATCAAAAGAATATGTTTAAAGGATTGATAAGAAGGAAAAAATAAATCAATAGTCATGCTTCATTTAATCAACTTAACCCACCTTATCCCCTTATTTTACTCAAGAAAGAAAAGTTGTGGAAGACTATTTGCATAAGTTATGAAATGGTTTCAACAAACCATGTTGCAACAATTGTAACCCATGCTACTTCAACACCTCAAATTAGAAAGATAGCCAAACAAGTACTTACACAATGAATCTCAAAACAGCAAAGCCCTAAAGTCAACCAAATGGAGGCAGCTAACAAATCTAATATAATTAAATCAAATGTAGCAATATACAAGGTTACTTAGAGGATCAAAATCAGAAATAATTCAAGGAAACCAATGAGTAACTAGACCACAGTATCATATTTTATAGCTCTCGAACAACAAATGGAGATATTACCACGCAATGAGAACAAGCAAACAAACTGATTACAAGTTGGCTACACTTCCTAACTAGGAGGAAACAAATAAGTAGTTCTAGCCAGACTGAAATGAGGAGTACAAGTACCAATGAAAACTCAAAGACACAAGTCCTAAACTGAGTCAATAACATACACAACCAACCTGAATATATATTAAAACACTAGAAACTTCACTACAGCATGCTAGCAAAACAAAGTTGAACTTCAATAACCAATACTATAAACACACAGTGTCAACAGATAAGCTAACCAAACCCCCAAAAAACTATTGCATATTATATCAAAGTTAAAATGGGATTAATGGGTTATAGTATGAGCAATATGTTTAATCCTATTATACTCAAACCTAACAAAAGCTTTCCAAGATAAAACCCTAACCTTATTCCTAAATTTCTTTAGGGGGAATTACACAAGAAAATTTTCCTAGGCAATCCCTTTAAGGTGAAACTATTCATGAAAATAAGCTATATTTGGAATATATGCATGACACTAGTTGCTTATTGCATATAGCCAAGAAATGATCAAGCCTATGTACCTAACCAATAACAGCCATGGATTTGTTGCAGTGGTTGCTCTGGTCGCGATGACAGCATCCATCCTTCCCTTTATCTCTGCCAAATCAACATTAATATTGTTGATTCCCCTATTAACAATGACCACGTTACGATTAATCTGTTCAACTTTCTACTCCAGGCTTCCCAGCCTTTTGGAAATGTAATAGGTAGAAAGTCCAAAAACTAAAATCTAGGTTCTATGTTGAATGTAACCCTTATATTTGGACTACCACAATGCAAAGCGAGCAGCTTGAAAGAAAAGACTAGCAACAGGCCTATATAGAAACAACAACAAAAATAATTCAAATACTTGTCGAATTGGAATTAGAATCTTCCCCCTCTCTCTCTTCTCCTCAGTTCTCTTACCCGAGCTCTCTAACCAAAGGAAATGGAGCTTCATGACAAACACCAGCAAGAAATAGAAATTACCTAATGAGACCGGATTTTGGAATCATCAATATATATATATATATATATATATAAAAGTAGAGACCTCATGTTGGAGAGTATGAGGTTATGCCATATGGCGCATTCCTTGAAGTTTTCTTCATTTAGTTTTCTACTTCAACAAAATTTGCATTTATATTAAAGTGCAAGTTCATTGAATTAGCCAATAGAGTAAAACGTATATTAATTATCTATTTTTGTGCATTAATTATTTATATCAAATGAATTTATATGATTATTTTTATAAACTCTATATAGAAAATAATTTTTAGTTGGAATAATAATAGTAAATTTAGAATATGACATTCTTATTCATGTTTAGTTGTTTTAACAACAATTGTCACAAAAGCCATAAAAAAAATTAAATATTTCTGAATTTATTAAAATTAATCTTAATCCTTTAAGAGTACGTTTGGTACACTGAATGTGAATTACAACAGGAATGGTAATCTTTATTATCAAGAATAAAAGGTGTTGTAATGAAATAACTAAACCTATTAATTAGTTTGGTTATGAGTTGTAACATTGGAATAAAACTTATGATCTATTTTAGGAAATATCTCATTTATACAAATATATTTCCTAGAAAATAATATATTTTAAATTTTAGAGAGATGAGTTATTTTTTGATGATTTTTTATTTCCATAATTGGTAGGTGGATATGGAAAGTTTATTTATTTGAAGATATATTAATGTTAGAAATTATTACATCTACTAAGAAATAGCTATTACAACCCTTTTAGAGAGGAATAGTTATTCTTTTTTTTTTTTTTTTTTTTTGAGAATGAAGGAATAGTTATTCCTCATTTTAAAGAATAGCTATTCATAAGGAATGACTATTCCAGTAATAAAAACATAACCAAACTATTAAATAGCTAAACCATTGTAATAATTATTATATTACAATGACTATTACAATCTATCAAATGTGCCTTAAATTTCCTAATTCCTTTGTGTGTGTGCGCGCATATGTGTTTGTGTTAGAGATGAATAGTTATTCCTTTTTTTTTTTTTTGAGAATGAAGGAATAGTTATTCCTCATTTTAAAGAATAGCTATTCATAAGGAATGACTATTCCGGTAATAAAAACATAACCAAACTATTGAATAGCTAAACCATTGTAATAACTATTATATTACAATGCCTATTACAATCTACCAAATGTGCTTTAAATTTCCTAATTCCTTTGTGTGTGTGCACGCATATGTGTTTGTGTTAGAGAGGAATAGTTATTCCTTTTTTTTTTTTTTTGAGAATGAAGGAATAGTTATTCCTCATTTTAAAGAATAGCTATTCATAAGGAATGACTATTCCGGTAATAAAAACATAACCAAACTATTGAATAGCTAAACCATTGTAATAACTATTATATTACAATGTCTATTACAATCTACCAAATGTGCCTTAAATTTCCTAATTCCTTTGTGTGTGTGCGCGCATATGTGTTTGTGTTAGAGAGGAATAGTTATTCCTTTTTTTTTTTTTTGAGAATGAAGGAATAGTTATTCCTCATTTTAAAGAATAGCTATTCATAAGGAATGACTATTCCGGTAATAAAACATAACCAAACTATTGAATAGCTAACCATTGTAATAACTATTATATTACAATCTATTACAATCTACCAAATGTGCCTTAAATTTCCTAATTCCTTGTGTGTGTGCACGCATATGTGTTTGTGTTAGAGAGGAATAGTTATTCCTTTTTTTTTTTTTTTGAGAATGAAGGAATAGTTATTCCTCATTTTAAAGAATAGCTATTCATAAGGAATGACTATTCCGGTAATAAAAACATAACCAAACTATTGAATAGCTAAACCATTGTAATAACTATTATATTACAATGTCTATTACAATCTACCAAATGTGCCTTAAATTTCCTAATTCCTTTGTGTATGTGCGCGCATATGTGTTTGTGTTAGAGAGGAATAGTTATTCCTTTTTTTTTTTTTTTGAGAATGAAGGAATAGTTATTCCTCATTTTAAAGAATAGCTATTCATAAGGAATGACTATTCCGGTAATAAAAACATAACCAAACTATTGAATAGCTAAACCATTGTAATAACTATTATATTACAATGTCTATTACAATCTACCAAATGTGCCTTAAATTTCCTAATTCCTTTGTGTGTGTGCGCACATATGTGTTTGTGTGGAACTAACACTATAATATGTATTTTATGTAAATAGAAAGATTACTAATATGATAAATATATTTATTTTGTTATATTAATTATTTTAAGCATAATGAAATTTTAATACCATTTTTCTAAGATTTATATGAGAAACGATTGGTTTTTTTTTTTATGTGAGAAACAATTAATTTGAAATATGACATTTTTACTCAAATTTAGTTGTTTTAGCAACAATTGAAACCATGTCCAACAAAAGGGGAAAAAAAAATTTAGTAACACACAATCAAGAAAGTAAAAAAAAAATAATAATAATAATTGCAAGATATATGCATTTTTTAGTAGGCATAAAACATGCCTATCTATATTAGCTACTATATCATGCAATTTTCAATTTGTAAACACATATATATAGTATGATCAAATCATCATACTACTCTTAGTGTATTCCTGTTTTGTCTATATATAAAATAGCTAAAGATTACAATTTTTTACTATGAAATTTATTGAAACATCTTTTTTATACATCAATAGTTGGGGGTGGGAATTTGAATCCTGAATGTTTCTATTGGAAATTGAGGTGTCAATCAGTTGAGTTACAAAAATTTTGGCAAAACTTATCGAAATATTGGAGAAAACTAATAATAAGTTGCACCGCACATCATGCGGGAACTCAACTAGTGTTACTAACTAGAGGAGTACTTTTCGGGAGGCCTCCACCAACAATTGAGTCGTTTCCTCCGGTTTTCTTACGCTTGAAAATGCCAGTAAGAGCCCTCCTCACCAATCGAGCGGACAACCGAGTAGACATCTAGTAGAAATTGAAATGCTATCAAAATGATCAATACAAGTCAAAAAGAAAATTTAAGAGTTCTCAATCTAAACAGAATTATTCAGGTAAAATTGAAATGCTATCAAAATATTAATACAAGTCAAAAAGAAAATTCAAGAGAGAATCTGAGAGAAAGAGAAAAAGAGTGAGAGAGAACCTGAGACTGAGACGAATTCTTCTGTGATAGATAAAATTGCAAAGCTATCAAAATGATTAATACAAGTCAGAAAGAAAGATTAAGAGAGAATCTGAGAGAGAGAGAGAGAGAGAGAGAGAAAAGTGAGACAGAGAACCTGAGAGTGAGAGAGAACCTAAGACTGAGACGAATTCTTCTATGAGAGGTAAAATTGCAAAGCTATAAAAATGATTAATACAAGTCAAAAAGAGAATTGAAGAGAGAATTTGAGAGAGAGAAAGAAAAAGAGTGAGAGAGAGAACATGAGAGTGAGAGAGAACCTGAGACTGAGACTAAGACAGAGGATCTTGCTTGAGACGCCCCGAAGTGGTTCTGAGGTTGTCCTGAATTTTTCAAATTTAAATATTTTGGCTTGGCACTAAAATGTGAGAGTCAGTTAGATTTTTTTTTTTTTTAATTGGAAATTTCATTTTTAATAATAATAGTATTCGAAACAAAATAATTAGAGTGCTATTTAAATTAAAATTCCTTTTCTCTATCTATTTTTATCCTTTAGTTCCTTCTAATTAATCTATATATATCTAAAAATCGAAGCATAGCAATTATTGTTGCCACACTCCTGTTGAGCCACCTCATTCGCCACATCATTAGTCTTTTTCATATTTATTTTTTAAATTTAATTTTTTTTACAATATTAACTATATAAATATATTGACTTTACATATTCATTTTAGGCAGTTTTAGCTTTACAAATTCATTTAGGCGGTTTTAACTTTACATATTCATTTACTTTAATTTTGATGTTATAACTAAATAATAAATCAATGGAAAATCAAAACAAAAGTGTTGTCTACATATATTCCTCTTAGTCGGTTTTAAATTTAAATATTATTTTACCATTTTATCTCCCTTATTTTGACTCTTCTTATTCTCATCATCTTATTATAAATTTGCCACTCGATCTCTTCCATTCTATGCATATTTTTTCTATACAAAAAATGCTTTCTTTATCTCTCTCTCTCTCTCTCTCTCTCAAATTTTTTTTCATTTTTTGTTGGGTTATTATTATTATTTTTCTTGCATTTCTACCTTAGATTGATGAATGTTTGTGTTTTTTAGAATTCTACTTTTGATTGCTTATAACTGAAAAATGAAATAATGAAGAATAAAAAATCTTTTTAAAAAAATTGTCTATAAAAAATGTATTCACAGATCTTGCTTAATCATTGATGGTAGAAAAGATACAACTTGATAGTTGCCCATAGGAGGATCTCCAACTAGAGGTTTGTACCCTCATTGTCCTATTTTGACTAATTCATATGTGTTTCTTAATGCAAATTTTTTTTTTAATCATTTTATTTACAACACTAAATACTTTTAATGAATGGTGTTTGTTGTTGATCTAATTTGGAAAAAAATTCATATTATAATATGTTATATTTTGTGTTGTTGTTAGGTTTTAGCTTATTTGGAAAACTACAAGATAATTTGAACAAGCTGATAAAGAACAGTTAGTTCAGTTGAAGACAATGGTTTTTGTGCAATTTCCTTTCACTATTTAAAAATATTTTGTTTAACAAATTAGTAGTAAATTGTTATGTATTTTTTATATGATGTTCTTAGATGCTTGGGTAACTGTTTTAAGTGTTTACAAACATTTTATGTTATTCTTCATCTTCCTTATTTTATTAGTGTATTCTTTGAGATTTTTAAGAAAACAAATTCAATTTTATGTTTAAAATTTTTTATTTATCTATTTATTTTTCACATATTGGATTAGAAGTTAGATTAAATTATGACAGCATTAATACAAGGTGATTATTAGAAGTTAGATTAATATTATTTTTCACATATTTATGTTTAAGTTAGATTAAATTAGGTACACCAATCACAATTCACAAGGTGATACTTAAACATGTTGTG
The DNA here is from genome assembly GCF_001633185.2 of Quercus lobata. Lineage (NCBI taxonomy): Eukaryota > Viridiplantae > Streptophyta > Magnoliopsida > Fagales > Fagaceae > Quercus > Quercus lobata. The sequence continues at coordinate 37,399,908 of NC_044909.1, forward strand.
GATTTAGGTGTAAAGTTGGGTGTGTCTCTAGAATTTACTTTTGCAATATTTCCTTTAGTCTCCGAAGTTTCAATTACTACGTTTTATACCACAAAAAATTGTATTTTTGATCAATTTGGTTACTAAATTGATATAGCACTTAACTCTAGGGCTTATAGCTCTACTTCATAAAACCATGCCAAATGGGCATTACATCTTACAATGTAGCATGCAGATTCAGCAGACGCAAGAAGTTTATAGTAACCTTCACTAACAAAATTATCGCCAAAGCATAGCTATTGTAATCAGTGCATTAGACTCAATGAACATTCGGTCAATAATATAAGAAGCAGGGTCCAGTAAGAAAAATAACAGCAGATCCCCAACAGTCCAGTCTCACCAAAATAGCATTAGTACTTTATATTGTCTTTGTGAAGATAATAGCACAAGCCACTTTCTAGAAGCAACAAAAATGAAGTTGAAATTTATCTACTAGATAATGCAGGGAAAATTTAAGATTGCATTCACAATTGACAATCTTCTCAGTAAAGTCTACCCTAAATTAAGTACAGAATCGCTGAAAAAGGACATTGGAAACTCATGAAAAAAAAAAAAAAAAATACTAAAACTGTATTATCTTATATCATGTGATTTGATTTAAGAACTTCTATTTGTTGACCTTTTCATATTCATCTTCTCGGGCCTTTAGACTTGCTCTCTAATCTTTGCAACAGCCTTATTTGCTGCATCAATCTTTGCCTTGATCTTATCGATATTTTCATTGCAGATTGCTTTCCTCAAATCTGCCATGGCAGCCTCTGTATCTTTTGCAACCTTAGTAGGAATCATGTCCTGGTACTCACCCAAGATTTTTAATGTCAATCAAAGTTTTTCTATCCTGATATCTTTTAGCATGCATTTTAGCCTCTCTAATGTATCTGCATAGGCATCATAAGCACTGACAGCAGACAAGCATCAAAGTTGGGCTGTCTTGGATCTCCTTCAGAAGTTCACTATGACCTTCCATCTCATCATCAATCTGCAATGCTTACCCCTGATGAAATAGAACAGAAAATTCCTTTAAACCCAAACATGTATCTGTATATTCAATTGAACAATTGTTTGTTAAGAAACGTAGCAAAATTAACAAAATTAGAGACTTAAAACGTGAAATTTAATTGCTTGTGTCCACTAATTGGTAAATTTGGTAAAACTCCTCACATTTTTTTTTTTTATAGAAACTAAACTAACCTATAAAATCAGGTTGAAAATATCTTATTTCTTTGCTTTTCCTACAAAAACAAAGCATAATTACAAATATATGAATGATAAAGCCATTGCTCTACCTTATTCAGTTTTCTTCTTAGGGAAATCAATTGCTGCTTCATGGTAGGATCGCCTTCTGCTGATCTGCATCTGCCCGCAAACAGCGTTGATTGTAGAAGCTTTCCCTATACTTTTTCCACTCCTCCCTAGACACCAAATACTTCCTCTATTCATTTGTCCGTGGCTTCTTATTCACATAGACCTCAATAATCTTATCAATGAATTGATTTATAGAGTAACCCTCTTCAACCTCAACCTCTACTTGCTCTTCCACTTGAGCTGTGGCTATGTTACTTGCTTGAATGCATGAACATCATTTTTTTTTTCCTTTTTGCTTTTTCTTAGAGACCCACAAAAATGAACTACAAATAGCAATTAAGAACCACCCATAAAACCCAATATACCAAAAACACTAACAAACTCTTAACCTTTCTTCAGTTGTCCTTAAAACCTTGGAAAGCAATATGTAGCAGTAGTAGTCAATTATTGATTTTTATGCATTATTAAGTTCGGTCAGTAACTTAGACACAAATGTTTATCACAAACGTATACATCTAGCGAAAATTGTAAATGCATTGACAAAGAAAATTTTAAGATATAAACATTAGAACTCCAAAGGGAAAGGGTAATTTTCCTGCTAAACATAGGAACATTGCATGCACTAAAAGGACAAACCAGACATGCACACAAACAGTGTAAGTTCAACATAACAAATTTCCAGTTTAATATATTACCCTGATTTCCACATAATTTTCAAAAATGTACAGTTTCCAACACTATCAGGGTTTGTTTGGTATAGCTTATTTTTCAGCTTTTTGAAAATGGAGTTGTTTGAAATAGTTGTACTTCAAAAAATAATTTACTACACTGATAAAACTGTGAAGCGGCCAAAATGTCCATGCTCATTTTGTAATATTTCCTTTGGTTTGGCCTGTTACAGTTTAGTCTCCGAAGTTTCAATTATCATGTTTATACCCTGAACATTTAAATTTTTGATCAATTTGGTTACTAAATTGATATAACACTCTTAACTCCATGGCTTAAAGCACTACTTCAGACAAGCATGCCAAATGGCCACTAAATCTAACAATGTAGCATGCAGATTAGGAGATACAAAAAGATTCTAGTAACCTTCACTAATAACATTATCGCCAAAACATAATTGTTGCAACCAAACCAATGCATTAGACCTAATGAAACATTCTGTCAACAATATAAGAAGCAGGGTCCAGCAACAAAGTAACAGCAGATCCCAAGCCAAATTTAGGCGCTATAGTATAAGATCTTCTGAACCTATGTTACCATTAGTCCAGTTTCGCCAAGATAGCATGAGTACTTTCTATTGTATTTGTGAAAATAATAGCAGAAGCCACTTCAAGATGCAGCAAAAATGAATTCAAAATTGATTCTAATGGATTCAATTTTAATGCGGGGCCAATTTAAGATTGCATTCACAAATGACAATCTTCTCAATAAATTCTCATGTAAAGTCCACCCTAAATTAACTACAGAACCACTGAAAAAGGATTTTGGAAACTCATGAAAAAAATAATTGTATTATCTTATATCATGTGATCGGATTTAAGAACTTCTATTTATTGACCTCTTCATATTCTTCTTCTGGGGGCTGCTCATCACCCTGATATCCTCCCGAGGACGATCTTCCTGAGCCTTTAGACATGTGCGCTCCAATCTTTGTAACAGCTTTATTTGCAGCATCAACCTTTACCTTGATCTCGTCGATATTTTCATTGGACATTGCTTTCCTCAGATCCACAACGGCAGCCTCTATTTCTGATGCAACCTCAGTAGGAATCTTGTCCCTGTACTCACCCAAGCTTTTTTCGATGCTGTATATGGTTGTGTCAGCACTATTTTTAATATCAATCAAAGTTTTTCTATCCTGATCTCTTTGAGCATGCATCTCAGCCTCCCTGACCATCTTTTCAATCTCAACCTCAGAGAGCCCTCCAGAGGATCGGATTGTAATCTGCTGTTCTTTACCTATTGACTTATCCTTAGCAGAAACCGTAACAATTCCATTTGCATCAATATCAAACATCACCTCAATTTGTGGCATGCCTCTAGGCGCAGGAGGAAGACCAACTAGCTCAAACTCACCCAAAAGCTTGTTGTCAGCTGCCATTTCACGCTCACCTTGGAGAACTTTGATTCCTACCTGAGTTTGATTGTCTGCAGCGGTAGAGAAGACCTGAGACACAAATGCATGAAAATCAAAATTTAAACCTTATCTTCATACAGCTAGGCACAACACAGTGTTCAAGTACACTAGCAAAAACAAAAACTTAAAGAAAATAAGAATTAAAAGCAAAACGTTGATAAGATAACCTCCTTTTCTTAGAATCCAGTCTCCTAAAAATGGCATTGGCATGCCCTGCCAAAGGTTGGGTTAGTCTATGCATTCTAAATACAACTGTCTATCTACTGATTTTACAACATATATGAGTATATATAGTATTCTCATCAAGCAGACAGGTCAAATAATTATGTTACAGTATTAACTTTTTAATTTAAGTCTACTACTTCTCAGTTCTCACCCTGATCCTAGTTTTCTGGAATTTGCATTTTAGTAGATAAACTGACCTGTGACTTCTTGGTAGGGATGGTTGTGTTCCTGTTGATCAACCTCGTAAAGATACCTCCAAGAGTTTCAATGCCAAGTGATAAAGGAGTCACATCCAACAGAAGCAACTCCTTAACATCTCCACGAAGAATACCACCTTGAATTGCAGCTCCCATAGCAACTGCCTCATCAGGATTTACTCCTTTGCTTGGGGGCTTCCCAAAGATTTGTGTAACTATCTCTTGTACCTTGGGAACACGGGTCATCCCTCCCACAAGAAGAACTTCATTCACATCCTTGACTGATATCCCAGCATCCTTTACACAGTTGTTGCATGGATTTTTGGTCCTCTCAATCAAGTGATCCACCAAAGTCTCAAACTTTGATCTGGTCAGTGTGATATTGAAATGTTTAGCACCAGAAGCATCGGCAGTTATAAATGGAAGGTTGATATCAGTCTGACTTGTAGATGAGAGTTCTATCTTAGCCTTTTCAGCTGCTTCCCGAAGCCTCTGCAGTGCCATCTTGTCCTTTGAAAGATCAATCTCGTCAGTTCTCTTAAACTCATTCACCAAGAATTCTAGAAGTGCATTGTCAAAGTCCTCCCCTCCCAAAAAAGTATCTCCATTTGTAGCTTTGACCTGTTAAAAAGACCATTAGCTGACTCATTTACGATGAAGAAACAACAAAGCAAAAATTGAGTGATGCATACCTCAAAGACACCATTTGATATTTCCAGGATTGAAACATCAAAAGTTCCACCTCCAAGATCAAAAACAGCTACAAGGCCTTCTTTGTTGTTTAGCCCATAAGACAGTGCAGCAGCAGTTGGTTCATTAATGATTCTTTGAACGTCTAGACCAGCAATTCGTCCAGCATCCTTTGTTGCTTGCCTCTGTGCATCATTAAAATAAGCTGGAACAGTGATCACAGCTTTAGAAACTGTTTTACCAAGGTATGCCTCAGCAGTTTCTTTCATCTTGGTAAGAACAAATGCCCCTATCTGTTCTGGTGAGTACTGCTTTCCATTGGCTTCAAGCCAAGCATCTCCAGCAGGACCTCTAACAATCTTATAAGGCACCATCTTCATTTCCTTTTGTATTTGAGGGTCATCAAATCGTCTCCCTATGAGACGTTTGGTACCAGAAAATGTGTTGGACGGGTTGGTCACACCCTGACGTTTGGCTGGGGTTCCCACAATCAGCTCCCCTTTCTTGTCAAAGGCAACCACTGATGGTGTGGTTCGAGCACCTTCAGCATTCTCAATAACTTTGGGATTCTTCAGAAAATTTCAGTGAAATAGCCAAAGAAAATTATCATGGAAAATTAACAAAATATTAACAATAAGGAAGGAAATTAATTTTTTTAAATAACCAAAAAAGTTAAAATGAAGATGAACAAACCTTCCCCTCCATAACTGAAACACATGAATTGGTGGTACCCAAGTCAATACCAACAACATCGCTGCCAATGGGCCGAGAGCTGTGTATGGTTTAAAATAAAATCATCAAAGAAGCTTGCATTGGAAACATACAATAAACTGCAGAAAGAAGAGATATACCTAAAGGGTCTTGCCAAGGATGCCCATTTGTTAACAAAAGGAGAGGTAGCAAATGATGTCTTCGCACTGCCACCTATGAACTGTGGGAGTAACAGGGCGCAAAAATATTTTTATGATCAAAATAGTCACATGCATGAGACTAAAGCAAAAGATGGATTAATAAAAATAACATTAGGATATGTAAAACCTTCCACATATTTGAGAAAAAATATAACTCAATTGAATAATGAAACTATGAAGAATGCATTTGCTAACTAAAAAAGAAAATAAATAACAGATTCCAAAATTAAAACATCATCAATAACAAGAAAAAATAACAAGAAATCAACTACAATGACTAATCCGATTACAGTCTATCATCGAATAGATTTCAAGATAGCAACTTTTTAGTTTTCTTCGTTTTCCCAGCAAAAAAAAAAAAAAACAGAGGATCTCCATTCTGTAACAACGACAAAAGGGGGAAAAAAAGAATAAAGGAAGAGAACTTACGGATCTGCAAGCTGCTAAAGAAGAAGTTCGAAGCTTCTGATGCTTTAGAGACCGAAGAAGCACAGAAGTGGCCATAACTGAACAAATGGTTGACTAGAATGTGGGGTTTAAGAATCAGGTTTTAGAGCATGAGAAAGAGAGAGAATCGTATGGTGCTTTTGCAAAGGGTTTTAAAGACAAGGCATAAAAGTTTTCTTGGGCAACACGAATAACGGAAGTACACAGGAGTGAGGCAAAAGTTATTACCATATAAAAATGATGAGGATATTTATTGACCACAAATATTTTTTTTAACCTTAATTGGGGCTATTGAATTTATGGGTGTAATTTCAGCACAATAATCACTTAAAAATTATTTTATGCAAAAAACTAGCTGTCAAATTGTGAATCATATTATATATCGTATATTATTTTATATTGTAAGGTACACAAATATTTAATAAAATTTATATAATATTTTATATATATATATATAAACACATGTATAAAGGGTATATTCATTAGAAATTTTGAACATATTCAACTAATGACTAATTTATTAATCACTTATGTAATAATATTTAACAAGCTAACTAAATAAATCAAACTAGCATGTGTTTATAACATACACATTCAAATTAATTAAACTTAAAAGTAATGTGTCTTTGTATTAAAACCCCTTTCCCATTTTCTCTCTCCCTTGTGTGTGTATGTTTGTTTCTAAAAAAAAAAAGTGATAATACATTACAAATCACCCACAATAATAATTTCTTTTCATCATCTTCTCTAATCAACTCCATCTCAAGTCGATGTTATCATCATGTTTATCATTTTGCAAGCTTATCTATTCATTGAAATTTTCTTCTTCATCATCAATATTTAATATCGCTTCTTGTTCTTTTATTTTAATAATTAAAAAAAAAAATTCTTCTTGGCATTCTAATTTCTTAGACTTATAAGAATAATGACAAAAATAAAAAATAATTATATTCTCAATTAATAATTTATTCATAGTATAGAAAATAAATTTGTAAATATGAAAGTGAAGTATAAATGTGTATCCCAAATTTTGTAGGAGAAAAAGGGGAAAAAAATTATGGACATGTTATTTTATTAGGCTAAATTAAGTAATCTAATAATTCTGTGTTAAAAACAAGTCTAATAACTTGTTAGATTCAAATAAAAGTACAAATTTTTTTATTAAAAAAAAAATATTCATTTTAAGCATATGTCTATGTATCGTACGATGCATACGATTTTACACGATACGCACACTATATCGTACAAATCATGAGCATTTCTGATACACCCTTATGATATGTAACTTTTTACACACGATACGATACGTATCGTGTATCATATGATACTGATAACTATTTAGGTATCAATTGGAATTTGAACCGATAATTGGCTCAATGAACCAAACACCTTTAAAGTCTTATCTCAACCAAATACACTGCCAACACAAGCAAATGTTTGTGCTCTCATTGATCCTCTAACATGTGAATGGCAGGCTAAGCTAGTGAAGCAAATTTTTATTCCAATCGATGCTTAAGCTATTCTTAAATTACCCTTCAGTGCTCACTTGCTAGTAGATATATTATCATATTGAGCTACAAGGTGAATGTGGATGGGACGGTTTTTGCTTAGTCTCGACAGGTGAGTGTAGGTGTGGAAATTTGAGATCATGAGGGCAGAGTTACGGCTACTTTAAATAGAAGATTTCATCAACCGTTGGGGCCACTGGAGATTGAAGTGAAAGCCATGGAGGTATGAGTGTCTTTTGCTTGGGATGTTGGTCTAAAAGATGTGGTCTTTGAATGTGATTCTAAGATAGTAGCTAATACTCTTTTGGGATAATACACACCAACTGTGATTGTCTTAAACATTCTAGCCAGGGTAGCTCTGAAGCTCCTAGATTTCCTATTAATAAAAGTCTCCCATGTAAAGCGTCAAGGCAACATACCAGCTTATATTTTGGCAAAATATGTGAATGATATAAATAATAGTGATAATTATGTAATGTGAATAGAGGAAAATCTGTTACTAATTGAGTCAACTATTACTCATGATGTGCTGAATTTATTTTCATCTTAATAAAGTTACAAGATGAATGTGGATGGGACGGTTTTTGCTTAGTCTCGACAGGCAAGTGTAGGTATGGTTATTTGAGATCATGAGGGTAGAGTTACGGCTACTTTAAGTAGAAGATTTCATTAACCGTTGGGGCTGCTAGAGATTGAAGCAAAAGCCATAGAGATATGAGTGTCTTTTGCTTGGGATATTGGTCTAAAAGATGTGGTCTTTGAATGTGATTCTAAGATAGTAGCTGGTACTCTTTTGGGATAATACACACCACCTGTGATTGTCTCATACATTCTAGCTAGGGTAGCTCTGAAGTTCCTCGATTTCCAATCAATAAAAGTCTCACATGTAAAGCGTCAAGGCAACATACCAGCTCAAATTTTGGCGAAATATGTGAATGATATAGATAATAGTGATAATTATGTAATGTGAATAGAGGAAAATCCACCACTGATTAAGTCAGCTATTACTCATGATGTACTAAATTTATCTTCGTCTTAATAAAGTTACAAGTTTTTCATATAAAAAAAAAAACTAAAAAGTATTAGGTATCATGGACATTTATGAATATTAAATATAAATGTACTTTGAAGGGTTATTGGAGGTGTAATAGAATACGAAATCACAGTATCTTTTTTTAGTGGTTGTTGAGAACTTCGAGGTAAAGAATTTTTATTTTTAGACTTCGAAATTTGTGTATTGTTATTTGTACAAAAAGAAAAATATGCCCTCTGCAGGCTTATGATTGTGTTAAAAATTGTTTTTTTTTTTTTGGTTTTTTTTTTATAAAAAAAAATCCAACTTAAAATACTAACAATCAATTAAAATTATTCTGGTTATGTAATGTATTATAAACCTAATTTAAAACACTAATATTATTATTTTCATGTGTGTTTTAATAAGTATTACTGTTTACTCAAAAAAAAAAACTCAAAACATCCACACACATATATATAATTAATAACCTAAAACAAAAGTTTAAAGAAATGTGAAATTATTGTGTATTCTCAGAGTATCATAAATGCGTACTCCTTCCTCTCACATGAATGGTGGGTCTCACTAATTAAATTCATGGTGAGACTCACTATTCATGTGAGATGGGGAAATACTCATTTATAATACTTTGAGAGTACCTAATAATTTTTCTAGAGAAATTATGTCATGTCTATTACTTCCTAACTTACAACACAATTTCTATCATGTATGATGGCAAACACGACTTGCTTGTAGAATTTATTGGAGCACGTGTACGATATAATTTTGTATTTATCAATACTCATGCAAGGTTTTGAAATTCGGACCGTTCATTGAACCGTAAAAGGGAGAGGTTCAAGGTTTTTGAGGTCGAACCGTGATGACGTCATAATTAATTTAATAATTATTTAAAATATAAATAATTATATTAAATTAGTAAAAATATTTAAAAATTAACTAAAATAGTGCAATTAAATATAGAGATCTATTCCTATCAAATATATATATATATATATAGAGAGAGAGAGAGAGAGATCTATTATTCCTTTATAGAAACAAAGAAATTTATCTTTCAAATGTATTTTCTATATCATAATTCATAACTTTAAGAAATATTAAATCCTAGTATTTTTTACGTTTGACTAGTAACTCATGGATTGTTGATTTAGCTTAAACGAATTACAATTTGCATTTAACATATGCTTGAATTTTCCAAGATTAGTTATTATTTGTAATATTTCTTTCACTATAAAATTAAATCCCGCACAAGGCAGGTTTAACACTAGTCAAACTCCCTCAAGTCAGACGTTAGTCTTCTTCTTCTCACATAAACCAGTCTTTAGGATGGAGAGAGAAAGACTGAAGCGCTCGGAAGAAGAAGAAGATGCCTTAGCTCGCAGCACAAAAAAGTTCAAGGAAAGCCATAGTTTTCAAGAGACGAATGAGAAAGGAAAGGGGATTAAAATAGGGAGTTACAAGGATAAGCTGGTGGGTGCAATGCCTGGTGCATTTGCACAAGCGTTTGGTCTTAAAAGCGCAATGCAAGAGGATTTGGAGTCTAACATTGAAGAGGAAAGTGACCAAGACGGTAGCCTTAGAATTGGATTTTCCAGAGAAGAGAAGGTTCAAATGAGAACACCTTGGCAAAAAGCTCTCATCATCAAAACCTTTGGGAGGAGAATGGCGTTTTCATTCCTCGTTGAGAGAGTGAGAAAGATGTGGAATCCGTGTGGAGGTATGGACTGCATAGACTTGGGGTATGATTATTTCCTAGTGAAATTCGAGTTAGATGAAGATGTAGATACTATCCTCATGGGGGGTCCTTGGTTCATTGGTCAGCAGTTTATTGCTATTAGACAATGGGAACCGGAGTTTAAGGCTTCCACAGCAACTCTTTCTTCAGTAGCAGTTTGGATTAGGCTACCAGAGTTGCCCATTGAATATTATGAGCCTAATGCACTCCTTAAGATCGGGAAAGCTATTGGACCGGTCCTGAGGATTGACTCTCATACAGCTAATGGGGAAAAGGGCAGATTTGCTAGATTGTGTATCCAAGTTAACTTGGATAAACCGTTGGTTAGGAAACTTTACCTCGGCAAGCTAGAGCAATGAGTGCTCTATGAAGGGATAAACACCCTCTGTTTCTCGTGTGGAAGGATTGGCCACAAGGTTGAATCATGTCCGTACATAAGAGAGCAGCCCAAGGAGAAGAGTATGGGTAGAAGTGGTGAAGAAACAGGGGAGCAAAAGGATGACCAAGCGGGCATGCAAAGTGCTCAAGAAGCAGAAGGGTTGAAGAAAAAGGAAGATGTGCAGCAGGAATATAGAGAATGGATGGTTGTTAACAGAAGGAAAGGGAATAATAGAGCTAGATCAGTGCAACGGGTCCAGACGGTAAGTCATACGGCGGATGTGCAGATGACGCAATCTTCCATAGCCATCACTGCCGAGCCTAGCGTAGCAAGCATGAGTAGAAGAGATGGGAAAAGGAAATCCCTGCACACGCAACCTGTCGTGTCACAGAGAGAGATGGCTACGTCCAATCATAGTCAGCTAAAAAGTGGCAAGGGAGCAAAAAATAAGGGAATAAGTTCCAGAACTAACCAGAAGGCAACGAAATCAATTGGTTTACAACCAAAAGAAGTGGGCCAGAGCAGCAAGAGTGGGCTTTTTGTTTTTGGGTCTAATTTAGAGCAAGGCCTGTTTTGTTTTTCTGGCTCTTTGAACCCAAAAGTGACCCATTTAGAGAGTAGCAGTCCAACGGGAAAGGAGAATACAGCAACTAAACAATACAGCAGCGGTGATGGAAGGCAAGGAGAAGTGGGGGATTCTCTACAAAGGAAAGATCATACCGGTGAGCGACTCAACCATTCGGTAGACCCAACAGAGGTGTGGGGCTGGTTCGAAACAGAGCTGATGGTGGCATGGAAGAACATTTTTCCTCTAACGGAGAGGAGCAAGCAGCTGGGTTACTTGCCTTTGAAAGACGAGGCGTGGATCACAACGCCGAACCCATGGTGGAGGTTTTTGACGGATCGGCCTCCAGTACCAAGCATTCCGATGACAAACTCAGGGCCATCAGCAACAAGATCCGAAATGCAGAACTCGGAAAAATATCTATCGGAAGCAGAAGCGATGTTGACGGAGACAGTGATTTCAGAAATGAAGAAATTGATCAACTTCCCGGTAGAATGCTCGTTGATGGGCAGCCTTCACAGGGTGAAAATGATCCAGTTTGCCGAGCCCAGATTAAGCGGAACGATTGTAGTCAAGGTAACACAAGGGGACTTGGGAATAATCATGCACTCAGTGACTCTAATCAAGGGGATTTGGGAGTCGAGGAAAGAGATGTTGGAGGTATGGAGATTGAGAAACACTGATGTTTCTCCTTCTCTAGCTCACGAGGATGTTGTCTCTACTCATTATAAAATGATGAACATTCTGATTTGGAACTGTAAGGGTGCTATGAAACCTCAATTCAGGAAGACGGTCATGGATTTGGTGGAATGGCATGCTCCAATCCTTATGGTGATCACTGAAACCAGGATGAGTGGTGCTAGAGCAGATGAGATCATTGAATCCCTTCCTTTTGATGGACATGCAGTGGCTGACACCATTAGATTTGCTGGAGGAATATGGTTGCTGTGGCGCTCAGACTTGGTGAATGTGGATGTCCTGGCAGCAACAGAGCAAGAGATCCATGCTTTGATACGGGTAAGGTCTCAAACTCTATGCTGGTTAATTAGTGCAATTTATGCCAGTCCTCGTTTTGAAGAAAGATGCATTGTTTGAAATAATCTTAGGATGTTAGCTAACATGCATGATTTACCTTGGGCCCTTATGGGGGACTTTAATGAAGTTTTGTCTGAGGATGAGAAATATGGGGGGAATCCAATCTGCCAGAGAAGGGTTAGGGCCATTAAGGAATGTATGGATGATTGTAGGATGATGGACCTGGGGTTTTCAGGCCCAAAATATACTTGGACTAATAAGAGGGAATTGGGTAATTTGATACAGTGTAGACTTGATAGATGTTGGGTTAATCCGGGTTGCAAGGAATTATATCCGGAAGCTAACGTCACCCACTTAGCCAGGATAAATTCAGATCATTGTCCTCTTCTGCTTAGTTTGAATCCTTTTTTAGGGTCCACTGCTAACAGACCTTTTAGATTTCAGTCAATTTGGCTAAGCCACAGTGACTTCCCGACTGTTGTGAGGGATGCTTGGGCTGGTAGGGAAGAGAATTTAGCTGAGGCAATCTCTAGCTTCTCGACCAAAGCTCAAAGATGGAACAGAGAAGTGTTTGGGAATGTTTTTGCTAGAAAAAGGAAAATTTTGGCCAGGTTATTAGGTACCCAAAAAGCCTTAGCTACCTGTCCAAATGGTTTTTTGATTAATTTACAAGATCATTTGACTGAAGAATATAACTCTATCAGCCAGCTAGAAGAGGAGCTGTGGGCTTTGAAATCCAGAATTAATTGGATTATTTTGGGGGAGAGGAATACTTCGTATTTTCATATTTCCACGCTTTGCAGAAGAAGCAAGAATACAATTACCAGTATACAAAATAATGAGGGTGAATGGTGTCACAATATTTAGGAAGTGAAGGAAATTTTTAATACTAGTTTTAAGAAGCTGTATACATCCGAACAAGTGTTTTGTCCTATTGCCCCCCAATGGAGATCGGATTGGTGTGCCAAGCTTAGCCATGAAGATGCTGTTAGTATGGAGAATATTCCCTCGGATGGGGAAATTTGGAATGCTCTCAAAACAATGAAGCCCTACAAAGCTCCTGGTGTTGACGGGCTTCATGTGGGTTTTTTCCAGAGGTTCTGGTTAGTAGTGGGGGAATCAGTTAAAAAGGAAATCAAAGAAGTGTTTAGGAAGCAAAAAGTTCCGGAGTATCTTAACCAGACCTTAATTGTTTTGATTCCTAAACAATCTGGTCCAGAAACTGTTAATCAATATAGGCCCATAAGCCTTTGCAACACAATATACAAGGTTATTGCAAAAATTATTGTTTTGAGGATTTGTCACTTGCTACCATCCTTGATCTCTCCAATGCAGGCAGCTTTTATTGAAGGCAGAAGGGGTTCAGATAACGTCATAATTGCCCAAGAATTAATTTACTCTCTTAGGAAGAGGAAGGGGAGGACAGGGTTCATGGTTGTGAAGATTGATCTTGAAAAGGCCTATAATCACCTAGAATGGTCGTTCATTAAAATGGTGCTTGAACATTTTGGTTTTCCAGAGAATATGATAAGGCTGATATTGAGTTGTGTCTCCTCCACTACCACAGCGCTATTGTTCAATGGTAGCAAACTTCAGTCTTTCCAACCTTCAAGAGGAATAAGAGAGGGAGATCCCATCTCTCCTTATCTTTTTCTGTTGTGTATGGAGTTTCTTGGAGCCCAAATCACTGGTATGTGCGAGGATAGAAGGTGGGATAAAGTAAGGGCTTCTAGAAGTGGTCCGAGCTTTTCTCACGTTTTCTTCGTTGATGACTTGTTGCTGTTTGCCAAAGCAGACTACAAAAACTGCGAAGCTATCATTGAAGTCCTTGACAATTTCTGCAATCTGGCTGGACAGAAAGTTAACTATACCAAATCTAAGGTTCTTTTTTCTCCTAATGTGACTAGAGGAAGGGTGAGAGGCATTTGTAGGAGATTGGGTATTGCCGCAACCACCAACCTAGGTAAATACCTTGGTTTTCCCATTATTAACCAAGGAAGAGTGGGGAACGCCTTTAATTTTGTGGTTAACAAGATCCAAAGTAAGCTGGATGGTTGGAGGTCTAAACTATTATCAAGGGCTGGTAAGCTGGTTCTTATTAAATCCTCCGCGGCTCCTGTGGCAGAATATTTTATGCAATGCCATATGCTGCCTGTTAAAGTTTGCAACCAAATTGATAAGCTTCAAAGAGACTTTATTTGGGGTTCAACTGAGGAAAAAAGGAGGCTGCATCTGGTTAGGTGGGAGACTGTGACACTTCCCAAAGAACTTGGAGGGCTGGGGCTGCATAATATAAGGGATAGGAACTGTGCTTTGTTAGCAAAGCTTTGCTGGAGATTAGCTTGTGAGCAGGAAGCTCCTTGGGCGAAGATGCTGGTGGCAAAATACCTCTCGCCCAGCAGATTATGTGATGAAGGCAATAAGCTTCCTTGCTCCTCTATTTGGGTAGCTTGCAAGAAGGGTGGACCAGTCTACGTCAAGGGGCTAAAATGGTCAGTGGGGAATGGGGAGAAAGTAAAGGTGTGGGATGATTTTTGGCTTCCTATTGGTCCTTTGAAAAACATAATAGAAGGGCCTTTAAATCGGCATGATAATCTCATTACGGTGAGGCAATGTTTTAATCAAAACCATGAATGGCAAGCTCAATGTCTTTCTTTTGATCTGCCGGAACACATTCTCAGTGTCATCAAAGCTACTCCGCTGTCTTGCAGCCTGGAGGTTGAGGATTCTCTTCATTGGGCCTTTTCCAAAAATGGTTTTTTCTCTTTGAAATCTGCATACTTGTTGGCAAGGGATTTAAACCCTTTGAACCTTGATACTATCACGGTGGATTGGGTGTGGAAAGCTGAAACTTATCCTAAGGTTCAGTTTTTTCTATGGCTATGTCTTCAAAATAGCGTGCCCACCGGGGAAGTTTTGGGTTCAAGGGGTTTAAGTCTTGACCCCACCTGCAAAATCTGTCCTCAAAGCATGGAAACTATGGATCATCTCTTGAGGGGCTGTTGGTTTGCCCGTGACTTTTGGCAGCAAATTCAATTCCCGGTTTGTCTAAGGGATACTTTTAGTTTACCGGTTAGTAGATGGCTTGAAGTCAACTGTAAGGCAGAAATCAAACACAGTAGAATGGGCATTCCTTGGAAGATTGTGTTCCCCATGGGAGTGTGGCAGCTTTGGTTGCATAGAAACACTTTTCTTTTCAAATCCGGCAAGGTGAACCAGTCTTGTTACAATAAGAGTGTTAAGGATAGTGTAGAGTACTTCTCTATAGGGCTGAATGCTAAATTGCCTAAAGTCAAATCTGTTGTGGCCGTGGGATGGGAGAAACCTCCAGCAGGTTGGGTGAAACTAAATTCAGATGGTTCAGCTATTAGCAGCCTAGGATGTGCTGGTGGGGGCAGAGTGATTAGAGACCATGAGGGGAAATGGTTGAAAGGTTATGCTAGATCTCTTGGTAGCACCAACAGCTGTGTGGCTGAGCTATGGGCTGTGAGGGATGGTCTTTTACTTGCTAAGGAAATGGGGCTGCACAACATCATTGTAGAGCTGGATGCATTAAGTGTTGTATTACTCTTAAACAATAATACCAACAACTTGACTTTGGAACCTTTGCTTAATGATTGCAGGAACCTAGTGAAGGAGTTCCCCAACATGCAGATAAAGCACATATATAGGGAGGCCAACCAATGTGTGGATGCAATGGCCAAAATGGGCGCAAACAATGTAAACTCTTTTGTTGTTTTTTTGAATGCACCGTCTGTGGTGGAAAGAATCCTAGCTAATGATAAAGCTAGCTTGTATTGTAACAGACTTGTTTGTTCCTAGTTTCTTATGATATTTCCTTATTGACCAAAAAAAAAAAAAAAACTCCCTCAAGTCAGACTTAGGTAAATCTATCGGGAAGCCAATAAAAATGCAGACATGTTAGCCAAAACAGGATGCCTTTAACGTGAAGATTTTGTTGTTTTTGATGCCAATAAATATGGAAACTTCTCTTTTGTTAAGCTTTGATGTTTATGGTTTGTACGGTAATAGAATATCTACCTCTCTTGTGTCTTTTGGATGGTTTTTTAAAAAAAAAAAAAATTAATCTCCTTATTACCAACAAATAAGAATTATTAAAAATAAAGTGAAGAAAGTAAAAAGTAAAAATGTGAGAATGATAAAGCAAGTAAGCTTATTCATTTATTGGATAAATTATAAAGTTAGTCCCTATTCTTTACACCATACTTTAATTTGGTCCTTAATCTTTCAATTGTGTTAATTTGGTGCTTAACTTTTTCAATATCATGTCAAATTAGTCCCGATTATTATCTCATAAATGAAAAAAACTGATGTGTCAAACATAATAATAAAAAATTATTTTTTATACTACGTCAACTGCTATTTGGAATGCCATATCAGCATAACCTTAAAAAAAATTGTGACTAACCTCACGTTCAAAATTAAACGATAATTAAAAATTTATTTAACATTTAAACATATCACATCAGTATTTAAATGAAAAAAATCCAAATAACCAAAATTTTCATATTCTTTATACTTTCTTTTAATTTTTCCTGCACTTTCCCGATAATCAAACATGTCTACGTTAAAAAAAAAATCTAAAAGAAAAACTACAGAAGGCAAACCTATATGAAAACGTCAGCAAAAGCTTGGAGCTTGAACCTAAATCAAAGAAAGAAAAAAAACCTATTCTTCAAAGATCACCCAGCCAACACATCAGCTTCCCTACAAACCCAGTTGAAAATACATACACCGAAAGCCTCTGCTAGATTACAAACTATAGCTCTAGCTTGAATTCCTCAATGAACAACTCTGACCCAACCCCTGAATAGCCTCTATGCAAGCTTTAGAATCACTTTCAACAATTACTCTCGCTAAGTTCTGGGCTAGAAATCGACCCAAACCCAAATCACTCTTTCTTTCTCTATCACTCTAAAATCGACCCAAACCCAGATCTGCTGCCACCACATTCCAAGAAGCTTTTAGATCTCCCATGGTGAACTCTTTGGAGACCGACACATATGGAATGCTCGATTTCAGCTTGGACCATGATTGAGTTGTAACTTGTTTGTTTTGGATTTTTTTTTTTTTTTAAGAATCATAAGTTTCCTTGAAACTTGCTGGGTTTAGGGGTTTCAACCACCAAATGTGTTACTCAAAATGGGTTGTAGTTGGCTTGAGGAGATTGGGTTGGCTATATGGATTTGATTGGGTTTCAACCACATAAATTGGTGTTTTCATTTCAAATCAATCTAAGATCTTTCGTTTTTTTTTTTTTTTTAGAGTAGTGGGTTTGATTATGAATGTGAATGTTTGAATATGTTTTCATTTCAATATGTGAAGGTTATATTTAAATCAACTGAATCGAAATTTGAAAGGGTTGATTTTTGTAGGATTTGATTTCAGAGTGTGTTTGGATGCCAAGAAATATTGAAAGGAAAAAAACGTAGATTAATACTTTCTTTCTTTTTCTTTATAAATTGATGAAGGAAGATTAATATTTTATTTAATTATAATGCCAATGTGGCAATCCAGATGGAAGTTTATGTGGCAAAAAAATCATTTTTTATTTTGGCTGTTAGTCACGTCAGCATTTTCCATCCATCATTTAACAGTAACGACCATTTTGATATAATACCAAAAGGTTAAGGACTAAATTGACACAATTAAAAGGTTAGGGACCAAATTAAAATATAGTGTAAAGAATAAGGACCAATTTTGTAATTTACCCTTATTTATTTATGTATTTCTAAATGCAAGCTTCAATCAAGCTTGAGAGGAGAGCATCTATAAATTAATTAATTATTTCTATTTTTTGAAAAAAAAACACACACACACACAAGGGAGGACAAAAATAGTTACAACACAAATTCACATCATGAATTCTTCTCAAAAGTCATGGTAACTTTTAAGGGGAAGTGGGGCAAATTATGCTACACATAGCACACTTTTTTAAGCAACGTGGGATAATTATCACTTTTTTTAGAAACAAACACACACACACTTAAGGGAGAGGAAAAAAAGGTTTTAACACAAAGGCATAAATTAATTTTATTTTCATTAATTTCTCATTCTCTCAAAAATAGTTTACATTATTCAAATTATTTTCAAATCAATTGTATGGTATATTAAAAAAAATCATATAGAGATAAAGAAGCTAAAAAAGAAAGATATGGACAATCCGAAAGATATACTTTAGTGAGAGAGTTACACCAAGATGAGATTAATGAAAGAATTAGAGCATTCACATAACTTCGTGTATAATAGAAAGATGTATAGAATTTATATAGTTTTGCTTAAAAATGACCCACATTAGTCTATGTATAATTGTGTAAATTTACAAAGTTTGCTACAGTAATCATGTAAATTTATACTAACTGTAGGGACACGATTCGCAACCCAAGCCCAAAACGTATGAGATCTTGGCCCAATGAACCTAACACAATAAATTTGTAGAGAGTGTGTCAAAGAACTAGGCCCTAATGAGTTAAACAACTGTTAGTATTGAATTGAATGGCAATCAAACACAAATAAGATATTCTGATATCAATGGACTTTCAGTCCGAAGAGATCACACTTGTATATATTGATCACAATTGGATAAAAAGATAATTTAGATTGCTATAATCTTATTTCTCTATTTTTCTGATCCCTTTCTCATGGAGGGTCTCTCATATTATATAGCTCCTTGTGAATCGAACATCTTGATTCTACACTTGTTGATTATCTGAAACTCCACTTGAGTACCTGTCTCATCAGACACCCTATCTGGTTTTCTGTGAGTTGTGGTAGCCAAGGTAACACTGTTCAGAAGTCTTCTCCACATAAATGCGATCAGAAAAGTAGCTGCAATGCATTTAATGCGGTGACAACAGCTTTCCCCTAGATATTTTTGGGTTTCCTTCCTTCTTGTATGTTCATGAGGCATGTTCCTATCATTGTAACTTCTTGGAGGGTCATTTTAATTATTGGAATACATATTTGAGCTGCATACGTCACATCCGAGGAGTAATTCCCCCTCGAACCACATTCCATTCCTTCCTTACTCATGAGACTTTAAATTGAAACCCTAAATAACTATTATATTAGAGAAACTTGAAAATTAAGTTAAATTAACCTATACTTCTTTGTTTGTATTTTTTTACCCCAAAACTAAAGAGTTTGGATCAAATAGAATAAAATTTCATACTTTTCAACCCAAAAATTAAGAATAAATATATAAATTTTGAGCCCGAAACTAAAAAGGAAACCTACGAAAAAAATCCATTTAAGGCCTAATTAGTCCAAAATAGACCGAATGGACCAATGAGGACTAAAATAGACTAATTGGACCGAATGAGACCTAAGTAAACCAAATGGACCAAAGTGGACCGAATAAAATTTGTTAATAATGTTGTTGATGTGAAACTAACTAATCATGTCACTTTGTAAATTTTTTTAGATAGTAAATGATATCATCTAAATGTTCTTTTACTATTAAAAATTTAAATGAAAACATACATAAGATGTATTATATTATTTAAAAGATTGTGCTGTTTGATTAACGTTAATTTAAAAAATGCTTAAATAACTTCATGTACTAATAGATTTGGACAAAATAATTAAATTAATTTATTTAGTTATTTAGTAATAGATTTTACATTTGAAATGGATTGAAGTGGATGTAGTAACAATAAATATTACACTTAAACTTTTAGATTTATATATATATATATATATAAAGAGAGAGAGAGAGAGAGAGATTTTCCTCAACCAAAAATATATATATATATATATATTATCACTCAACAATTATTTATTTATTTATTTGAGAAACACTCAACAATTAATTATTTCTTAATTATTATTAGAGTTGAAATTTAGAGCTAGTGTGGAAAGTTAAGGCTCCGATCGGTAACAGTATTTAAACAATGAAAACTATTGTTTAAACAGCATAACGCATATTTTCATATACTTTTTTACTCACACGTATTTTCACAAAATTTAAACAATATTACTAGAAATCTCTTACCAGTCCTAGACCACTACCAACCCCTTTTTTTTCTTCCCTCCATCAGCATACTAAATTGAAAATACATAGATCTATTTGAATTTGATCTAAAGTTCAGTTTTTTTTTTTTTTAATTTTATTTTATGGGGGGTGCACATGATCATTTTAATTGAAATTATGAAAGATAAATGGAAGAATTTAAGTGAGCTCGATATAGTTACCGGACTTGACGTGGGGTGGTGTTCCGAGCTACGATTATTGGTACTACATAACTCTTATCTGTACTAGACCACTAGCTGTCTTTGTACTACTACTACTGCTACAAAAAAAAAGTTCAAACCAAGGACAAACAAACAAATCACTGTTTCGTACACGGAAAAGAAAACACCAAAGTCGCAGAAGCTGGTGTCATGTATGTGTGGAGGCTGGTCGTCCATCTTTTAGGTCCAAAGTTGTTCACCATTTTCAGTGTCCTATTCTGTTTCTATATTTCATATGTGGGATCAGTGGGTCACTGTCTGTTGTCGTGTATTGAGCCATGTTATTGCCCACCTTAAGTTACTCCTAATAAGTAAGGATTTTATTAATGTGTGTCTTAAGAACACACAATAGTATACCAATTTTGAAAAAAAATTTATCGGAAATTGAAAAAATGTTGACAGTTTTTTCAATTTTCGATAAAATTTTTTTAAAAACGGATTTGTTAATGGGCATACATTGACCAGACCCAATAAGTAATAACTAGCAAAAATTGCTGATAAAAACCAAATTTCCATTGAAGTGAAAATATGTTTTGTCCGTGCTTCTTCCAAAATGGAGGGCAAAAAGATCAAACGTATGATGTAGTAATTTCCAAGGAATGTAATATTGCACGCAATAGATGAGGTTCATAGGTTGATGCAGATTATATTTTTGTTTTTTGGTCTGACTTTTCATATTTGATATTTTCAAAGAAGAGCCAGAGAAATACCTGTGTCCGACTCTTCTCATCCCTTAATAAATTTTTTTTTTTTTTAAAAGGGATTTATTTGGGGAGGAAAATGAAAAAGAGAGAACTATGAGTATAATGACATAAATGTACACGCAGGACCATAACTTTGAAAACTAATTCAGATTTTGAATAATAACTTCTAACATTATAACCAGAGCCAGATAAATTTATATGCATTTTTTTGTCAGCATTACACATGACATGGGGATTCTGGCATTTTACCCCTTTTTTTAAAAAAAATTTAGCAATATGCCCCTGTTTCCAAACTATATAGGGACGTGCCCCTATTTCGAAACTCGATTTTATCAAAATCGAGTTATGCCCAATCAAACTTAAAAAATAAAAAATAAAAAAAAAATTGCATGGAATTCGAGTTTAGGGAGCTCGAGTTCCAAAACGCCACTATAGGGCTCCCTGAATCTGGTATGGGGCGATTACACTTATAAAAAAAAAAAAAAAAAAAAAAATTGCAGGAAAATGCCACTATGGGACTTTAAAACGTCACTATAGGGCTTGAAAATGCCACTATAAGGCTCCCTAAACTTGGTATGGGGTTATCACACTTATAAAAAAAATTTGCAGGAAAACGCCACTATAGGGCTCCCTGAACCTGGTATGGGACGATCACACTTATAAAAAAAATTTATAGGAAAACGCTACTATAGGGCTTTAAAACGTCACTATAGGGCTTAAAAACACCACTATAGGGCTCCCTGAACCTAGTATGGGGCGATTACAAAAAAATAAAAAAAAATTTGCATGGAACCCGAGTTCCATGCAATTTTTATTTATTTATTTATTTATTTTAAGTTTGATTGGGCATGACTCGATTTTTTACAAATCGAGTATTAAATTGAAACTCGATTTTAAGGTAATCGAGTATCAAAACAGGGGCACACCCCTATATAGTTTGGAAACAAGGGCATATTGCCAAATTTTTTTAAAAAAAAAGGGGTAAAATGCCAGAATCTCCCACATGACATTAGAAGAATTTATTTTTTGGAATACTAAGTATTTAACACACACACGAGGAGATGAGAAAATGTCTTAATAACATTAGAAAAATTAAATTCTTATTATTGTTTTAAATTTATGAATTTCTCAAAGCTATAGATGGACACTCAATTTTTGATCATGTTGAATTGTCAAATTTATGAATTATGATAAGAATAGCATTATTTTCAAATGAATTCATCGTTGACACTCAACTTATTATGCTCTAATTACAACTTAACATTTAGTTAGTGTAAAATTGGTTGTGTCCCCTAAACTTATTGGAAGATTATTGTGTATTCTATAGCACAAAGTACCATATCCCAATAAGCCCCCAATTGAAACATTAGTAAGAAAAAGTATCTTCTAAAGCCACTCCATGGAAGAAGCCTCTTATGAACATGAAATTGCTATATTATACTCCAAGAGTGCAATAAATACAAACACTCTCTTCTTACATAATAGTGGTCTTACTAATTAAATTTACGATGAAATTTATTATTCATGTGAGAAAAAAAAAAGTAAGCATTTACTATAGTCTCAGAATATTCTATAATTTTCCTTACCAACATTTAGCTCCCATGCTTATAAGACTAATCAGCTTATGAGAGGTCCGCTTCATAAGATCATATTTGTCTTTAAGGAAATGGTTTTCAGTATTTTTTTTTTTTTTTTTGGGTGACAATTTTCAGTTTGGCTACTACATAGGTTTTCTTTTTTAGGAAGACTTAGCATGTATTTGATTTGAATTATTTTGTTTATTTTTTTATGTATACTCTTTTAAAGTATTACTTTTTTTATGAGTAAAATTGTACTTTTGTGCAGTTCCAATAAATACGTAAATCTCCCATAAAAAAAAAATGTAAATATAAACTTTTGCGAACTCCATGGATTTCATATCACATTTATGTTTTTAAAAAATACACACACATTTGCAACAGACCCAAACCTCAGGCCTTATTATTATTATTATAAAAAAATGATTTAACTACTTAAAATTTTAGTGAGTGTCAAACTTTCAGTTAACTTAATTTGTAAAGTTTTTTGTATAAGAGTCTTGAATTCGAATTCCGCCTACTATTTGATGTTTTGATTCGATGATATATAGCTTGTAAGTCCTATATTCAAATCTTATGGTTTCAAATAATAACAATAATAATAAATTTAATGAATTGAAGGTAATTGCACATAGAAGTTATTTTCCTTTAAAAAAAACATAGAAGTTATTTTAAGTAATTGCATTTGAGCGTATTTCATACGCGATACATAAATTATGCGGGACACTACTCTAATCATATCATTTAATCACAATATCTATGAGTATGATAATTGAAGATATAACACAAAATTAACAAAGATTAAAAGCTAGTTAGATTAGTGCACTGAACACATTAGGATACAAACATGTGTCTAGTTTTGGACATGTATCCGTATTCTAACGTGTCCAATGCATCAATGCTCTAGACACTATCCCAACCCATTGGAAAGGAGGTTAAACTCTAAAATGTTTCCCTTTTTATTATTATTATTTTTTAATAAAAAAAGGGCATTTGGCTGCGGTAACAAGAACAAAAAGAGTTTTGAATTCCATCAAGCATTTGTAGTATTTTAGAAAATTTGAAATTATAACTTTAAGTAAAAGTTTTGCAATTTGCAATTTATGTTATATAATTCAGAGTTTTAAAGCATTATTTATTGGAATCTAAAAAACATTCAAATCACTGAAAAGTTTTTTAATTTGAAATTTATATTGCGAAATCTCTCATACTAAACTTTACTTACCAGCATTTTAATTTCATATACCCTCTTTTTGAAAAAATATATTGTGGTGGATGGGGGTAAATTGTGATCAAAGGGGTACTAACTCACAAGTCACAAAAATTTATCTTTGACAAACCCTTTATTGTAATTAGATGATGATCTACATGATGTGCAGTGCATAAAACATTTTGTAAAAAATTATATTATGTCCTATACTCCTATGTATAATATTTATTATATTTGATAATATTTGAGAAATCAACTTCAGTTATACACGTCATTAGAAAAGAGAGGACAATTAAGAATATGAACCAATTGCTCCCATGAATTCACAAATGTTCATTATTTCCACTAATTTAAGCGTACAATTATCTTCTAATTCTTGGTAGAATGTTGTACGGCACCGAGGTACCCAAATCCAATTGGGCCTTAGATTCAAGCCCAACAGCACGGACCACATCTCCAATCTCTACAAGCCTCACAAACTATAAGCCCAAGTTTCATCACCTGATCATTGCTCGGCAAAGCGTTCCCAAATAATAAAGAAAGACTAATGTCCGAAAACACCATAGCATGCTTGGCAGTTCCCAGGAAACATCACTACCGAGCATTCCTACTTAAGTTGGAACCAAGTTCCAATGCCACATTCACCACATTCTACCCC
This sequence comes from Quercus lobata, assembly GCF_001633185.2. NCBI lineage: Eukaryota > Viridiplantae > Streptophyta > Magnoliopsida > Fagales > Fagaceae > Quercus > Quercus lobata. The sequence continues at coordinate 37,424,519 of NC_044909.1, forward strand.
CACCTAACCACCCACTTACAACTGATGGTATTGGATCCCCAATTGCACTAACTATGATTGTAATCATGGTCTCTCCACTAATCAAAGCTATAAATATGAGAAGATGGAATGGGAAAAGGGTTGTTAAAAGGTTCTCAAAAAATAAAGAGTAGAGAAAAAGAGTGATTTAGAAAGAGAAAGGAAAAACTACGTTGAATCTCTGTGCCGAGAACGACCCAAAGTAGGAAATTCTAAGCCCACCTTACAAGTAAGTTGTGAGCCCAAGTGAGGTCAGGCCCAACAGTCTCATTTCTGGCGCGCATAGGTGTAATTAAATTGAATAATGTTACAGACACAAACTATTTTACAACATTTTTACAAATTGCTGATGTGACAAATTCTTATTAGTTCTAATATGGGTCAAGATATAACATCACATTTTTACTTGCAATACTATTTGGAAAGAACTAAAGCTACATTAGCAGTTTGTAAAAATATTGTAAAATAGTTTGTGTATGTAACATTACTCAATTAAATTTACTTTTATATTTAAATGAACTATGTTTTAATTGTTGCTAAAGTAACTCAATTTGATCTACAATTTCTTAATTTAAATAAATTGCTTTTTTATATATATAAATCTTATAAAAATAACCATAAAAATTCATTTTCATACAAATAATTATTACACCATGCCACCATCTATATGTAATTAACAGGTGAAAATAAATGCATTTACACTCTATTTAATTATATAGCACAAATTTAGAGTAATGTTGATTCCACGTGTGTGTATATATAAATATATCGCATGTCATAAAAAAAAAAAAAAAAAATTAGGATTACTATAATTTTTAGAAATGAACATATTATTTGGGTAAATTCACATATTTAATTATTTCATCCGATTTAAGTATACAATTACTTTTATATTTTTTATTGCACGCATCTTATTAAATTTTTTTCTTCCTTTTGATTATTATTTTTTAATTGTTTCCAAAAAAAACAAAGAAAAATGACATATTGCATATCAAAATTATTGTAAATTTTATAAAAATAACCATATAAATTATTTTTATATAAAAATTAGCATACCATATAATTAATGCACTTATCACATTAAAACATGGAAATTAATTACAGTATAAATTATTATAGATAAATAAAACCTATAGATTAATATAAATTAATAGTAACATTTATATATATATATATATATATGTATGTATATATTTTGAGAAGATTATAGATAAGTACATAAATAGATTCAGATTAGAGTGAGGATAATTTGGTCACCTAAAAAAAAAATTGAACTGTACCACGGACCACTATAAATATCTGATCCAAAACGCACAAATATTTGACCAAAGTTCTCAAAGAAAAGCAAAGAAGGTGTTAGTAATTTAATTCTGCTTGAATTATTTGAAACTCTTACTTTTTAATTCAATAATTACGTGTTAGTTCATTTTAATATTTACGGAGATATAGCTCTGTTTGGTTTCCGAGAAAATTTGACCAAAGAAACAGCGTGTAAGGTTTACTCGTCGGTGAATTGTCGTTGTTGTTTTCAATCACGCGGAACTAATTAGACCTTTTTCAAACCTGAATTTTTTTTTTTTTCATTTTGATTCTGAATTTTTGTTTTCTTTCGCTTTCTTCAGTTTTCTCGGCGACCAAACAGTTGGTAAGAGTTTTATTAACTTTCTCTTTCAAATTATATAACTTTAATGCTTTTGATGCTGATTCTTTTATATCTGGTATCGTATTTTTACATATGATTTGGATCTTTAACTTCAAGTCCCAATTTGTGAGTTTGTGACTTTGTTTGCTCTTTGCAAGTACTTCTCTTTGCTTTAATTTCTCTGATCATTAGCCCTGTAAATGATTAATGTTTGGCCGATTGAAAAATATATAGTTGAATATGAACATTGATACCCAATTTGAAGCTAAACAAGAGTTAAGGATTTATTTTGGGAGCTATTTATGTATTGGGAACTTTGTTTCATATGTACAATTAGCTATTCCATGAATTCATGAGCAAATGAGCAATACTTCCTCCTCTCTAATAATTCATTGGTGGGATTCACCAATAAATTTCCTTTCTTTTCTATTTGGGTTTTAAGATTCAAGTTCATAATATTCCTAGTGTCATTGATCATATGAATTTTGAGTTTTAATTGTATCATGTAGTTGTTAAAAGTTGGCTTCTTTTTTTTTGGTTAGAATTGAGAGAATGGAAGTGAAGCAAGAGTTTGAGTGGAATGAAGCACAAAAGATTGTTATAAGTGTAGACCTTGTGGCTGCAGCCAAACTGCAGCTTCAGTTCCTTGCCGCTGTTGATAGGAATCGTTACCTCTATGAAGGCCCTGCCCTTGAATGGGCCATCTATAGGTAATGCATTCTAAGAAATAGTTTTTTGGATTTTGCTGCTTGGTTTCAACTAATATGACTAATATACATCAATCTTTGAGTTTTTGGGGTTTTCTATGTTGGGGCAGTAATGGTGTAAGTTTTTGGATTGTAGGCTCTTCTCTGTTTTGGGTTTTTGGTGTTGTTAGTATTGTTATTGTTTATTTTAATTTGGCTTATTGTACTTAATTTGTCAAGATAAACAGAGATAGCTTATGAGCTATAGTATGTAAAGGTTTATGCATTCCTCCTATTAAGGCGAAGAAGGATTGAATTCATGGACTAAACAGTCATTACAATATAGAGGATTTTTTTATAATATTATGCATTGGGTAAAATGAAGTACAATTCCTTAGGTGAAGTACATTAGGTTCCCAATTAAATTCAAACACATATAACTGCAATAAATTTAATTGTCATTGCAAAAGGTAACATTGTTTGTGTTTTATTGATCGATGCAACGATGTGTCTAAATTTAATCAAGGAACCTAATGTACTGCACCTAAGAACTTGTACTTAAGTTTTTTTTTTATGCATTTTATTCTTTCACCCTTTAGTGTATGCATTTAGAGTCCTCCAATAGAAGTTATGAATTATGAATATGCTGATTTCAGGTATAATGCTTGTTGGCTTCCCTTACTTGCTAAGCATTCCAAGTCCCAGATTTCTGAAGGGCCTTTGGTTGTGCCTCTTGATTGTGAATGGGTTTGGCATTGTCACAGGCTTAATCCAGTAGGCTTCTGAACTTAAAACATATAAATTCAGTATCCCTTTTCTATTCTTTGCTCAATGGAGTTAGATTACTAAGCTCTTTTTTTTCTTTTCTTTTTTTCCTGCTTTTTTTTGTGGATTTGTTATTCAGGTACAATACAAAACTGACTGCGAGAAACTTTATGGAAGAATCCTTGACAACTCTAATGTTGTGTCTTCTGTTCAAGGCAATTGTAATAGGCAAACTGAAGAAATTTGGAATAGAATGTATCCAGAAGAGCCCTACAACTTCAACATAACTCGTGCATTGTCAGAAAATGTCTCTCAGATGCTTTCTGGATTGGAAAAATACACAAAATATGATCTGGTTTCAGCTGTAAAAAGGCAGAGTCCTTTCTTTTACCAGGTATGATGAAATTTTTCTATTTTCTATTTTTATTTTGTGAAGTGTAGCCAATATATTTGAGTGAATTATTCAAATTGAGGTCAGGTCTTTCTTCATAATTTCTTCAGATTCTGATTAAAAAATAAACTGAATGCTTCTTGGAATTGCTATTTCAATTGTTTAACAATATGACAGGATAATGTGATGCCTTGTATTGAAATTGTTCTTAATTATTAATCCTTATCTGGGAGGCATGATATGAAAGTAAGTCTGTATATAATTCCATAATGTGGGTGTTACAAGGAACTTTTGTGTCTGAGACTTAATTTTAGACATGAAATCAGATAATTGGTGCTCTTAGGCTTTGTCATAAGTAGGATAAAGTGATAAGTTTTTTATAATTAATGTAAAGTGCCAGCCCTTACAATGTAAGTTAACTGTTTGGAAACACTGTATAATATTTAGGTAATCTACCTTGCTTGTTCCAAAATTATAATTAATATTTTGTATATTGTCATTATTGCTTCAAAGATTCATGCAGCAACTCAAACATATTACTTGATGTATATCCTTTGGATTTTCAAATTTTAACTTATTCCCTTTCTCATATTTGTGACAGGTATCCAGACCCCATATGAATGATGGTCTCTTTCTTGAAGGAGCTGTCGCTAGATATAAAGGATTTTTGCATCTAATTAAGAGCAACAGGGATAAGTCCGTAAAATGCTTTTGCGTTCCCACATATGACATTGATCTTATCTGGCACACTCACCAGTTGCACCCTGTTTCTTATTGTAATGATCTCATTAAACTACTTGGAAAGGTGTTGGAGCATGATGACATGGACTCAGATAGAACTAAAGGGAAGAAGCTTGATGTTGGGTTTTCTGTAACCACCAAGCAGTGGGAAGAGGCATTTGGTACACGGTATTGGAGAGCCGGGGCAATGTACAGGGGCACTGCCCCATCTCCTGTTACAACCACTCCTTTCTTATCTGACATGACTGGCAAGGAGGTAGTTGCATCCAAGGAGTTTCAGAAAATAATTCAGTTTCCACAGCTGAAGGTTGTGGAGGTAATCTCTGATCACCTCTTTTAGGCCATCTCCAAAATGTGGTATTTTTGTAGTATCTATCAGTTGCATGCCATTAAATCTCTCTCTCTCTCTCTCTCTCTCTCAATAAATATATCTATGTTTTCTATTTTCTTTCTATTTCTTAGCCAGTAAAAAAATACAGCAAATGGCTTTCTACTCTTGGAGCTTAAAATGTTACTGGATGAAGTTAAAGTGAAGCTATATAATATTAGGTTCATAAAGTTTCTTTTTAGAGTATTCTAGGATTTTTCACTGAAAAGTTCTATAATTACATGGGGCAGGATAATTATTATTTAAGATAATTTATAAATTATTTTTAATGACTCAAAATTATGCAATAAAATTCAATTACTACTAAATTCAGTACTAGCACTTTTAATAAAAGCATGAGTTTTCAGCCGCTTGTCTGGTTGTCAATCCTAAGATTTGGTGCTAGTAATGAACTGCTTATTGCTTCTGTTTCTATCTAAAGAATCTTCATGTGTTAAATAAAGGTATATGCAGCTGAGCTACTATTATTGAAACAACTCTAACGTTTCCTATTTTATTTTCTTCCTAATTCCTTTTTCCAGGTCCTTTTGGAGTTTGTTGGAGTTAAGAACTTACCAGAGGGTCATAAAGGAAGTCTGTCTGTCTCATTTTGTAAGATACAGCCTGATTCACTCTTTAATGCTAAGCGGAAACTGAGTATTTTGTCAGAGTCTGGAGAGAAACAGGTTGCTTCTTTTCAATGTGAACCGACAGGAGAGCTTCAGTTTGAACTCATATCCCATTCAACTTCCAACTTACCCATAACAAGGGCTCCCAAAATATTGGGTTCTGCTTCACTCTCTCTTCAAGACTTTCTGGAACCAGTCTCTAAACTTTCAGTGGAAAAATGGTTGGAGTTGGTGCCAATTTCTAGCAATGTGATCACGAAACCAATCTGCCTTCGTGTTTCTGTCTCTTTCACTGTTCCGTCTCCGGCACCATGTGTGTTTCAAATGATTTTTTCTCGACCATTTTCAAAAAATTCTTGTTTTTTCCCTCTTCCTGGAAAGGTTCAGCATGCCAAGAGATTGACGCATGTCACTGATGAAACTGGTGCAGAAGTCATAAGCCTCCAAATGAGGTACATTTTTTTTCTTTCACAACTTCTGCTAGATAAGACTTAACGCTACCTGCCAACTCTTTGTATGTGGTTGCTATATATGTCTTTTTGTGTATATAGGTGTGTGGCAGATGGCATATGTTTGCATGACTATACTGCTTATGGCTTATGAGTGCATTCATGCTTGTATGTTAGTCATGTTAGTGACCTTGTAATCTATATTGTTAATGTAGGGATGTTACTGTTTCTTGGTAGGTTAAGAGTATGTCCAGCAATCATGAATCATTGCCTATGCAAACTTGGATTGGTGATTATTATTATTTTTTCACTTCTTCAGAATAAAAACCCTTGAGCAAGAACACACACAGACATATATTTCAAACCCATAATGTTGGGCATTCTATCTCCATTTTTTAATTCATGTGAGTGGAGGTTGAGGCTGGAATATATCATTCTATTTCCCAATTTATAGATCATTTCCTGAACCCGACAAGTCAGAGTTGCAACCATACAATCTGTATTATATGGTTGATCGAAATTAAATATATGGGCCATTTATTTTTGTATAAACTTCTGATTGTAATCATACAATTTTCAAGGTTGAAGCATGCTCATGTATAAAAGCTGTTTATGCCAGCATTGGTTCATTAACCCCATTTTAAATAAGTTGCTTCCAAAGAAACCTTTAGATTACCAATCATACCATCTCATATCTTATGCAAGAGCATAGTGTCAGCTTACATGTCAGCAATGTGAAGGAAAACTGTCAGTCAGTTTAGGTTTCCATCTTTTTTATTGTTATTAATATTTGGTCAAAGTTATTTTTCTTACTTGTCAGCAATGTGGAAGACAATTAACAGTCAGTTTGTGCATCCAAGTTTCTTTTTATTGTTATTAATATCGGGTCAGATTTATTTGTAGGATCTTGTTGGTAATTATATAGCTAGTAATCTATAACTTAGGAGTTGTCTATTGACTATCTAGTAAATTGTATTTGCTTCGGACATTGTCATGCATTTATTGTAAGCATTGCTTACTCATACATTGTATTTTCCTATAAATATCTATGAGAAATGTAAAGAAGATAGAGTGTGTTAAATTACCGATTGTCCCAAAAGTTTAACCTATTAGGAAATAGTAAATTTAATCACTTAACCATAATTCTAATACCCCCTCCCCCCCTTTTTTCATGTGCCTAAACTTCCCCTTTAATAAGTGGGAGCCCAAGACATGGTATTTTAAACATTTTAAATGGGAAGTAGAGCAAAGGCAAGGATCGAACTACTGATCTCCTGCTTTGATATCATGTTAAATTACTGATTGTCCCAAAAGCTTAAGCTATTAGGAAATAGTGAATTTAATCACTTAAACTTAATTCTAATAGTGTTTTTAATTCAGAAAAGTGTTCTCAAGTGTGTCTTGCTTTGGTGTTGAGTGATTCCTTCTGTCAATGAAGTGTGTGGCTTGTTTGCATTGAGTGTTATCCACAATTAGTAGCATTAAGTAGTATGAGCTACCCCTGGTTGAGTGGCATCATGAGACTATCATTTTTTCCCTTGGTTGAATCTTTTGGATTAAACCATCCCCACGGGTCTCAGCCTGCATCAGTATCCAAACTTAGATCTATGAAAGCGAGAAATTAAGCTTGTGTGGAGATTTTTAGTAGTTGCAGTTATGAAAGGAACATGTAATCTAGATTGATTTACTCAAAACTAGGTTCTACATATTCTCGACTTACTAATGTATTTTGTGTAGAGTTTGTAGACCGCTGTAATTTTCTATAATAATTAAGTGAACCTTCCAAGTTGAGGCAATAATCATTAGAATATTTTTAAAATATTATATAATTCACTGGTGGTTTTAGATGCTATAAAATATTTTGAAGCTGTGAATAATGATCATGCTGGTGTGAAATGCACTACAGGGACTCAAAGGACAAGGTGAAGGAAAACTGCATTCCAAGGAAGGAAGTGATTGGTATTACGACTTCTGGTGAAACACTCACTCTTGCAGAGGCTGCTGGGACTGGGTGGTCATTAATGGATTCTCAGTGGTCCCTTTATCTTCAAAAGAAATCCAGTTTAGATGGTCATCTCTTTGAGCTCATGGGCAGTAGAATGGTATGCATAAGCTCTGGTTCCTAATTATCTCTCATTTAGGTCGTTTAGGACTTTGCACAAACATGTTCCTTTCGGTAGAATGGCTTTTGAAATGGTCAGAAATTATGAATAAGAGTTGTCTTAACTTTCTGATTGTCAGTCAGTTTATCAGTATATTAATATATTTTTGTGGAAACTATGAAATGGAACACATTGCTTTAGCTAATGTGACACCCTACTCTGTCTGTTTATTAATTCAGTTTCTAAATGCATTTTTTCGAAGTACAACTTTCTTAAACTTCACTTTTTTGTAAGTGCAATGTTTTTAAATTTCATTTTTTTCTTACTACAGCTTTTTCAAACAAACTCCATGTTCAAAAATGTTGGTGCCAAAAACTGGACATTTGTGAAATTATGTGAATTAGGGCAATATGTTAAACTGACATTTGCGACATTATGTGAAAATTAGGGCAATATTTTAACCTGGAACCTTTTTCTTGAGCTTACACTTATGTTTTGCAGGAAAATTACCCGTCTCTTTTAGTGTTCTAATGTTTATATATTACAATTTTCTTTGGTGATGCATTTGCAATATTCGCTAGATGTATATGTTTGCGATACACTTTTGTCTGAGTTATTGTACCCTAATGTATAGCATTTATCAAGTTATATATATACATAATTGCCTGCAGGGTAAGTATTGAAGTGCCTCCTCTGAAGTTTTGTCTGGTGAATTTATATTATTGCCACAGGTAAAGATTTTCCCAGGAAGAAAGCTGGAGTATGAACCCAAACATTGTGAGAAGCATAGAAGTGAACAGGACTTTATGACAGCAATTGAATTCTCTAAAGAAGATCCATATGGCAAAGCAGTGGCATTGCTTGACTTGAAATCTGGATTTTTGAGGGTAAAAAGCTGCCAACTATCTTCTTTCTTTTTTCTTTTTTGACAAAAGAGTGTCTGAAATTCAGGATCTTTTTTTTTTTTTTTTTTTAATTAAATAGGTAAAGGAAGACTGGATGTTGGTGCCTGGAATTACATCCGCATTTATACTTACTGATATATTTAAGAAGGGAGGATATCACGGATTAACTGTGAATTGCAAAAATTTGGAGATGCATGGTCAAACTGAAGAAGTAGATGAAGTCCATGAGGGCAAAAAATCCAAACTGACCACTTCTGTAGCAAATGAAGTAGAGTTGAATGTAGATGTGGCTGAAGGAAATGCTGCAATACCTGAAAAAGTTGGCTTGTCCAGTGGAGGTTGTGGGGGAGGGTGTGGTAGTGGGTGTGGCAGCGGGTGTGGTGGTGGATGTGGGAACATGATGAAGAGTGGTGGATGCGGTGGGTGTGGCAGTGGCTGTGGTGGTTGCGGTGGGGGGTGTGGAAATTTGATAAAAAGTGGTGGATGTGGTGGGTGTGGTTCTGGTGGTTGTGGCAGCTGTGGAAACATGGTGAAGAGTGGTGGCTGTGGTGGTTGTGGCAGTAATCCTACAAATGAAAATAAAGCTTGTAATTCATGCACGGATGATTACCCAAAGGAAACAACCATCTATGTCAATGAGGCAGTAGCAGCTTGATGCTTATGAGCATGATGGAAGATCCAAGAACTTCAAGCTATTTTAAGTTCTTATTTATGTGTCATAGTTTCTTTATGTACAGGGGTTGCATCAAGAACAGTGTCTGGTCAATACAAGTATCTTCAAATCATCAAATTATTTGGTTTGGAGCATCACCGCGGTGCTCCTTTGGTGAGCTATATCTGTGTGAAATATTTGCTTATGCAAAATAAAGTGTGGAGTTTACTGTATGTTGATTGCATTACAGACAATTCCGATTGTAAAACTGAAATATATACTCGTACTGTATTATAAGCTTTGTGCTGAACCGAGTTTATAAGAATAATAGTATTAGTATACCGTAATATCTAGGGAAGAAAAGTGAGAAACAGCTTGGATAGAAAATGGAAGACTGAACAAGCTCACTTTTTTTGGGTACAAATCCAATAAAAAGATATTGAGTAAATTTTTTTTTTTGGGAGAATAATATTGAGTGAACTTATTGTCAATGGCAACAACTAATTTTGTATCCAAAACTTGTCTTTAAGATTGAGATCATCAACCTTAATTTTTTTTTTTTAATTTAAAAATGGCTTAATAATACTAGTGGAGGCTAACTCATTTGATCACACATGCTTGAGTGCCTAACAACTTTCCAGGCCCAAACCTAAACTAAGGACTTGGGTTTGGTTAAGTTAAACCACTGAGATGGATTAAAGTTGGTTCTCAAACTTATAATTTGGTGTCATTTGCTTTCTCCAACCTAGCCTCATACTAGACAACACTCATTCTTAGCCAGTCACATGGCGAGCATTAGTGGTATTTAAATGTCACGTTGGTTTTGTGACACTCACACTAGTATGACGCTATTCTTTTAATGTACAAAAAAAGAAAGGGTTTTAACACACTTTCTAACCTCTTTCTTTTGTATTTCTTTTAGGACAATAAAAGAATAAATGAAACATTTGAAAATAATTTTTGAATAATACATAGTGAAAATAATTTTTGAATAATACGTAGTGTGCGTTTGGATTTGCACATTTCAGCCAAGTTTCTGCATTTGGCGTTTTGGACTAGCGTGCCACACACTGTTCATGGACCAGCCGGACAAGGAAAAAGTAACAAGTGTTCATGTACAATGTTTTCAACTTTAAAATTTATTTTACTACATTGTTTTCAGCAATAAGTTTTCAGTTTTCAGCAAAATAAGTGATATCCAAACAGACTCATAAACTCTTAGGCTTATAGTTTGGTTATTAATAATAATAATATACTTGTCCAACAATTTCATAAAAGAAGAAAAGAAAAGGCACATGCTTGTTATAGATAAAGCATGAAATAAAGTTAATTCACCAATAAAAATAATTATGAATTTGGATTAGTTTTTGGTTGAAAGCTTATTTACTTGCTAATAGTTAGTTAAAGTATAATTGTACTTTAAATAATTGAGATTTTAAAAAGTTGTGCATAAACAAATAAGCTTAAAAGTAAAAGATTTATATTTGAGAAATGCACAAATTTTCATCAACAATGCAGAAAGTCTAATATAATTTTAGTAAATATACATTGAAAATGAGCTAATAAAAAAATAAAATTTATAATTTATAATGGATGCTTGGTGAGTAGGTCGAGTTCAGGTTCAACTTGGTTGAGTTAGGTTAATTTCAAGAATAGGTAAAGACGAGTTAAACTAAAACAGGTTGTTATTCCTACCCATGTCTTTTTTTTTTTTTTGGTAATTTAATGGGTGCAAATCCAATTTCATCAAGTTTAATTACACATTCTTCTCACAAAAATTTTGAGCCCATATAAAGCTTGAATTGAATAAAGCTCAAGTTAATGGTACTATTACATGGAACAATTACTTTTTAAAGATTGAGATTGAAAGTTAAAAATTTTTCTTTTAATTGTAGACCTTGGATAAGAAATTCTTTAAAACTTTTTTTGCTATTTACTTTTTTTAATTTTTCTCTCTTACATGCATGATGCCTAAAGTACATTTTTACATGATAAGAAATGATTGAGTTCGAATAATGCAATAACCTTTAATGACTGAAATTAAAAGTTGAAAAAAAAAAAAAACTTTAGTGAAACAAAATAAATAATAATAATAATAATAATAGAAGTCCAAAAGTGAAAGTAGTTTAAAAAAAAAAAAAAAAAAATTGTTAGGATGGAGTAATTCCCTAATTGCACTAGGGCGCAGTATCTGTCACTAGCATGACACGCTCCATGTCCCCATAAATCCATTCAAATTTCAACGGATAACTTATACCATAATGGATCTAACTGATTATTGGGCAAATTTCAAATTATTTTGGCTAAAGTTCCCAAGTCCCTGTACCATCCGCCACCATTTCTATGAGGTGGACCCCATGATTTTGAAAAAAAACATACAGGTCAGTCTCTTGCAATAATTTGTAGTTCTCGGGTTTGCAGCCTAAATTGACCATTGTAACCTTTCACGTCAATGTCATGACTCATGATTCCATTAAATCCACCCTAAATTTAATTAATAAAATTCAACATTATAGTATAAAAGAAGAAAATAAGATATTACCAGACGTTTTAATATATATATATATATATATTTTTTTTTTTTGTATAATTAGTTAATTACTCATTCCATCCCAAAAAATATTTTGAAGAAAGGAAGAATTTTTTCTTTTTTTTTTGTAATGAATACAACTTATTTCAAAAACTTTTTTAATAAGTTGTGATTGATGAATAATTTTTTTTCACATACATTTATTATTAACATCACTTTTATTTTCATTACTTACAACTTATCATTTTAATACATTGTGAAAAATATTTTATTGAAAGTTAAAACTCTACATTTATTCAAATAAAAAATGGTAAATTGAAAAAATTAAATAATTTATGTTGATGAATCATGTTTGGGTAGGATCTATTAACTACACAAATCGACATGAGCACTATTTATATAATATTTTACATAATATTTGTGTACCAGTTGATACAGCATAACACTTAACATACTTAATAAACATGTGTAAGATTGACAAATGCATGACTAATCTCGATAAATTATTAGGTCCACCTGGAAAATTGTTGAAGTGATCATCCCAACCAATGAAATAATGTTACTTATACAAATGTGTGAGCAGATTCCTAATCAGTACAAGAATTAAAAATAAAAAATCATTAGATAATGTCACATTTGCATAAATAACAGTCTTTTATTAGTTAAAAAGATAAGGAAAATCACTTCAACAGTACTCCTAATGAACCTAATAATTTCTCGCCTAATCTCAACTTGTTTAATTAATATGACATAAAAATTAATTATTATGAATAACATACACTGAAACATAAATTATAATAATTATAAAAAAAAATAGATCTTATAAAATTTATATTTCATAATATCAATTAATATATTAATAATATATTATATAAACGTTCTTATTTGAACCTAAAAAAAGTTTAACTAATTTTCATTTTGAGTAAAAGGAACAGGGCATCATATAAAAAACTCTTGATTCACCGTTCAAGTTCACTTAATTTTTTAATTTTATATTTAAAATTCAGAGTTATAATGAACAAAAAAGACATTTGTTTGTATAGATTAAATAAGTTAATACTATCAAAATAAATCAACTTGTCTTGACACAAAAAAATAAATCAGGTAATTGGAGATTGCAGAAAATTAACATTATGAGCTTATTAGTCATGCCCAAATTGATGTTTCCAACCATTTTAACACGAATCCAATTACATTAAAAACTACTAACAATCACTGTGTAATCTTGGCGCAATAGTGACTTTGTAAGTATTAAATGCTTATAGAGTGCGAGAGAAAAAGACCGAAATTCAAGTCTCCAGAAAGAAAGTTCACACACATATACACTTAAATTAAGTTATAATAAAATTTCTATATTGTATTAAAAAAAAAAAATAACAAAAAGATTGAGTCAAATACTTGTGTTGTGTTCCTCGCCACAAATCATAGTGAATGCTTGCAAAAAATTTCTAAATTCAGCTAAATAACTCATTCTCAAACGGACCCTAATTATCCGTTTAGTTTAAGTTTATTTCAGTTTTTATGTACCATTTTTTAAAATTTCTTTTATTTATTTTTTTATTTTTTATATGTACCAAAGGCACCCTTAGTCAAACCTATTGATTATGGAAGTTTGTTACTACTAGCGATTCACGAGATCTGTGCGAAACAGAATTGGAGTCGTTCCTTCATCCACAACCCCAAAAAATAAAAAATAAAAAATAAAAAAAAGTTCGAAAAAATAGCAACCCAACAATCCAGATAAAAGCTAAAATTGATGAATATAGTCTGAGAAGTAAGTACTACACACCACAATGATGAAGATAGACAAGAACTATAACTAAAACGTAAAAACATAAGTTTTGCTCAAGCATTACACTACAATTATATATTTATAGGAGGTGAAATTATTCTTGGTTGATTAGCAGATAAAGAGAATGGAAGGGTCGCAGCAACACTCGTCAATAAGGCAACAGCAACATAAAGCCGCTAAACTGTAACAAATTAAACATTTAAAACCAAAACCCCATCAGACATAATGAAGAATGGAATTTTTGTCACATAAAAATGATTATGTAAAATTATACTTTCTAAGAGAGAGAGAGAAATATATAATTCAGACACATGAATTAATGGATAGAGTAGAGATATATATTTACCATCCCTCAAGGAAACCAGGATCCCTCCTAGGTGGTGGAGCTGCATATTGTGGCGGTGCCATCACTGGGGGTCCTTGATAATAACCTGGGATGTATTGGGAAAGATTATTAACTCATTAACCCCACCAATTATGGGGGCAAATCAAATACTATATAAATTGATTAAAATCTAAAAGAGAAAAGGTAAAGGCATGCACTGCTTTTATTAATATTATATTCCAAGAAGCAAAAATTAAAAACCCAAAAGTGCAGAATTTATTTTTCAAAACTAAAATCAAATTATTATACAAAAGACCATCTTAGATTATGAGCATATTGTGTCCAAAGAAATATATAGGGTTTCAAAGAAAATTAAACACAGTCCCTATTGCAAATCCCAAAAACTAAACTTTCAGAGCTTTCACACCTAATACCAAGCAAAATAATAAAAAAAAAAAAAAAAAAAAAAGAAAACTGGTGATTATACTAAGGTAAAGTTTACCAACTAAATATATTTTCCCTCTTCCTTAGTAATCAGACAGTGTTTCAACCCCTAGTTCAATAAATCAAGAAAAATAAAAGCACAGGCTGTAATCCCAGAATAGAAGAACGAAAATAGAAAATAAGTAAATACTAATAAACAAATTAAAAAAGGTGGTACAAACTGGTTAAAAAAATTAGGAGAAAAGATTAAGTAGGAGTTAAGGAAAAGACTAAAGAGCATACCTTGAGCAGGGTAGGGATACGCATACTTAGGATCGCTCATCTCTGCTTAGTTAACAAAGACCAAGCTTTCTACTCTGAAAAACAGGCCGAACTAAACTGGGAGTTTTCTGGAGGAGAGGAGAGTCTTGCTTTACTATGTTTATGGTTTTTATGTACTGTTGTTGTTGTTGTTGTTGTTGTTGTAGTATATGAGTGGGATTTTGTCGTTACTCAAGTGCGGTATTATGCGGTGATATATTGAAAATAAGATAAGTGTTCTCGAGTCTCCTCCAGGTTAATATTACGTGGCAATTAATTGATAAAATTATATACTTGTACGTTTAGTTAATTAAAACCGATTTGGGTTTGTTTTTCTGTGTATTGAACTTATAGGATTTTTTTATTAAAAATAAAAAATATATTGTAATTTAGATAAGTGTCAAATAAATGCCCCATGTTCATATCTCAATGAGTTTTTAGTGCACAATAACATTGAATTTGTCTAAATTTTAACGAGTTTAATGCACAAAAACTTGGACTCAACTCTTACCCCCATTGGCAATGTCAACTAACTATTTAGTGAGTTTTATTTTTTATTTTTTATTTAGAAGGAACTATTTAGAAAGTTTTTTTTTTTTTTTTTTTGAGAAACAACTATTTAGAAAGTTAAGTGATTGGTTTAAACAAAAACATCTCCTTTTTTTTTTCAAAGAATATTATGAAAAGGAATTGCTGTAAACTTTTGACGCACACAGTCACAAACACACCAAATCCACATACATACGTATCCCACTTATTTCGTTGGTTTTTTTTTTTTTTTTTTTTTTTTTTTTGTCGTGGAAAAAGTTTGTTCTTCTTTCTTTTTCTCTTTCTTACTTTTTTACTCTTTCAGAAATTATTTGGGCACTCCAGCATTTTTAATATATATAAAACGAGCACTTTTCTTCCATGGCCCAACATGCTATGTGTATGAACAGTATATAATTTTTAAATATACTATAATAAAATAATTTTTAAATATATAAATAATATCGTAAATCTATTTTTAATATTTTCTTAATAAAATAGTTGTGAGTCCGGTAAACAATACATAAACAGTATACTATATTTTTGCACAATAAACCTATGTGTATGAACAGTATAAGTTACTGTTTATGCACGGTTAAAAAAAAAACAAAAAACGCAAACACAAGTCCCTGACACGCATTCAAATGGAGCTAGAGTGTGGGGGGGGGGGAAGGGGAATACAGTTGAGTTGGTATTTGGTGAGAGTAGCAAACATCACAGCAGGACACGTGTCAAATGTACAGGTGGCAGGTTGGACGGTGATCTCATCTGGGGTCTTTTGCTGAGGACAGGTTGTCACTTTAGTTTCTTGCAGAAGAGAGAGTGCCCCAAATAAAACCACATATATGATTAGTTTTAGTGGGGCCCTGACAGCTCACGAGAGCCCATTTTTTTTCCGACATAACATAAATACCCTGATAGATGTATAGCTTTGCAGCCGGGTCGTGGGCCTCGGGCACATGGGTGGGTCATATTAATTTACTATTGGCCCTTAAATTGAAATTTTGAAAAATTATTTTATTAATGACAAATATTTGTTAAAAATCTTGTAATTCAATCAGTGAGCACTTCCAAATATTTTCAATTAAAACCTATTAAATTATCAAAAAGTAATAGAGATTCTCTTTACATTGAAAATTTATGATATTCTCGACAAAAGAGAAAAGAAAATTTATAATATTATCAAGAATTTGATGTAAATAGTATCTTAATTAAAGGCAACACAATGGTGCTTTAAGAACAATTCATGAGCCTTAAGCATGCAAAAACCTTTCTTTATGATTCAAGGAACAACACACGAATTTGTCATAAATAGTATCTTAAATTCTTTATTAAAGGGAGCCACTTTAAGAACAATTCATGAACCTTAAGCATGCAGAAACCCTTTTTTTTATGATTCAAGGAACAGCACAATTGATTGGTAGTTAGTTCCGTCTCCTTTAAGAATAAAACCTGCTTATAAAAAAAGGCAAAAAGAAAAATGACCCTTCAAATTCTTCCTCCAACTAATAGTAGGTGGTTCGTATTTCAACGTAAGATTTATGATTTGATATAACAAAATGATCTTTCATTGTATTATATAGCCAAATATATCTAGTGATTTGGTGAAAAGGAACTATGCTTCTGTGGGGCCCAAATAATTTATGAGTCAGGCCCATTTATCCGTGGGGAGTCCAAAGGCCTAAGCCAAGGAGGACTATGGCCCAAACTCGATAATATAAAGTACAAGATAGCCTTGGGATATAACCGAGGACAGTTCAGTCCTCGGCAGACCCAAAGTCCTACCGGAAAGAGGGGTAAAAACGGTATAGGACCAAAACTTGGAAGAAAAATCTAAAATATTCAGGGAAAGCTGCCCTTACTGCCATTCAGTACTCTGAACCTGACAGAGCCGTATTCTTTGACTTTTACAACCACCCCCAACGACTTTGGCTATGGGTTGATGGGACAAGTATCAGTCTTAGAAAGGTTGACTCTATACGTGGACAAAGGACAGTGAACGCAGGCTAGTATAAAAGGAAAAATAAGCAATCTAAAGAAGAGGCTGGGAAAAATGGCCAAAAACCAGAGCCTCCCAGTCCACCTCCAGGAAAAAGACTCTAGGGGTGAAGAAAACTTAACCATGCATGAACACCACGAGAAACCCACCACCTGGTGACCAAGGCCTAGCCTTTCAAACCCACGCTCTACAAATGATATTATTTGGGCCATTTCACGTACGAACCTACGGTTCGTCACGAATCGTATCCTTACAATTGGCGCCGTCTGTGGGAAAGGCTTGTGTGTTGGCATAGGCGGTAGGTCGAGAGAGTTCCTTTGTCATTTCTAACAACTGGTTATAGAGTTTTAGAGTAAAGTTTCGCTAGGCGCTATGCTTCTTAACTAGGGGCTACGCTTGGAAGCGTTAATTGCACGGATAATTCTAGGGGCTTGGCCGAGGAACTAACTCCCCTAAAGCCAAGGTCCAACACAAAAAAGAAAACTAGGTTTTGGACAGAACCAAGGCATTGCATGGTTCTCGGACTCAAGCCTATGGGGAAACCAACTACTTGGATGAGAAAACTGGGTTTTGGACAGAACCAAGGCATTGCATGGTCCTCGGACTCAAGCCTATGGGGAAACCAACTACTTGGATGAGAAAACTGGGTTTTGGACAAACCAAGGCATTGCATGGTCCTCGGACTCAAGCCTATGGGGAAACCAACTACTTGGATGAGAAAACTGGGTTTTGGACAGAACCAAGGCATTGCATGGTCCTCGGACTCAAGCCTATGGGGAAACCAACTACTTGGATGAGAAAACTAGGTTTTGGACAGAACCAAGGCATTGCATGGTCCTCGGACTCAAGCCTATGGGGAAACCAACTACTTAGATGAGAAAACTAGGTTTTGGACAGAACCAAGGCATTGCATGGTCCTCGGACTCAAGCCTATGGGGAAACCAACTACTTGGATGAGAAAACTGGGTTTTGGACAGAATCAAGGCATTGCATGGTCCTCGGACTCAAGCCTATGGGGAAACCAACTACTTGGATGAGAAAACTGGGCTTTGGACAGAATCAAGGCATTGTATGGTCCTCGGACTCAAGCCTATAGGGAAACCAACTACTTGGATGAGAAAACTGAGTATCTTGACAGAACCAGGGTATTGCATGGTCCTCGGACTCAAGCTTATGGGGAAACCAACTACTTGGATGAGAAAAAGATTGAGTTTTGTAAGGTTGGCTACTTAATAACAATTCTAAGTTACTCAATCCTCGGCTCAAAAACCGTAAAAGGTTAATGCCAATAGAAGTGTTAAGAAGATGTTGAAACGCGTCACTATTCAGTAGCCTAGGGGGGCTATTCTTTTTTAGGGTGATATGTCTTCGGATGGTTACTTCCTACACCGCATCGAGCATAGAGCTATCATCTCGGCTAGTTTTGGGGTAAGTATCGTTTTTCACAGGTCGGCATTGTTGTGCCAAACAACTCTATTAAGGTTATGGTGATATCTTTCTCTTAGCAAGCATTTTGGCCCTAAGTGTCATTGATTCAAATGCTATATTACTATGCCAAACAGCACTTGTAAATACATAATAGCGTCTTTCTCTTAGATAAGGGATTATGGCCCCAAGTATTGTACTCTAAGGTCGGCGGTATGGTGCCAGGCCGACTCAGTAGACCCATCATAATGTCCTTTCTTTTCCTGCCTAATGGGAGTTTCAGCCCTAAGTATCATTTGTTTGATTCAATATTATTAAGCCGGATTGTTTTTATAAGCACAGAGCAAGGTCTTTCTATTAACTGGGACTTTGGTCCTAGACGTCGGCCATAGTTTAAAAATAAAAAATAAAAAGTTTCACAAGATTGTATGTCTATTTGTTGCGTTATCATTTCGGAAATATAGAGATAGAGTATGTGAAATAAAGTGATAACAAATTTCATTAATATAAAGATGTATTACAACGTATAAAGAGGGGCTTAAACAAGCCTATACAAAAGGTGGATTGCCAAAACAATAAAAAAAAAAAGAAAAAAAACAATACATTAAGTAAACAGTCAGGTCTCTTTTTAAACTCGTCTCCGAAATCCTTCCAAACTCTGCCTCAGTAGCGCCCATATTGAAAGAAGGACCTTCTTCAGAAGAAGATGGAGGAGATGAATGAAGAAGATGGAGGAGATGAATGAAAAGAAGGAGGAGAAGAAGGAGAAGAGATGAAAAAAAAGAAAAAGGAGCAAAAGAGGGAGAAGGAAAAGTACCAGGATGGATCTGGTGGTGGAAAGAAGAAGAAAGAGAGGTAAAAGGAGACACCAGTGAACGAAGAGAGGAAGAAGCAGAGGCACTTGGTCCCTGCCTCAGTCCTGACTCCTAACACACTGGTGCCATGTTAGGTATGCTCATGAGAGAGCGGTTGGTACTGATGATGGGTGTCCTCGACTCAGTCATGCCGAAAGTTTGACGTGACGAGTCCATGTTTCGGATTTTGGCTGAAAGGAAGGTGAGATAGATTTTGAGTCTTCGCCATCCCTACCCTGACCGAGCCATTACGAACTTTATTGGAACATGGTGTTCACCGGGGGGGGGGGTATGGTTCCTTCATTACTCGTTGTTATGGTGAACGTATTATGATTTAGTGTATAACTAGTGGGTAAAGTAAACGCTAAGGGAGGCTAAGAATTTCAGATCTCAGAAGGATAAAAAGGGTCTCTGTACGAGAGCGATAGCCTCCTACTTGTCTTCTTATAGGAAGAACAAAACGGAAGGTATTAAATTCGTCCAGGTTTCCAAAAGAATCTGTAAACGAGGATGTATCCGTTCCACTTCCCCACCTCATCAAACAAACCGTCGAATTTAAATAAGTCTCGTAAATAGAAGCCATTAAAAGCGCGTTTTGGATAACCAAACGGTGAGAACGCATCAGGAGTAAAATCAAAAGAATGTCTCGTAGACCGGTGCATTTCCTGGGCAAATGGAGAACCGCCAGCATTAGTGAAAGGCCGAATTAAATGAGCCATAATAAATGCTCGGTGTTACCAAAACCCCCCTTTCCAACCAAGAGGTTGGACAACAAGGTTTTGAAGGGTTATTGTGGGGCCCAAATAATTTATGAGCCAGGTCCATTTACCCGTGGGGGGTCCAAAGGTCCAAGCCGAGGAGGACTATGGCCCAAACTCGATAATATAAAGCACAAGATAGCCTTGGGATACAGCCGAGGACAGTTCAGTCCTCGGCAGACCCAAAGTCCCACCGAAAAGAGGGGTAAAAACGGTATAGGACCAAAACTTGGAAGAAAAATCTAAAATATCCAGGGAAAGCTACCCTTATTGCCATTCAATACTCTGAACCTGACAGAGCTGTATTCTTCGACTTTTACAACCATCCCCAACGACTTTGGGTATGGGCTGATGGGACAAGTATCAGTCTTGGAAAGGTTGACTCTATACATGGACGAAGGACAGTGAACACAGGCTAGTATAAAAGGAAAAATAAGCAATCTAAAGAAAAGACTGGGAAAAATGGCAAAAAACCAGAGCCTCCCAGCCCACCTCCAGGAGAAAGATTCCAGGGGTGAAGAAAACTTAACCATGCATGAACACCATGAGAAACCCACCACCTGGTGACCAAGGCCTAGCCTTTCAAACCCACGCTCTACAAATGATATTGTTTGGACCATTTCATGTACGAACCTACGGTTCGTCACGAATCGTGTCCTTATAACTTCTATCTAAAAAGAAAAATGCAAAATACACAACATATTTTACAAATTTTTTTCTCATAAATTTCTATGATGATAAGTTGGGATTAATGAGAATATAGATCTACCTCCATCATAATTTTTTTATGCACCAATTATTCATAGTTTATTTCGTAAATAAATTATGAAAAAACATATGAAATGGATTTGTATACACAAATTAATTTATTCAAAACAAATAGATGGAAACAACTCGATGAGAATGCTCGATTCCCAGGAAGGTCTATTCCCCAGGAAATTGCATTTATTGGTTCTAGTTGTTCCTAATTGTCAAAAAGGATAGCAGTTATCTGGGTGAGTGTATTACTTTCGGTCCTAGCTACATTGATACTTGATAGAGACTTCTTCTAATTATTCTAACTCTTTCTCTTTCTTTCTTTTTTCTCCACACGTTATCATTTGAATTGCGAACTTATTGGAAGGCAATTTTCTTTCTTTCTTTCTTTTTAATTTATTTGTTTGATATATAATTGATAGTTACACTAAAGGAAGATGAGGGGATTTGAATTTTTTTTGTTAAAAACACAATGTATCAGTTAAGTTACTAGACACTTAGCTTATTTGGAGGCCATCTGATTTGAGACCAAATTTGGTTTACTATTTTAATTAAAAGATGACATTGGTCCTCTTCCTTGCAATAGTCTTTTTCTATTTTAAGTGAAATATAGAGAATTTATTTCAAAGTTATTTTTTTAAAAAAAATTTTATTTACAGTTCACATAGCATTTGTCATTCAAAATTTTAAATAAATTGACATTATGATGCGGTTTGGATAGCTAAAACGCAGCTCATTTTGTGTCAGCGTTTCAACCTTTTTTTTTTTTTAGCGCATGAACAGTAACCCACACTATTCATGCACATGGATTACGTAGTGTAGAGACATTGTGTACTGTTCACGGGACCTACAATCACTTTATTCAAAAAAAAAAATTTTAAATGGGTCCTACGATACTATTTACATATTTAAAAATTATTTTGCTACAATATTTTCAATTTTCAGCTATATATATAGATTTATAATATTTTATTTGAATTATGAATAAATCTATTTAAAATAGATACCACCTTATTCCTATGTAATGTATATAGTAAATAAGCGAGATACCTTAAACGGCCATGTTTAGCGAAAAAAAATACCTTAAACTGCCATTAAAAAAATGGTATTTTTTTTGTGGGGAGGGGGAGGATTTGGGGACCACATAAAAAACTCATGCAAAAAAAATTGTATATACAGTATTTGATACATAAAATAAAATCTTTCTCCATAAAACATAGAAATGCATAAAATAATTAATTGATTCAAAAGGGATGTGAAAATAGAAAAGGAAAAAGAGATACAAAATGCTCATTTGCTGTAAGGGGGGTGCAGGTGCTCGTGGCCCGTGGGGGTGGGGCTAAAAGGAAATGGAGACCCTTTACTCTTTAGAATCTTTTACTCTGGCCGTTCACTTTATAACGAGTCTGTCTTTGGGTTGCTTTAAACTCCACGGCCCCCACAGAAGCATTTGCAAAGTGATAGTAAGAAAATAAGGAGTAAGATCTGGTGCAATATTTTAGGCTATTTTATTTGATGCAATAGTTTTCAATGGTTGAGCTTGAGAATTAAAATTAAAAAAAAAAAAAAAAAACCATCAACAATAACATTCAATCGTAACCATTAAATAAAAATAGTTGGATAAAGTAAAAATATAAAAAGTGATAAAAAAAAAATTTGTAAGTGGGAATGGGGTAATTGCACCGGATTGTGATCCAAACAATACCAAATTTAAGATGATGGCATTTTGATTTTGATTTTGATTTTTTATTTTTAATTGTTGGCCTTCTTTTTTTTACCCAACTCCATGCAAAGTTATCAAAGTTTGTTGGATGTCTTCTTTTCTCGTTTTTTAGCTCTCCATTTTGTTATTTAATGTTCAATTGCTTTATTTATTTATTTGTTGATACATCCATAGTTGAACTTGAGGGTGTGGAGATTTAGATCCTAATATTAAAGAGTTGTCAAACAATTAATCTACAAGACTTTTGGTTATTAGATAAGTAAAAAAAAGGTGTGCACCCTATTATAATATTTGAAATTATTATCGGGCTTTTTCTTAATATTAATGTGCCTTGATTTACGTAAATTAGAAATCAAAATAATGAGCAACGCTATAAATACAAATTATTTTATAATATTTTTACAAACTGTTGATATGATAAATTTTGTATTAATTCTTATATGGATCAATTACTAATATCACATTTTTATTTACTAATAATTATCTATCACATTAGAAGTAGTAAAATAGTTTATGATTTTAACATTTTTCTAGAATAAAAGATATCATGCATGTCATGTCATACTAGTTAGATGTATGAACGGAGGAAAGTAAGTTAGATGTATGAACGGAGGAAAGTAGAGAACTCCAGAATTCGGGGTAGGTGAAAGGCGACGTCCAAAATGATGTAGCACATCTTTGATTTTTTTTTTTTTTTTTTTTTTTGAGAAGAATGGTGTGGAGATTTAGGTCCTAATATTAAAGAGTTGTCAAACAAATAATCTACAAGACTTTTGGTTATTAGACAAGAAGAAAAAAAGAAGTGTGCGCCCTATTATAATATTTGAAATTATTAATGAACTTTTTCTTAATATTAATGTGCCTTGATTTACGTAAATTAGAAATCAAAATAATGAGCAACATTACAAATATAAATTATTTTATAATATTTTTACAAATTGTTAATATGACAATTTTGTATTAGTTTTCATATGGACTCATTACTAATATCACATTTTTTATTTACTAATAATCATCTATCTATCACATAAGAAGTTGTAAAATAGTTTATGATTTTAACATTTTTCTAGAATAAAAGATATCATGCATGCTGATGAGGATAAAACAAATTGGTCAAGATAAGCCGACGGAATTATAACGACGGTATCTACTCGTCTGTCAGCCTGTCTAATTACTAACGGCGGGATAAAGTTGTAAGTGTAGGCACTATAGGCTGACGGTAAGATAAGGCTGAAGGGTTATCCTAAAGCTGACGGTATAAAAACCGAAGGCATAATATAAGCTGACGGTATAGTCAAAGAATGCTTGCTAACCACGTTTGCGTGTATAAATAAATGACTTGCTCTCCACGTTTCGTGAAACCTAAGAGGGATTCCTATATGGAAAGGATCCCGCGAAATACGCCCAAAGAGACTCCTATAAGGAAAATACTTCTACTCCAAGGAAAAAGGGTCAAGCCCTACTACTATAAAAACCAAGCACCCTCACGAACCAAGGTACGCATAATTTACTCTTTCTAACACTCTAGAGCAGTGAGAATAAGTTCTGACTTGACCTTCAGAGGGTATTTGGCCGGTACCACACCGGTGCTCTCTGTTAGGTCCTTTCTCTTTGCTGTGCAGGTACTATTTGGAGCGCGCGAGAATCGTGTAACTTACTGGTGGTATTTTTGGCATCATCAGTTGGCACCATCTGTGGGAAATCGTGTAGTGTAAAGTCATATTACCGCTTCCCGGACAAAAGTTGCATGGTGCTCACCCTTTCAATGGCAACCACTAACGACATTCAAGAAGAGGAACCACCCACGACCGCCCTCGAGAAGCAAGTTAAGACTCTCGCGGCGACCGTGGAATGCTTCACCAGATAGAATCACGACCTAGAAGAGCAGCTGCGCCAGAAGAACGCAGCACCGGAAAACCAAAGAGCTGATCAAGAAGGAACCAGCGCTGACAGAAGACACCAAGAGGGACCCCAGGCCAGTAACGCCCCGAGCAAACCGGAGCAGCAGAACGTGAGCCTCCTTTCCCTCGTAGACATGGCTCCGCCACCTATTATCGCAGAGATGCAGGCAATGAATGAACAAATGGAGGTGATGATGAATGCTCTCAAGGGGCGAGTGTCCAGTGATCTTGACGACCTTGTCAACCGAACAAACTCGCCGTTCACCACCACCACCAACTCCTTCCCCCTACCAAGTAAGTTCCGCATGCCACAGATAGACAGTTGTGACGGGGTCAGGGACCTTCTGGACCACCTAGAGACATTCAAGACCCTGATGCACCTTCAAGGAGTGGCAGACGCGATCATGTGTAGGGCTTTCCCTACAACGTTGAAGGGCACGGTGAAAATTTGGTTCAGCCGACTGACACCGAACTCCATCAGCACCTTCAAAGAACTTAGCGCTCAATTTACTGCGCACTTCATCGTAGGCCATCGGTACAAGAAATCTATGGCTTGTTTGATGAGTATCAAGCAGCGAGAGAACGAAACTTTAAGAGCCTACATATCCCGTTTCAATAAGGAGGCACTCTTGATCGACGAAGCTGACGATAAGATACTTGTTGCAGCATTCACGAATGGGCTGAAGAATGGTAAGTTTTTGTTCTCCCTGTATAAGAACGACCCAAAGACCATGTCAAAAGTACTTTACCGGGCCACAGAGTATATGAACGCCGAAGACGCGCTGTTGGCGCGAGATGAGAGGCCAAAGAAAAGACAAAGGCAAGAAGACACTTGGCAGGACCAAGGCCGAAAGAAAGCAAGGACTGGAGACCGAAGAGATGAGAGGCGCCCTAAGCCCCTGGGAGGAAGATTCACGAGCTTTACTCCATTGACAGCCCCGATAGATCAAGTCCTTATGCAAGTCAAGGACGAGGAGGCTCTGACGTTCCCGAGAAAGCTGAAGAGCGATCCCAACAAACGTTCTAGGGATAAGTATTGCCGCTTCCACCGCGACCATGGTCACGATACGACTGATTGCTATGACCTAAAGCAGCAGATTGAGGCCCTTATCAGACAAGGAAAACTGCAGAAGTTCGTTAGTAAGGAGAAAACGGATCCACCCCCGCAAGACCAACACCCCCGACGGGATAATGAGCGACCAAGGCCCCTGATAGGAGACATAAGGATGATCGTAGGAGGAACGACTATCGCTGGGTCATCCAAAAAGGCTCGTAAAACCTACCTTCGGATGGTATAAAATGTTCAGATGACAAGAGTTGTACTGAAGATAGCACGAAGAGAAGGCCCCATAATCGGGTTCTCGAAAGAGGATGCACGACGCATTCACCATCCATATGATGATGCGCTCATCGTCAGCCTACGGGTAGAAGACTACTACATGCACCGGGTGTTGGTCAACAACGGTAGTTCAGCAGATATTTTATACTACCCAGTGTTCCAGCAGATGAGGATCGACAGAGAGCGATTGATTCCGACAAATGCCCCTCTCGTGGGCTTCGAAAGAAGCCGAGTATTCCCCCTGGGCGCGGTCACATTGTCCGTAATGGTAGGAGATTACCCTCAGCAAATAACCAAGGACGTAACATTCTTGGTGGTCGATTGCTCGTCTGCCTACAACGCCATCCTCGGACGACCCACGCTCAATTCATGGAAGGCGGTAACTTCGACTTACCACCTAATGATTAAGTTCCCCACTGACTACAGAGTAGGGGAGCTGCACGGAAGTCAGATGGCCGCGCGCGAATGCTACATAGCCATGATGGAGATGGAAGATCAGGTTCAGACTTTGAGTATAGAAGAGCACCGGATGGTGACAGAGTTAGTAGAGAAGCTAGAAGAGATACCCCTTAACAGTTCCAATCCTGGCAGAACGACCAAAATTGGAACACTCGCTAAATCCGCAATCCGTCAAGAGCTCATAACCTTCCTCAGAGGCAATCGAAACGTATTCGCCTGGAGTCATGAAGATATGCCAGGAATAGACCCTTCAGTCATGGTGCATAGGTTGAATGTATCGCTCACCTTTCCACCTGTCCGATAGAAGAAGAGAGTGTTCGCCCTCGAACGAGATCGAGCCATAGCAGAAGAAGTCCGAAAGCTACAGGAAGCAAGCTTCATTAGGGAAATATACTATCCCGATTGGCTGGCGAACGTAGTAATGGTCAAGAAAGCTAGCAAGAAATAACGGATGTGTGTGGACTTCACCGACCTTAACAAAGCCTGCCCCAAAGATAGCTATGCCCTCCCAAGAGTCGACGTCCTAGTAGACTCAACGGCCCGACACCAGTTGCTGAGTTTTATGGACGCTTTCTCGGGGTACAACCAGATCCGAATGCACGAAGCTGATCAGGGAAAAATTTCGTTCGTAACCAGCCAAGGCCTCTTCTGTTACAAAGTGATGCCCTTCGACTTGAAGAACTCAGGCGTAACGTACCAAAGACTTATGAACAAAATGTTTGCGCAATAGATTAGGAGGAATGTCTAGGTTTACGTTGACGACATGCTAGTAAAAAGCCGAAGGGAGGAAGACCATCTGGAAGATCTCAAAGAAACATTCAGCACTCTTCGCTCCTACAACATGAAGCTCAATCCAGGAAAATTTGCATTTGGAGTGGCGGCGGGAAAATTCCTAGGAATTTATGGTGTCCCAAAAGGAAATTGAGGCAAACCCGAAAAAAATTCGGGCCATTATGGAGATGGTGCCACCAAGAAATGTGAAGGAGGTGCAAAGCCTCAACGAAAAAATAGCGGCACTAAATAGATTCGTGTCAAGGGCAACGGAAAAATGTTTACCCTTCTTCCGCACGCTAAAGAGATCATTCGAGTGGACTACCGAATGCCAGCAAGCATTTGAGGAATTAAAGGCTTATCTCTCCTTCCCACCACTGCTGAGCCTGTCGCAGCCAGGAGAAGAGCTTTTTCTCTATCTAACTGTCTCCCCCGCAACCATCAGTGCTGCCTTAGTCAGAGAAGAAGAAAAAGTACAAAAGCCCGTGTACTACGCGAGCCGAGCGCTTCGCGGTGCTGAAGAAAGATACTTGCCTATGGAAAAACTTGCCTTTGCATTAGTTACAGCGGCCCGCAAGCTCAAACCGTACTTTCAAGCCCATACGGTAAACGTCCTAACTGACAAGCCCTTGCGGCGGGCGATGAGCAATCCTCAGGTTGCGAGTTGATTGGCGTTATGGGCCATAGAGTTTAGCGAATTTGATATCCAGTACCGCCCACGCATTGCAATCAAGGGACACATCGTCACAGATTTCATAGCAAAATTCACTCATGACGAAGACAAGGGGGCAGAAGAGTCCCCTCATTGGAGCATTTATACGGACGGGTCCTCCAACCGACAAGCCGGAGGGGCCGGTATCGTGCTACTATCACCCGAAGGAGATACAATTGAATGTATGGTCCGTCTTGACTTCCCCACTACCAACAATGAATCAAAGTATGAAGCACTGATAGCAGGACTCGACCTCGCCAAACCAGCAGGAGCCGCGAGGGTAGTCATCTACTGCGACTCTCAAGTCATCACTAACCAAATAAATGGAGACTACGAATGCAAGGGCGAAAGGATGAAAAAGTACCTTGATCAAGTAAGGGCGAGAGTGGATGACCTAGAAGCCAAAATCGTCCAAATTCCCAGAGGAGAAAACGAGAAAGCTGACCGCCTCACAAAGGCCGCTTCAGCAAAACAAATGGTCATCCCTAGTAATGTACTCTCTTTCGTTCAGCTTTCTCCGCTAATAGATCCCAACAACGTGCAAGAAATATGCTCCGACAGTAGCTGGACCGCGCCGTTAGTTTCATACTTGAAAGACGGGGTATTACTAGATGGAAAGGAGGCTGCAAGAAAACTGAAGGTCCAAGAGCAAGGTTCGTCCTAATAAATGACGTCCTGTACAAAAGAGGCTTCTCCTGACCATATCTGAGATGCTTGGGTACGGAAGAGGCAGACTACGTCATGAGAGAGGTACAAGAAGGAATCTGCGGAAACCATTCAGGGTCTAGATCATTGGTACACAAGCTTGTGCAAGCGGGGTACTATTGGCCCACCATGCAGAAGGACGCCAAAGCCTATGTTAGGGCCTGTGACAAATGCCAAAGGTTTAGTAATATTATTAGACAACCAACCGAAGAGCTGACCCCGATGACGGCCTCATGGCCGTTCGCACAATAGGGGTTAGATATTATGGGATCATTCCCTACAGCAGTACGACAGCTGAAGTTCCTGGTGGTGGGCATTGACTATTTTACAAAATGGGTGGAAGCTGAAACTTTGGCCACAATTACAGAGAAGAACGTGCGAAACTTTGTCTGGAGATGCATCATATGCAGGTTTGGCATTCCTAGAGTCTTTGTCTCGGACAACGACTCCTTTCGGGATTTTTGCTCACAGTTAGGAATAAAGAACCACTACTCTTCCTCTGCCCACCCTCAAGCTAATGGCCAGGTCGAAGTCAC
The DNA here is from genome assembly GCF_001633185.2 of Quercus lobata. NCBI lineage: Eukaryota > Viridiplantae > Streptophyta > Magnoliopsida > Fagales > Fagaceae > Quercus > Quercus lobata. The sequence continues at coordinate 37,453,723 of NC_044909.1, forward strand.
GAACTGATCCTTGCTAAAGATTATCAAGACTCGGCTCAAGGGGGCAAAGGGTATATGGCCAGAAGAATTGCCAAGCATACTATAGGCGTACAGGATGACGGCAAGGACACCGTTCCGACTGACATACGGAGGTGAAGCGGTCATCCCGACCGAAGTTGGGCTCATGAGCTACAGGGTGCACAACCATGATGAGAACAAAAACGACGAGGCTATGCGACTACAGCTCGACCTAGTGGACGACATCAGAGCAGCAGTAGAACAAAGGCTCGCTAGGTACCAGGACCACATGGCCAAACACTACAACTCTCGGGTCCGACACAGAGACTTCCAAGTTGGAGACCTTGTTCTTAGAAAGGTCATGGGTGCCGCTAGGGACCCTACCCAAGGGAAACTCGGCCCCAATTGGGAGGGACCTTATCGAGTTACGTCGTGGCAGAGGAAAGACACTTACCACCTGGAGACGTTGGAAGGACAAAAGCTGCCACACCCATGGAACACCGAGCACCTACGAAAGTATTACCAGTAGGAGCGGCAGCATGAAGACCAACCTTTCTTTTTTACATTTCTGCAAATTTTAGTCTTACTCCTCAGCTTTATCATTTACTTTGGTTTTTTGCAACAATACCTCTTTTTTTTTGTTTTAAGCCCAAAAGGGCAGGATTTGGTTTTAGGATTACTTTTATTTACAAATGCATGGCAACAAGAGGAGTTCATTTAAAATTGCTGAAATATCTATTTTAGAAATCCACGGTTTAAAGTCCACAGAAGTGGACAACTAAGTTCACAAAAGTGAACAACGAAAACGACAAAGTCCATAACACACGGACTAAAAAGCTGACGATCCTAATGGATGTCATCATATGGGCAAGGTCCTAAAACTAACGAGCCTACAAAAGATGACAAGCTCATCAAGCCCACGACAGACTGAAGCTAAAAAACTGACGGTCCTAATAGATGAGACTATCATAATATGGACGAGGTCCTAAAACTAACGGGCCTACAAAAGATGACGAGCTCATCAAGCCCAAAAAGCTGACGGTCCTAATAGATGAGACTATCATCATATGGATGAGGTCCTAAAACTAACGGCCCTACAAAAGATGACAAGCTCATCAAGTCCATGACAGACCAAAGCTAAAAGGCTGACGGTCCTAATAGATGGAACTATTATCATGTGGACAAGGTTTAAAAGCCAACGGGCCTACAAAGGTGACAAGTTCATCAAGCCCATCACAAACTAAGACTGAAAAACTGATGGTCTCACCAAACAGATTAGGCCGTTATAGAACCAACGGACTTACATTAAGTCCATAAAAATGACTGGAAATTAGGAAATTGACGGCCCTATAAACAGTGCAACTAACAGGCGAAGCCACAAAGACCGACGAGCTTCAAGCGACAGAACCAATACTTGGATGATGAACAAGGCCAAAAAATCCGAGAGGAAACCCATGAAACTGACGAGATAAGAAGGGTATACACATTAGTGACCAAAAATCTATACCGACGGAGTCTTCCAACCAGCTCAAAAAACTGACGGGTTTGCAAAACAGACGAGAATGCTTACCAAGACTTCGTATGGCTCAATCACTGATTAAAAGATATGAAAGCAACAGAAATAACATAAGTACAGTTGTATACAAACAAAAGTCCAAGAAAACCAAACGAGCACTTAAACAATTGTTTGCAAAATAATTAAAATACAACGATTGTTTGCAAAATAATTGAAATACAAGGTTGAAGTACAAATAAAAGAAAACTAAGGAGCAGGAGCATCAGCAGGGTTCCCGTCAGCTTGCTGATCTTCAACGTTTACAATCACAGCTGGAGTTTTGGAAGCAGAAGGGTTTGCAGCAGGCTGGGCTAGGACAACAACGCCGTTAGGCTCCGGAGTAGGATTAGGCAAAGAGGAGCCGTCATCTCCATTATCCATGGTAATCCCAGACAAATCCAACTCCGGGAAGGCCGACGCAACCTGCTTAAGGCAATCATCAAACCCAGTGCCGTAATACTCGGCACAGGAGTCAATAAAAGATTGTGTCGCTTTAAAGTCTCGAATCGCGTCAGCCCTCGCCGTCTGTAACTTTTGGCCTAGATCCGTCACTTCCTCTTGGAGCTTGTCATTCTAACGGTTAGCCTCTACCAACTTCTTTCTAACTTCCTTCAGCTCCTAGTTCAGGGTACGAATGACATCCTTGTACTGAGCTTGTTCATTCATCAGATTTGAGTTATGCTTCCGGACTCGGGTGACGACTCCCTCCTTCGCAACGCAATGGTCTTGAAGGGCCTTGACGCGCACCAAGGCCTAAGAAAAGAACACAACCGTCAGTCAAAGTTTATCAAAACAAAATAAAATCAGTCCGACCAAAAAAGTAGTAAGCATACCCTGGTGAGATCAAAAAGGGCTGACGCCCCTAAATCCTCCATCCTCAGTTGGTCACAAGGCTCTACGTCTGTCAGTTTTATTAGGGACTCAATGTCCCCTACGGCGTAGTCCTTATGGGTTAAGAGGTGACAAGGACCCTCGTTAACGGGACCAGAAGAAGTCATTACCCCCTTGCCCCCACCATGGCTTGGCTTCTGAGGGGATTTTTCCTTTATAGCTCCGTCCCCAGGAGTGACGGTGACCTTTTTGGATGGATGGCCGTCACTCCCATCAGGCTTCCTCTTCGCCGCCTTAGTGACGGCCTTAGGGGTTGACGAGGCCTCCCCTCCTGCTTCCTTTGCCCCCTTCTCCTCCTTCTGACGAGCTACGACAACCCTTATCCTTTGTTTGGCAGATTCCATCACCACAATACAAAAAAAAAAGAGGGCTGTTAGAATGAGAGACGGAGGAGTAAACTGAAGAAGCCAATAAGAAGGCTACTCACGTCGACGTGAAAATTCCTCCAACTTTCAAGCTTCAGCCAACGGTTCCGGACCCCCACAGTATAAATGAATGGTGTCAAGGGTGATCAAGTCCCTGCACTTACGTTCCTCCAAAGGGATTTCCAAAACCCGACGAATGAACTCCTCCTGTTCGTCGGTTATGTGGGGACGGGTATGGGCTGAAAAGAAAGAAGAGAAGTGTTAGTAGCGTCACTTCAAAAACAGAAGGAACATGGTTGACGAGATTAACCTGAATCCCTGACAAAAGCCCAACTGTTGTCAAAATAACCATGGGGCATCGTCGCCCATTCCTCCTGACGGCAAACCCAATCCGTCCCTTCAACAAAAAAATACCTACTTTTCCAGTTCCTATTTGAATTTGGCATATCTGATACCAGCCTCAAATTTTTCTCCCGGGCATTAAAGTGGTATGTCCCCTTAGACGAGGCGATATGATAGGGCTTGTAGCAGTAAAAGAATTCGTCTAAGGTAAGCTGACAGTTTCCTCCACTTAGACGGCCCCACAAGATCTCAACTCCTATAAAAGTCCTCCAAGCATTTGGGGCAATTTGAGTGACGGACAAGCCCAGGAAGTCAGCCAGCTGACGGTGTAAGGCCGTCAACGGTAATCTCAGACCCGTAGCAAACATGGCATCATACTTGCCCACGTCAGCGGTTCTCCCTGAGTAACAAGTCTCATTCTCTTCAGGGAGACGGATCGGGATATGGTCTGGGATTTGGTAACGAGTGCGCAGCTCCCTAAAAACCTTGTCACTCATCCTAGGCAAAAATTTGTTGACGGCCCAATCCTCAGGGAGAATGAAAGGACGGTTATCTCCAGGACCCTCTGAAGTCCCTTCACTTGGTCCCTCATCTCCGTCACTATCACCTCCGTCGCTATCATTACCGTCAAGGACTATGTCATATCCGTCAACATTTATATCACCCCCGTCACCTTCATCCTCTCCTCTTCCTTCTTCTACTTCATCCTTATCTCCCTCAGTGTAACTCTCATCACCATCAGGAGATCGGGCCGACATCTCTCTCTCTGACGAAGGCGAGAAGCCCTCTGACTCATCACTGGAACCAAAGGTCTCGTCGTAGCCCACTCCTTCGCGGACTAACGACTCCTCACACGACACGTCACTTGACATCTGACTACCTACAAGTGACGGATCCAATCTAAGTACCTAGGCTGACGTCCTCACTAATGAAATAAGCAAAAATGAAAAAGAAGAGGAGATGGAACTTACTGATAAGATGACCTTCCGGAGAAGAACTGCTTCAAGGATAGCGACGGATGAGCTAACGGAAGTAAAGGTTGTGTTGACGAAAATAAGGCGACGATCTCTCTCTCAAAGATCAACGAGAATGAAATAGAGAAAAATGAGGAGGAGGTGCTGCTTATATATGGGATAAAAGGGCGCGGAAGACGAAGCGACGCCCTCGTCAGAAGCAAAGCCAATAAGAACAAGCCACCTGTCCAACGCATTAAGTGCACGGCGGCTCGAGGAGAACCCTGTAAACAATATTCCCGCCTCTTCAAAAAATAACACAATTGACAAAAACATTAACTCCATAACCCGTCAGTATAAAAAGTGACGGAGATATGGAGTAGGGGGTAACTAATGAGGATAAAACAAATTGGTTAAGATAAGCCGACGGAATTATAGCGACGGTATCTACTCGTCTGCCAGCCTGTCTAATTACTAACGGCGGGATAAAGTTGTAAGTGTAGGCACTATAGGCCGACGGTAAGATAAGGCTGAAGGGTCATCCTGAAGCTGATGGTATAAAGACCGAAGGCATAATATAAACTGACGGTATAGTCAAAGAATGTTTGCTAACCACGTTTGCGTGTATAAGTAAATGACTTGTCCTTTACGTTTCATGAAACCTAAGAGGGATTCCTATATGGAAAGGATCTTGCGAAATATGCCCAAGGAGACTCCTATAAGGGAAAGACTTCTACTCCAAGGAAAAAGGGTCAAGCCCTACTACTATAAAAACCAAGCACCCTCACAAACCAAGGAACGCATAATTTACCCTCTCTAGCACTCTAGAGCAGTGAGAATAAATTCTGACTTAACTTTCGGAGGGTATTTGGCCGGTACCACACCGGTGCTCTCTGTTAGGTCCTTTCTCTTTGCTGTGCAGGTGCTATTTGGAGCGCGTGAGGACTGTGTGACTTATTAGTGGTATTTTCAGCATCATCACATGCCATGTTATACTAGTTAGCTGTATGAACGGAGGAAAGTATAGAAAACTCCAGAATTCAGGGTAGGTGAAAGGCGATGTCCAAAATGATGTAGTATATCTTTGATTTTTTTTTTTTTGAGAAGAATGTAGGACATCCTTGATTAAATGAAATGGTAGATAAATTTTTATAACGTTAATCTTTAACTAAAAATGCTATGTTTATAACATTTTTACAATATTTTCACAATAAATTTTAAGTGTCAAGTTACTACGAGTTATTATTAATAGACAAAAAAGTAATTTCAATGATAGATTTAAATTAAAATCAATAACAATTTACCACTTATGATTTTTTGTGAAAATATTATGGATGTAGTGCTTCTCTTAACTAGAAGATATAAAATTAAAGTTATTTGACTTGTAATTGAACTCATGATATTGTGTCATATAAACTTTTATGATTTTACAATTCTACACTGTCATGATTTAATTTACTTTAAATTTTATTCTATTTTATAAACCCGATAAGAATCTTAGTCCATCAATTTTTTTTTTAAATAGTAAAATATATAATTTCACATACAAAGACAATTATAAAAATGAGAAATGCTAGAATATATAGTTCCATCATCCATGCATAAACATTATTATAATAAATGTCTATTAATAAAAATAAAAATTATTAAATTTCATATACAAAAAAATAAATAAATAAAAGAGAAATAAAAATCATATTGAGTTAGATTATTATTTTATTTTTATTTTTTTTGTATTGCATGAATTATTGGTTAGTAAAAAAACAAAAAAAGCCAAAGCCACTTCTATAATTATGATGAGTAATTGTGTAAAGATATTGCTCATAAATGGATTGATATTCCCCAGAGGAGTTTTAAATCAAGGATTTTATTAATGTATACTCTTTGTACATATATTAGTAAATTATTTTACAAAAAATTTTATGAAAAAATGAAAAAGTTACCAATTTTTTTAACAGTTTTTTCAATTCTTTATAAAATGTTTTAAAAAATAAATGATTAATATGTGCTCTAAGAACACACATTAACCGAACTCTAAAATTAATATTAATGATTGTTTATTATGATGACTTTAGCAAAAAGTGCCTTTGTACTTAGTAGGTGTTTTAGAGATAAGATTTGCTTTGGCTGTAGAAGAAAATCCAAAACTGTTTATACTTTGACAGCAGTAGGAGACCTCTTTTAATAAAAGCTGTTACTCCTTAAAATGGACTTCTGCTCTGTTCACACGAATAAAGTTTCAATCATTTTCGAACGCTTGCTCAAAAAAAAAAAAGAAGTTTTCGAATGGTTTGCTAAATTACTTTTTTTTTTACTTCACCCTGTCAATCATGTTTTCCTTTTATTTATTTATTTATTTTTATGTGACCTTTTTTGCAAAAATCGTATCAAAATCAATTATTATTTGAACTCTTCAATTAAAAAATGCATAGGAAGTCTTTATTGTATTTTTATTATTATGAGTTGGATAAATAAGTAAGAGTGGGCTAATTGTTAAGTTAGCCCACCCTGCATTTGAAGCTTTGTATCTGGATATGCTTAAGATTTAATGAAATTCAGTCCACTTTCAAAAAAAAAGAAGAAGTTAAATGTGGGTGGGTTAATTTATTAGTTTAGTTTTTGAATAATCTTTATCTACTTGTAAATAATAAATATAAAAACAGGCAAAGAAAATATTAAGAGCGGTAATGGTCAAGAAGAAAGACTTCAAATTTGATGATAGGTTAGCATTACATTGTATTAGTATCTTGACTGAATTTTTTAGCATTATATTGTGCATAACAAGATCTCATAACATATTCAAAACAAAAGAGGTGTCTACCCACCATAATTCAATTTTTTGTAGTGAAAAAATTATTCAAGCAGTCCTCGTCCATATTTTCTATCCCCAAAATGAAATGAGATTTTAGAAAAATAAAATAAAATAAATTATATAAGAATTAATATCTTATGTCAAGATCCTTGTAGTTCCTTCTTCTTCTTCTTCTTCTTTTTTTTTTTTTTTTTTTTTTTTTTTTTTTTTTTTTTTTTGAGAAGCAAGAGCCTTGTAGTTCTTGATATTTCTAAATGAGACAACTAGATTCAAATTCCCCTTCTCCATCAAAGTTAATTCATCAATTTGTAATTTAAAAAGTTGATATTCAGCAAAACCTGCCATATTTGCTCGGACTGCACACCACAAATATTTGCATAATGCAGATTTCACTCTCAATTATCAAATATTCCAATGATTCCATGATACAAAGTGAGAAGTTCCTGAGTTCGCATTAATTTCCATGGATTATCATAATGATTAAACAAAGTGAGAAGTCCTTATACTCAACAAGAACAGCTTATGACAAGCAAATTAAGCTGGATTACAGTTCATTCTTGTCTTCTCTTTCCTTTCCCCCTTCCATAAGAATTTAATCTGCTTAATCTTCTAGAGTGTGTCTCATGGCTTAAAGAAACTATTGCCATGATACACCAGAACGGCATTAACACTACCAAAAGATCATCCAGATTAGTATAAAGAAAGTCGAATGTATCATTTTATCCCTTAATGAGGAAAAATTTAATAACTGAATACATTTTGGACATTACCTTTTCCACTCTAGCAAGCATTGCAGGTGACAAGAGTTTAGACAACGATGATTCTCTTGTGAAATTCAATCTCATTTACCTTTTCAACTCATTTGGTTTTCAGGTCCCTATCCAATATCCATGTCCAAGGCCATTGATTTTTGCATCATTTCCATGGTCTTAGTTTCAAGTTCTGGGCTCCCATCATGTACTTTATGCATTTAAATAGTTAAATTCAATTGATAACACCTGGTATATATTTACAACAAACATTCCAGAACCTGGAAGCCAATGAAATATTAACTTCGTTATCTGAAAGTGTATCAAATGACACCATATTTCCTTTCAAATATTGTCATGCTTCTCACCCCCAAAAATAAAGTCCATGCTTCAATAACAAGATTGATGCTTATTTCCAATAACAGGTGCAATTTTGAATTATAATAGGCCTCAATTAGTTTCAATTGAAATAAAATGTTCCAAATCTCCCAACATTAGTTTATGCTTACCCAAGGGCAATATCATTTTTCCATGATCATTTGCAAAGCTAAGATGTTGACAAGGATCTACTAAGATGCTTGTTTTAGTAGATCCATGTGACAAGGTATGCACACGATTAAATCCAACTAGCTGTTTAACTGGAGTGCCTTTAAATTTTTTTGGCACTTCAGAGAACAACATCACAACATGGCTTCCATCCATATCACCCAGGTTCATAACAGAAATTTGCACAGAAAATCTTAGTGAATTGCAAGATTCCACCTCATCAATTTGAATAAAACCAAGTTCATCTCCTACCTTGTGCAGTACATTTTTGCTGGAATCAGACTTGAGAGATCCCGATAAACTTATTTTGTTTGGTGCTGATAAGAACTTGTAGGTATAATTGGTGTAGCTTAGGCCTTGTCCAAATCCATAGACACTATATCCAGTGTAAAATCTGTAGGTTCTTCCAGGATAATCACGAGAAGGATCAGCCCGCAAGTTCATATCATTCATGGGTATGCTGGTGAATGCCTCAGGATACCAAGTCATTGGTAGTCTTCCACCTGTTATTCACATCCAAATATTACAACAAACTTCTGCTTTAAAAACTTTGAAGTATTTAGCTTCCGCAGAGCAAGAGACAATCTTAAATCATTTTACACAGCAATATAAAACAAGTAAACCTCTGTCATGACATTTACAGTTGAGTCTGTCTCCAAATCATCTGAAAATTGCAGAGACTGACTCATTTCATTACCACTTGGTTATTACTTCTGGCCATAATAGAATGGCGGAAAAGAATACATGTGGCTGACCCTAATAATTTGTTAAGAATTCATAGTTGACCCCAATATTTTGGGACTACGGTTTAATAATATTGTGTTGGTTATTGCTTCTGTACTTCTGGCAGTGATACTATTCAAGAGGATCGATTCATAAGTTTAGATGTTATGCTAAGGATAATTTATGATCTTGAGGTGCATACATATTCCTTTAAAACAAATTTAAAGTTTCTGATACCAACCAGGATTATAATCTCCAAAGATGACTTCTGCAAGTGCTTTTCCTCCAGCTTCACCAGGGTAACCAATCCAAAGAATGCTTGCAATGCATGGATCTTCTTCCGCAAATGATACATCAAGGGGTCCACCACCAGTAAGAACTAGAATCACAGGTTTTTTACTTGCAGCGGCCACAGAGGATACAAGGGCCTTCTGTTTACCAGGCAAGAGCAGACTAACTCGGTCATGATCTTCTGTTTCTTGGGACAAATCCAGCCCAGCGACTATGATAACAAAATCAGCTTCTTTGGCAGTACGAACTGCTTCATCAAATCCATTATCAAGATCACAAGATACATTAAAGCAACCTTTTGCATAAGATGTCTTCTTTATGTATGCCTGAAATCCCTCAGAAAGGCTCTTCGGGTTGCAGGGAATTCCTACACAATTAACCTTTAGATCAGTTTCCAATATGAAGTTCTATTTTCATTTTATTTATTTATACTTCTAAACATTTTAAAGCTGCACAATTGAGAAGTATCAACAAATATAAGCATTAACATTGAGCATAGTTCAGAAATATATATATATATATATATATATATAAAGATTGAATGGGGGAAGGAGGGGCATGCTGTAGTCAAAGAGAAGGGTCTGTGATAAATCCACAATCCATATGTAGTCATTCATACTGTTCCCAAAATCGGATAACTAACTTGTGAATTAGTACTTAATCTGCTTCCATGGCAACAATTGCTTGTGAGCAATAAATCAGAAAACAGATTTTGGAAATGTACAAAAAACCGTAAATAAAATCTTAGCATGATCAATGAAAACTTTTATGAACCCATTAACTACACACTTGAATCATAATAGAAACCATACCGGTGTAGCCACCGCCAAGTAGGCTTGCATTGTTTGCCATTGGACCTATAACAGCTATTGAATTGACAACATTTTTATCTAAAGGCAGGAACTTTTTATCATTTTTCAGAAGAACAATTCCCTGCCTTGCTGCTTCAAGTGCCAGTGTCTTATGCTTGGAGTTACAGACATCTTGAGGTCCCAACTTTCCAAATTTCCCTTTCCTGGGGTCTCCGTCAAACAGCCCAAGACGGAGTTGAACCAAGAAAAGATTGAGAAGAGCTCTATCTATGTCTGCTTCCTTCACCTTCCCTTTTTCAATAGCAGATTTTGTATTTCGGAGCATGTATGTTCCACAATTTATATCCGTTCCTACAATTAGAGCATACATTGTAACTTTTGCAGGGAAAGATCCACTAATTGGATTTATCACTACAAATTCTGAACTATAATCAATGTCAACAGTTATAAAGACCTGCTTTTAGGACATCAGCAACTGCATCCTCTGCGGTTTTTGTGTAATTCTGATATTCAAAAACTGTGGCCACAGCATCACAGTCTGAGGTGATATATCTGTATGTAATGCCACCAATGGGTATGCCTATGAATCTTCTAATCAATCATATTTGAATGTGCAATTTTATCATTCATATCAAATAAAGAGCTCTTAAGAAAGCTTTACCCGTTGAAGTCCCATTCAGATCGAGCTTTTTGTAGGAGATCTCCTCGCGCACACGCAGGAACTCCATTAATTGCATTGTAAGAACACATTAAGCAGCTTGCTTTGCCTTGTTGAATGCAGCTACGAAATGGCGGCTGATAAGTGTCCTCCAAATCTTGCTTAGAAACCTACCAACCAAAGTGATATCAATCAAAGCTAAAACAAACTAAACCCAGTTGAAATTAGCTTACATACTATTACAAAAACAAGAATAATAAGTCTTACCACAGCATTGAAGCTATATCTACTAAAATTGTGCCACTTTTCTAAGTCATAAGCATTGAAATGCTTACAACAAGCAGAGACCATTAGTCTTTCACTCCCATCATCCCCTTTCAACACTCTTTTCCATCCAGACCCATCTCTGCGTTGACCTTTCCATTTCCCACCTTGAAAGCCCCTCACAAACTCCACAGCATAAGCTGAAGCGACCATAGGGTCTTCCCCTGGTGTCTCTTGGCCTCTCCCCCATCTGGGGTCCCTGAAAATATTGATGGTAGGTGCCCAAAATGTCAACCCAGCTTGACCAACATTGTACATCGCTCTAGCCTCAACAGCAATGGCCGATCCAATGGAGAACCAAAGGCTTCTATTGAAAGAAGCGACTGTGCCAAGGACTTGAGGAAAGTTAGTGGCAGAAGGTATGGTGCCAGAGAAGGAAACTCCAGGGCCATTTGTGGCAATACCATGGAGTGATTCAGACCACCATTCATAGGCGGGTATACCGAGCCTTTTGATGCCAGTGAAGTTGTTTGTGAGCTGTTGGATCTTTTCTGGGAGTGTGAGGAGAGCGAGGAGAGACTGAGCTCTGGTGGTGATGGGAAGGGAAGTGTTGCAGAAGGGATAGGAGTTATGGTGGTGTGGCTTGCATGGGAACTCAGGGTGTGGATTTGATGTGGAGATTGAGCTGCAGAATTGGAGGAATAGTAGGAAGACAAAGAGTACGAATCTCTGCTGGGAACGCATCTAGGACTAGGTGAGGTTGTCCTTAGAGTTACCAAAGGTTTTTGTTTTTTTTTGTTTTTTTTTTTTTTTTTTTAAGATCGACACTTTTGGGTACCTTTTTGGTTTAGACTTTAAACATGATCTATATACTATTAATTAAGTGGTTACAAAATAGATCAATTTTATCCAAAGCCAGCAAAGAGACCAAGAATCATTCAAAATAAGGAGAATAAGTCTAAGAGTTAAACAACACCAATTTTAGCTAAAACAAACATTAGCATTATACTAACTAATATTTTGAATACCGCTTCAGACAGGATTCAGTTTGTCCATTAGAATGGAAGATTTTAGTATCGACATATTTAAAATTATCGTTTTGAGAATGCTGCTAAAGTTATGTATATATTATATATACCTCTGCATCAAATGGTTTCTTAAAAACAAAAAAAAACTGCATTACATGATATTATTATACCATATTAAATTATTAATTCAAAATCAAATAGTATACACTCTTAATGTTTTCGTTACATAATATAAGTACATAACATGTCATATATGAGTATATATGTATTAATGAAGAACAAAATGCTATATGTGAGTAAAGTAAACATGAAAAACACATTATTAAAGGAAAATAATAATAATAATAAAATGTCATATTTAAGTGAAGTAATAATAAAAAATGAGTTCAGGAAAAAAAATAATGATTCGTTTACATACCAACCAAAATTATCATACCGGGTGAAATTTAGTGGAATTAATCGAAATGGGTGGAATGAAGCAGAATAGGCTAAAATTTAAAACAAGATGGAATAGAGGAGTGATTCGTACTGGCTAACTAATTGGAATAAAAAATTATAGTCATTTTGGGTGGAATAGGATAAAATTCGAAAATTATGAATTATTAAATAGTCACAAATAAGTCTATTACAAAATTACTTGACTTTATCAAAAGTTAGCAAAGATTCCACCACAAACGGTGGATCATTCAAATTAAGAGAGCCTAAAAGTTATACAACACTAATTTTAACTAAATTGCCAGTACATTTATTAACTTCTATTAAAATATGAGTCATTGTGGATTTAAAGAAGTTTCTCATCAAGTTCTTGCAATCGGATCAAATTAGAGGGTTCCAACATAAGGTTAATAGATGAGAACTTCAACATCCATTTCAACATTATTGTTGTTAAATCCTATCTTAAAGGCCTAGAGTTCAGCATGATCCTAGAAATGGTCCCTAAATCCCTTGTAAAACCCAAGATCCAATCACCATCACTATTACAAAGGACAACACCTCCACCAGCCATCTTGGAGCTCCCCATTACCAATCCATCAGTGTTGAGCTTCACCCATCCTTATATGGAATAATTCCATTTCACTTGCACCTGGGTTCTTGGTGGTTTGTTAAAGCTATTTGCTACAATTGCATAGAACTCTGCTCCTTTCTTTAATAAGTGGGAGTGGATGTTGTTCTTAGCCTTTCCAATTTGGAACAAAACTATATTTATGTGAAGCCAAATAAGCCATATGGCTTGAGGAAACAAAATCTTCCAAGGGATATGAGCATGCTTTAAATTATCTTCAAATTCACAATTCCTTTTCAACCAGTTCAAAAGAGGCTGCCCAAAAAATTCATGCCTAGTATCATGGATACCTAGAGCTTCCTAAACTTTTTTGGCCACTCTCAAAACATGAGTAATAGACTTGGTTTATAATCCACACATATCACAAGTGGGGTTAAAGATTAAAACCCTTTGAACCTAAAACTTCTCTTGTAGGAATGCCATGATGAGAGCAATGCGAAACAAAATTATTCTTAGTGTAGTACTGTTTTTCCAAACCCACAGGCCACAAGCTAGGAGAAGCCTCTAGATTCAAAAGAGTTGAATCTTTTGCAAGCAAGTAGGCTCATTTTAAGGAGAAGGATCCATCTTTGGAGAAAGCCCATATTAGTTTATCATCCTGACCCGGGCTTGAAGCAAGGAGGGGATACCTTTTATTTCCTGTATAACTCTTTTAAGCAAGATGAAAGACACCCCAATTCCAGAAACAATAAAATCCTTTACTGAGAGGTTCAATTTGGTTCCTTAAAGGCCTAATTACAGCCAAGTATATGTTGGAACTTGGAAAAAGATCTTTTGGCTAGTAGTTTTTTATTCTTTAAATGGAAATAAATGTTACTTTTATGGGAAAAAAATAAATGTATTTACCCCCATTTAATATGTAGCAATAAATATGATGAGATGGAAAGTTAAAAATGTATACTTTTACACAGAAAAATAATTAAATTATATATTTAGTAATGATAGTCACTTTTTCTTTTTCTTTTTTTATAAAAAATTTTTTAAAATAGTTTATTAATGTATACTCTAAGAGCATATATACGTAAAATCATATATATATATATATATATATGGCAATGAATTAATTAATGTTTTGATATGTGTTCTTCCATCCGTACTTCTATAAGGAATGCATGAAATTTTGATCTTCTCTTTAATGAAATTTGATTTTATCAAAAATATTTTGATATAAATGTGTTAATGTGAGAGGTAAAAGGCTTCAAATTTTACTACAAATAACTCTCAAATTGATATGGCAATATTGTCTCCAAACAAAAAAAGATTACATGGCAATAAATGTAATTGGTATCACTTCAATAAGTAAATAGATGAGTACTTGAATTTTTATTCATTTTTTATTGGTGGCACATCATTTCTTTTTTTTCTTTTTTTTTTCTTTTTTATGGGAAGCGGCACATCATTTGGTGAGACCTATATGGTAGATTTGGGTTTAATTACCATTTTGGTTTATCCATTTATAACGTTTGTTTTATGTGTTAAAATGATTCCTAAAATTTTACTACTTTAGTATTGTGAAGTTAAAATGGTCCCTAAATATTTAGGTGGTATAAAATATAATATTTTAATATCATCATTAGCCAGAGACTGCTTTAACACAACACCAAAATATTAAAGACTAAACTGGCACATTCAAATGTTAGGGATCATTTTGACACATAAGGCAAAATTTAGTGACCAAAACGATAATCACTTCTAAAATTTGTATTCTTTCCACCATCACTCAAGATGAAATATTTCAATTTAAAAAAAAAAAAAAAAAATTCAATACTTACAATGGGGGAGGAGGACTTGAACCTTAAATGTCTTCATTGGAAACATAGGAGTTGCCAATTGAGTCACAAGACTATTGACACTAATTTTTTAAGAAAAGTGACATATGACACAAATTTAAGCTTTTGCACCCTAAGTTTCCTTTTTTGGTTTTTTTTTTTTTTTACACTACGGTTAGGTTTGGACAGCGCGTTTGCGCATCTACGTTTCCCTTTTTCTGTGTTTTCCTCTTCTTCTTTTTTTTTTTTTTTTCCCAGCCACAGTTGTTAACCAAGTCTTCTATGAACAGTGCATTTGTGCACTGTTCATAGACCCACAAACTTCACTTTTCACTTCTTTTTCATTAAAAATGGGTCCTACGATACTATTCACACATTTAAAATTTATTTTGTTACAGTGTTTTCAATTTTCAGTTTCAGCAAAATAAGTTCTATCAAAACGGACCCTACATTTATTTCAAATAAATTGTTTATAATAACTTTACATCACTTTCGGAAAAATAATCATAATATTCTTCTCATATAGATAAGTAATACATTAAAATAAATGTACTTACTTTATTAACACATGACAACGTTAATTGGTTTAGTGAGCTCAATTGGTATAATTTTTTATTGTTAAACAAAAGAGATGAGATTCAAACCCACCTACACCAAAAATCAATTAGTGTTTGAGTCTGATAATAGAAGGCAAGAACATCATAGATTGAAACTCTCTCTCTCTCTCTCTCAAAAACAAATCAATGCAATTGCAGGTTCAAAGTACCCAACATGATATTACACATTAAAGTTAGGTTTTTACCCAACATGATTAAAGATCAAACGATTAAGGAACTTGTAATTTGATCTAGCGGAGCAATTATAGCAATAATTTACTTGTACATGAAAATTTTAGTCACCTCCACCTTTTACATAAGTTTTTAGTATGCCATTTCACAATTGCCTTCGATTTCCATATTAATCAGCCTAATTTATTTTGGGTTGTGGGCTTGTGGGAGTCTAATTTGTTGAAACAAATAATGTCCTCGTCCTGGGCTGCATAACCTTTCCTCAAATTGTGGGCTCGTATTCGGCTTCACACTGATTATGTATGTCTGTAATCGGCCTCAGATTTGGGCCTAAACACAAACCCAGCTAACTTTATTGTCTAATATGTGGACTTGGATGGGCTGAAGATTTAATTGTGTCCGCTAATAATATTTCAGTGACTCTACATCAACAAGCTTGACAAGCTCTCTCTCTCTCTCAACCTCTGTACCAATCTCTGCTCATAAAATCCCATGACCGATAATATATAGTGAATTGAACTTAAAATCTCTAAAATTATGTCATGCCTCACATCAATGAGTCCACCGTTAGATACCTAGTAGAGTTTTATTCTTAAGTTCTCTTAGTAACTTGTAAATTGTGGGTTGTTGCCTTTCCACCCACGCCAAAGTTTTGAGTTGTTTAATTTGCTAAAAAACGCTGTTGACACTAAGGGAGGGAGAGGTCTATTCCATTATGTATCTTGTCAATTGCAGAGCTGCAAGACAGATTTGACTTTCAGTTTTGGAATATATACAAATGTATCAATCTTGACGCTAGCAGACAGTAGAATTTACGAACCTCTCATGCTCCTATACTACATGGTCCTTCAAACTCATTTAAAAGTCCAGTGCTCTATCTAGGTTAGATCACCATAGTGCTCAGCTGAATCAATGTATTAAAACCAATCATAGGACTCGCAATTCTGACATAATGACTAGCATGGGATTAAAAATCGTCGTCATGTCACATTCTTTCTACAGAACAAACAAAGCCTTCCAAGGCTGAGAACAACAAATTAGACAATAATGGGAAGGTGGACCTGAACATGTACAAATTTCTCCAACCCATATGTATGAAACATCTTCATCACCTACTGTCGTTTGTGATGCCGGCACCAAACGTAAAGCTTATCCAATAACCTTCTAAGTCATTTCATTTGAATGGAAATATTTGGCTTCAATAAAGTTATAACAAGCCAAAGCCCTACTTAAGCAACAAAATATATTCTCAGAAGTTAATCTTAGTAATAAATTATGATGAAGCCAAACATCTGGTTGGATAGGTTTTTATTTGCCTTATCCTTAGTATAATTATGTAATTGTTTATATAGATTGACATCATATATGTATGTGTTCAATGAATTTATATAAATATATGATGAGATTATTAGGTAATCAGAGTAACTGAGTTAGAGTAATGACTTTTGAATTTAAACTGAAGATAATTAGAGTACATTTTTAGTAACTTCAACACGTGAATATATATTGGCGTAAACTGACATTGAAGTTTTAACAAGATTGGAAAAGGTTAAAAGAAGAAAAAGTTCTTGTCCCGGGATGAGTTTAGGTTTTTAAGTATGCTAGAACCCTAGCTAGATAACACTCCACCACAAGAATGTGGTTGAGGTGTGCCATGCATTAATGACATTGATAAAATTCTTCCTTTGGTTGATAACACTGTCGTGAGAAAAACAAAATGAAAAAGGTGAAGTAAGGGCTAAATACAAAAAATATAATTGAGGTTTTGGAAGACAGAGAGTCACACGTGTCCAATTGAAAGTTGCTACACTTAAAGAGCTCTCGGCTTTGATCTCCTAAAGAAACCAACTCATCCATCAGCTAGACATGATCATTACCAAGGTTTGGGACCATCTTCAAAGAGTACTTTTTGCAAGTAGAATGATCACTAATGGACTCCCATGGGTTTTGTGAAATGTGATTAACATAAAAATAAAAATGAAGGTGAAGGTGAAGGTGAAGGTGAAAAGAAATAAATAGTGCTTCATCATTTGACTTGTAAAGATTCAATCATATTGGACGTCCTAACATATATAGCCCACTTTGACTTCATTAAAAGGCAATTACTACGTACTGGGGCTGCTTTTACTTTTATCAATCACCACAATGATGATATGCTATAAAGTTTGACAAAGGAAAATATTCTTTTCATCATTACCAATTAAGAATATGCACGTTAGATTCTGGTGCTTCTGGAAAATTTTCTTCAAAAGCTGCAGCTACAACTACAGCATGTCTCAGCTGCAAGCATTAATATTACAGGCTCAATTTATATATAGTATGCCCTAATAGCCAGATATTGACTGACTTCTGATGCATTGATAGCCTTTTAGTGCATAATGGTTGATTACCAAGAATTTCTCAATGCCAATGCAGAGGTTGTCTGGCTAATTAGGAAAGACAACTTTCTGTGGATCAAAGTTCTTGAGAAGTATAAGCTACTTTTAAAGGACAACTACCTTTAGTAGCTAAGTTGTGTTTATTTTTCATTATAAAATGAAATTTAGCAGATAAAAGTTTAAATGCTTGCCTAATTAAAATTCAGACTCCCCCTTATCAAACATCCATGTCCTGAACAAACTGCAATTACTTCAAATAATCAAGTTGTTTTTCAAAGTGCGAAGTCCTTACAAGATGGACATGTCTATAACCAGTTTGCACTTTGCAGCCTTCTACAAATACAACGGTTTTAAATCCAATACATCTTACCTATCAATCTAGCCTTTGCCATTACTGCTTTGGACAAAATAAGTTAAGTAACTCTGCCTCATTCTTCCTCCTCCCCAACAATGGAGCAAATTAGAGTAGCGATTTTCAGCCAAAAAATAGAGTAGTGATACGAATTTTCTCATGGGGACAAAACATACCATATTTGATGTAGAACATGCAACAGACTTTTCTTGAGCAAAGAGATTATCAAAAGTCAGTGCACAAGAAATTCAAGAAATAGAAAAGTACCTATAGAAATTATCAGCAACAATGATGGAATTGCAAGAAAATTGGCGATGTGAAGGAAAACAGTGTTAGGATCACAACTCATCGCCATCCATTGGCCATGACTAAGGATGCTTTTCTGGCAAATTCTCACTTAGCCCCTAACGTATGTCTTTTTTTTAGAAGTATTTATTTTATTTTATTTTTAGTTTAGAAGTCAGAATAAGATCTTATTTGTTTTTGGACATCTTTTAGAGATAGTGTTTTTCATTTTGGCAATTATCTCAATTTTGTTATTTTTGGCAAAAATTACTATTTTGCCACATAATCTTGTGATTAGCATGAATTAGACACTAATCCTAAACTTAATTACCAAAAAATTGGCGATGTGAAGGGAAACAGTGTTAGGATCACAACTCATCGCCATCCATTGGCCATGACTAAGGCTGCTTTTCTGACAAATTCTCATTTAGCCCCTAACATATGTCTTTTATTTAGTCGTATTTATTTTATTTAACTTTTAGTTTAGAAGTCAAAATAAGATCTTATCTGTTTTTGGACATCTTTTAGAGACCATGTTTTTCATTTTGGCAATTATCTCAATTTTGCTATTTTTGGCAAAAATTACTATTTTGCCACATAATCTTGTGATTAGCATGAATTAGAGTTTTCTAGGTGTTTTCCTTGTTACCTTTGGATTTTCTTTTTACTATTTAAATGCATTGTATCTTTCAATATTAACCAAATTTATCTTTTGTCTATTATTTCTCTGTAATAGATTCAAGAACTTTTTCTCCTTGTAAATTCAAGGACCCTCATTTATTCTAGGAACCCTCTTGGATTCAAGGTTGCTTTTCAAAAGTAAACATATTTTGTTTCTTATATTTTAGAAGTAAATGTGTCTGCTTCTTATTGCTTCTGCACCCTACATCAATGTTTATATAACTTATGTGGATTTTCATTCAACAAGGCCAACTTATGTATTTTGCTTTGTTATTGGAAACACACAATAAGTTTGAATGAATTGTCACTCACAAAATCAATGGATGTATTGTATGTATTATTTTTATATAATGTAGAGTATAAAATAAGGCTTGAAACATATAAAGAATATATCATTTCAAAAGTGCTAGGAAGATAAGTACCAAAAAAATAAATAAATAAAATACGCCCCCTTCAAGTTTAAAGGGTTTGCGGAGTAGAACTTCAACTTGTCATGTAGGAATAAACATCGGGGAAGAGAGTTCCTATTGGCCATGAGATCAACTAACTGATCTTTAGTAGAGATGAAACGAACTTTCAGAGCATGGTGGGCAACTTCGTCGTGAATAAAGTGGAAATCAATCTCAACATGCTTCGTATGAGCATGAAATACAGAATTGGCAGCAAAATAAGTGGTCTCAATGTTGTCACACAAAAGGATTGAAGCAGCAGTAAGCGCCACACTAAGGTCGAATAGTAAGGATCAAAATCATGAAATTTTAGTTACATTATCTGCTAATGCTTAATTTGTATTTAGACTTAGTTGAGGAACAAGCAAAATCGATCGTGTAGCTTTCTAGAGGATCAAGAAATGAGACTGTGACCTAGAAAACTTGCATAGTTGTCAATAGAGCATCAATCATCCACACAGTCGGCCCCTATCTACATCCAAAAATTATTAAAGTTGCAACAATGAGTGTATGTAACTCCCATATGGAAGGGACCTGATACCATTATTTGGGGAAATAAGTTCTTGGGAGCCTCCAATTGAATAATTAATATAATATATAGAAACACTACCTGACCCAAAAAATTTAAGCCTATTGAATTTGGGTCCAATTATATTATATTAACCATTCACCATTGTCATTAATATTCAATGTAAAACTTCACTCACATGTGTATTCCCAACAAAATGCTTTGAGATAAACAAACTAAGATCCATGGTTTGATTGAGACATTAAAGAAGGCATGGGTTTGTGCATGAACTGACATACCTTGTTGAAGGCAAAATCTGTCCGATAGGTGTAGTCATGTATTGCAAGGTACCCATTTGCACTCTAGAACATTGAAGCTAGGTAATGGAGGAACCAACACCTATGTCTAGTGGGGGGAACCATGATTTTACTTCGGGGGTAAATTTAAAAGATACAGTTGAAGATAAAATTAATACTAAAAGTTTTAATAAATTTTAATATATATAATATAATATGTAATTTTCATAAAAATATAATATAATATAAATTATATTTATATTTATATTTATATTTTATTTTTCATATCTACCTTTAATTTACACAGTTGCCCTCGACAGTTTTTCATTTTTTTTAAAATCACGTCATGATTTTTTTTCATTTTAGATAATTTTATTACTTAAAATAAATTGTGGAAATCAATCGATGTAAAAGTTTTAAAATTTTAACAATATGCTTCGAAATATGTATACTCAATGTCTTGATTGCTTAAAAAAATTGTAGAATTCAATCTTTCTTTCTCTATTCTTTTGATTATTTAAAATTTGGATTTATAACAAAAACTTAGAGTTTGAAACGATGAGAAAGTGAATAAATTAATTGACAAATGTTAGTGAAAGGTTGGAGACATTAGGGACTTATTGCCGTAAATAAGACAGAAGCATTAATTTTTTTTTTTTTTTTAAATTATTTTGAGTTTAAAGTATAATGCCCGCTATTTTGAGTTCCAAGTATTGTGATAAAACTTCTTAATTTGTTTTGAACTGTAAAAGGGTTGTGATATGGAATATGGAACATTGAATTTTAGTTGTAATAAAAGACTATTATTTTTATGGTAAAAAAGAAAAAAAAAATTCTATTTGTCAAGGGGGCAAGCTAACATTACAAGTATAAATGAGATCTCACTGGATCGTAATAGCAAGACCACTCTGGCACTTATAATACCTCGTCGCGTATTTAAGTCGTCTATAAAGGATTCTATCCACCACTCAGTGAGAATTATACTTCAAGACAGTCCACGTAGCTCTTCTACCTCGTTGACTTATCCAAAGACACGTGCATTTGGGGGCCTAGGATATAGTGCTACGTATATAATGAGGTTTGGGGGAAGTGGGTGGGGGACACCTTATACATAATAACAAGAAGCTCAAGAATTTACTCATTTACAATTTTGACTTGATTCCATAAACACTTATTAGTCTTCATTTTACTCATTTTTAATCGTTATATGGGCCTATGGAAATGGCGATTACCCAAAATCTAAGGCTACTAACCACTGTATTATTATTTTGTACGATAGTTTGATAGTTTTTCTTTTTTTGGGAGAAAAATGCAGCATTAGTTGATATAGCCTGCCGTGCTGGGTGGGGAAGACCTAACTACCACAATGATTGTATTTTAAATGTTGAAGTCTTAGTTTATTTATGATATATAATGGACATTGCGGACGATTAAAATTTAAAACCAACCCTACATGTGGGATCAAAAATGTCCCTTTCTCATCCATTAGGCATTATTATTGAAGAAGCATTATTTTCCATACTGAATTGCATTCCGACCAAATAACTTTGCTCCATTGGGAACTAAACTGCAACGTTGATTGCATGAATATTCAACCAGTTATCAACTTGAATCAATTGGCTAGAATAGGCTGCACTTAATTCTTAGTTAATAAGTTTGCTATATCAAATTTTCACTTAATTTAGTCATGTAATCAACAAGCTAGACAACCAGAGTAGAGTACTGCTTAAATCCCAAAATCTTCGAGTATGGCTATTACACTTTTTTGATGAGTTCTCTCTTTGTACGCAAAAGATGGGGGGGACATGGAAGGATTGATGATAAAAAATCTTTCCCATCTCAACCCAAATACAACATGAAATAATTCTTGTATTCTAGCTTAAATGGTGAAATTTAAATTCGAGGGGAATCGTCTTCTTGCAGTTGTTCTTACACACAGCATTTATATCCCTTCAAAAGTACTCATTTTAATTTGCATATATATATATGACAGACATCTTTTCATGTACAAGGCCCTTCCAGATTTGACTATTGAGAGAGCACACTCTCTCTGTGAAATATCAAATTCCAGAACAATATTGTCAAAAAAAATTAGGAGACGTGATGAACTTTTTTCTCAAATGGCATGAGAAGTGAGAGAAGTAGTATTTGCTACTGTTAGTTTTATTACACGTCTTTTGATGTGCACATTCTTTTGGGTCTGCCCTCGTTTTCTTGTGCTGAAATGACCCGTGAGAGATATCACAACCTCTTTTCATTTTACCTTCAGACCCAACAACGTACCCATTGTAGACCAAACCACCACCCCCCCTCTCTACAGATTTGGGAACAATTTGTCATCACCACGCGCCACCAAAGACGTGAACTGCTAATCAAAAAATAAGCTAATTACCACTTTATACAATACCAACTATGGTAAAATGTGAATATATGATTAGTTTTTTTTTTTTTAGGCCTCGGAGTTGGAGTCGCATGAAATTTTGCAAGCTGTAGCGAAACAATCTTTTAAGCAATAGTCATTACTTTGCTATGTGGTACCCCTTGAAAATGGAGAATTCCTTCATTTATGCCCCAAAAACTATGATTTTACCGTTATAGTAATATTTGTTTCTTTAATAACTTTTTGCTTAAAAGTCATAATAAGGTCCCTCTTGTTTTGGGACAACCTTTAAGGTCAATAATTTATGATTCTACATTTAACTCAATTTTGTCTCTTTTAGTAAATTTTGATATTTTGTTACCTAATCGTTAATTAATGTGAATTAGGGTGTTAGATGTTTTTCTTAGTATTTATATGTTTTAGTCCCGCTTATTTTGGAATAGCCCTTAAAGTCAATAGTTTATAATTCTGCATTTAACTCAATTTTTCCATTTTTGGTAAATTTTGGTATTTTGTACCTAATTGCGTAATTAATGTGAATTAGGTTGTTAGAAGTTTTTCTTAGTATATATATTTTTTGTAGCCGTCAGAGGTAAATCAGACCATTATCAATAAACACAGACGTTTTTTCAAAATTTCTTTTGCTGGATTCTAGTTTTTATCTCCTTGTGGATTCAAAAAAACTCATCGTGGATTCGAGATTTACTACCAGAAACTAACAGTTTAGTTTCTGTTTCATCAAAGAGAGCATCATGTGCGCTTTTTTCAGACTTCCATTACATCATTTTTATACAAATTTCTTTGATGAGCAAAAAATTAGTTAGTTTCTAGTTTTCTATTGGTTTTTTTTTCTTTTTTTTCTGCTATATTACAAATTATATCCTATAATTTTATCTAAAATTAAATTTAACTTTTTAACTTTACTTTTGTTTAATTTAGTTCTCTAACTTTCAATTTTATTTAATTCAATAATTTTTTAAAGATTCCTAAACAATACCTAAAAACAATGTCATTTTAAGACACTTTATGGCAACCTATCTAATAAAAGTGAACAAAAAGCCTTAATTAAATAAACTTGAAAATTATAAGAAATAAAATTAGAGAACTAAACTAAATTTTAAACAAAATTAGATGATGCAATTTATAATTCATCCTATTTTTTTCTATACTAATCAATGTTGTGGTGTTGTGGATTTTATTTTATTTTTTTTGTGTCAAATATTCCATTTTTGCAAGAAAAAATTATTGAAAAAACTCTACCCAAACTCATTTATTTATGTAGCACATTTTTAAAACTTGAATTTGCTAAACTCAAGTATCAAGTGAACAAGTTCAAGGTTCACTTATCTTAAAACGTTTTTAATTACAAAGCATTGTTTATTTTTGGGTCCATAATACATTAAATTCAAGTTTAACAAACTCAAATTTAAAAAAAAAAAATTTTAAAAAAATCTAAAAACTCGACTTTATTTGCAATGCTACATATATGACTTTTTATGTAAAGAATGTGAATGCACGTAAGTAGGTGTGACGTGGTCATAACTGACACGAGTCATACGAGTCTCATGCAGAGGCCGGTCTGAACAGTACATATTAAACAGAGAGAATCGATGTGGGACCTTAGTCAAAGGAAAAAAGCAAACAAAAGCGAATGAAAAAAGCGGTTTTGAGGTTCATATTGTGGGCGCTGCCTGTTGGATTGATCATAAAATCAAATTTAAAATCCCATGCAAAAGCAAAATGACAACAAATAAAACAAAAACAACAAAAACAAAAACAAAATAGCTACTATATACAACCCACTGTGTAGTGTGAAATGTGTTGTACGACTACCACACACACATTTCCTCGCAGCGAAAAAACAAAAACCACTCTCTCTATTTATGTGATAGTTGTGCTCAGTTCTAAAATCGCCGCGGTTTTTCATGCATCATTTTTTCTCTTTAGTCCTTATCTATGTCTACGTACGCACGTATGATTGATTAATTACTCACTCTCGTGATCTTGTCACAAGGCCTTGCCCTTTCTGCGCAAATGCCAATGCAACTATGTCCATGACACTCTTAAAAAGACTTCTGGATTCTTACTCATTTTGTTTGTTTTTTCTCATAAACATATTAGGAAATAAAAATTTGTAGCACTTATGTCCGTTTACATTTATATATTTTATAAAATTCTTCTTCTTCTTCACATGTTTTTGTTTACATTAAAATAGCATATCTATGTTTTTTTTTAATTATGTGGTATATACTCGTGTGTGTAAATGTAAAAACTATTTCAAATCCACAACATCACAAATGTTATTAAACATTGAAAGTTCTTAATTCGCTCAGAATGCCTAGCTAGCTTTTTTCTTTTTTTTTTTTGGGGGGGGGGGGGGGGGTGGGCATCATCCGTGATGACACAGAGGATCGAGTTGGGGGTTTCTCGAAGAAAAAAAAATGGTATTGTTATCAGCATTGTAGCAAAATTGTGAGCCTTGCGCCTCCTTTGGTGTCAAAACCTTCATTTATCTGTTGTTGGGATAAAACTAGATGCTAAAGCTATAGTTGGCCTGATTGCAAATCCTAACTCCTCTAATAATGTTGTTTCTTCTATCGTGAATGACTGCGTGCAATTGGTTTCTTAGCTTCTCTGCCCCCCTCCTCCTCCTGGTGCGGTTTAACCATTACTTTTGTGAAGCTAACAAATGCATAGATGACCTAGCTAGAATGTACACGCATCTATATCCAAGGATGGAGGGTTACTTGGACTTGGGGGGCAATGGCCCCCCTATTTTTTAAAAAAAAATTAATATATACATAGTCGCCAATTTTAGCATTTTTGTTCTATAAAATCACACTTTACCCCCTTAATATTATCATTGATTCTTTTAGGAGTACTACTCTAGTCACAAAATTTTCTATAACATTTTTACAAACTGTTGTGGGAGTAAACTTTTATTGGTTTGTATCTGGATCCTTCACTTACATTGCATTTTTACTTATTAATAACCACTCACCACATTAATTGTAAGGACACGATTCGTAACGAACCGTAATAGTGTTGGGTTCGTACGTAAAAAGGCCCAAACAATATCATTTGTAGAGTGTGGGTTTGAAAGGCTAGGCCTTGGTCACCAAACGGTGGGTTTTTCGTGGTGTTCATACATGATCAAGTCGTTTTCGCCTTAGGAGTCTTTCTCTTGGAGGCAGGCTGGGAGGCTCTGGTTTTTGGCCATTTTTCCCAACCCCTTGTCTGGATTCCAATCTTTCCCTTTTATACTCGCATGCGTTCTTTATCCTTCGTCCACGTGTAGGATCAACTTTTCCTAAACTGATACTTGTCCCATCAGCCCATACCCAGAGTGGTTGGGGGTAGTTGTAAAGGCTGAAGAGTATGGCTCTGTCAGGTGCAGAGTATTGAATGACAGTAAGGGCAGCTTTCCCTGGTCGTTATACTTTCCAGCGTATTCTTCTCTATTGACCCAGATATTTTAGATTTTCTTTCAAGTTGGTCCTATACCGTTTTTGCCCTTCCTTCCGGTGAGACCTCGGACATGCCGAGGACTGAATCGTCCTCGGCTGTATCCCAAGGCTATTTTGTATTTGTATTGCCAAGCTTAGGCCATAACCTTCCTTGGCTTGGGCCTTTGGGCCACAACGAATAAACGGGCCTGGCCCACGAATTATTGGGCCCCACATTAATAATTTGTAAAAAAAAGTTTGTAATTTTAGCATTTTCCTCCTTTTAAAGACTAGATCTAAAATATAAAGCAAAATAAACAAGCCCAAAAAAATTATTCAACAACAAAAATTACCAATAGTAAAGCTAAAAACAATTAAACTTAATTAACCAATTTTACCTAAAACAAACAATCTGACCCTTAAAAATAATTTTGTCCATACCTGGATGCATACATAAAAAACACACAAAAAAAAAAAAAAAAAAAAAACCCCTTATTAGCTGTTAAGCAACTAAGCCAGAAGCTAGAGCCACCACACGTAACTAACAACAAAACTAGCCTTCCTAACTTCAAGTTCTAGCTCTGTCCCTGTCTATATCAATATTCTATTTTATATGATAGACCGCCTGTGGATTTGTTAAATAATCTAGATTCAGTTTTGATTGGGTTGTATGTTAATAGTCATTTTCTTCGAGCTTATTAATTTTAAGTTCCCAAATCCAAATGCATCCTAATTTTGTAGGGAAAATATAAATAATAGAGAAGAAAAGGCTCACCCAAAGTTCTCATATTATCATTTCAAACCTTTATCAATCCTTATAATAAAAATTCACCTAATCCACTTTTCACCTTCTCTAAGTTAATTACTTAATAAAAGAAACACGAGTAATTAAAACTCACCTCCTTTCCAATTTCGTGCAATAACGACCTTATGGTGTTCTTCAATATAATCGTATCCTCTACTTTATGATTCAAAGAAGCAGTCACTAACATATATGATGCATCCTATAAATAAATAAACAATCATGGAAAATTTTAACAAATTTCTATTTTATTTTTATGAATGATGCACACAAAATAAAAAGGTAAAATCATAAAATTCATAGTAGAGATGCGACGTTATAAATTAGATTTTTTTAGAAAAGACCAAACAGAACTCCATCAAAATATGTTTATTGCTAGGTTATTTTATTCAGTGAGTTCTAGTTTGTTTTAACTAACATATTAAAAAAACTAAATTATAATGTTGATGTTGGACTCTCCAAAGCTTACGTGAAACAAATAAAAAATCAACCAAAAAGTCAAAATCTTCCATTGTTTGTTTAGTGTTGGGTTGTTGTATCTATTGACTTCTAATAGGTTGCAATTGACATGTAATGAAAATAAACATAAAAGGTTTATATCATAATGATGATGTGGAATGATGTGAGCATATTTGCATAATAAAGGATAAACAAAATATCTAAAGAATATATTATTATTATAATATATATAGAGAGAGACTTATAAATGCCATAATTGTGAGTAATTATACAATATCCCGATGGTACAATAATGTCATAATCATATGAGAATTAGGGTGAAATTAACTATTCATATAAAAAGAATGATCATACAATATTATTGTACTTTTGATTCTCTAAGCATTGTATAATTTTACTTGAAATATTTAGGAAAGTTTGGGGAAAACTTGTTAATTTAATTATGTCCACTAAAATGGAAAAAGAGTTTGGCTTACCTTTAATATTTTTTTAACTGGACATATTTTTTTGTTTTAAATATACAATGGAAAGTGGTAGTGGGTTTTGATCTCTACATTTTATTTAGTTAGTAGATGACGTAGCAATTTTTCATTAAAATAAAAAGAGATTCCAATTAAAAAGTATTGAAAATAATTCTAACCCAATGAAAAACTTTATTAAAAAATTGTGATTGAAAGAAGGAAGATGCTTTCTAATAATCATTAAGTCTGGTGAAATTCCAAGCAACCTACAGGGTGATGCTTACAGACACCATAAAAATACATCACACTCAAGGCCACCACCAAGCAACCTACAGGGTGATGCTTACAGACACCATAAAAATACATCACACTCAAGGCCAAATCTTGGCCTAGGTTGCTTAGGCCATTGCCTAAAGTCTCCATTAAAAAAGGAAAAGACTTCAAAATTGTGAGTCAATAATTAGTTTAAACCAAAAAATGGAAAGAAAGTATAGGTGGACTATGTACTGTCTTCCCCACTCCAAAGAATACCCCAAAAAAGTTGGCAAATAGAAATAAAATCTAATCGAAAACCCTTTTTTTCTTTTTCTTCTTTTTTTCTTTTTTTAAGAAAAAAAAAAGAACAATGTTAAGAGTGTTTTGAATTATTATCTATAATCAATTTTCCCTAATAGAATAAAGCTTCAATTTTTGTTAGCCTATCTTCCACATAGTTTGTTGTCAAAATTAGCACACAATCTCCTATACGGTTATACACAAAACAATCTCTCCATCCCTCTTCTCACTATCTTTCTCTCAATACCAAAATCAAAATTGTATATTAAATTTCAACTTTCCTTTACTATGCATCACATTAATCCAAGAAAGGAAAAATACTTTTTTTTTTAAATTCTTTTTATTAAAAATTATATTTCAACTTTCCTTCACTATTCATCGCCTTAATGTGAAGAAAAACTCATTTTTTTAAATAAAAAAAAAATTAAAACTACAAAACATAGTTTAATTAGTGAAAGGATAAACTAGTTTGTAGTTTTTTGCCATCAACTTTTGCATAATATTAGTTTGTTTTGGAATATAATTTCTAGCGTGAAGGCTTGGTTAGGGTAGTCATTTGTTCACTAACAATTTCGGTAATTAGTATTCATCATGGAATAAATTCTATATAGATTAAAAAAAACATAAATTAAATACAGGTTATTATATTTTGCAATAAAATTGGGATACAATAATTTTACTATATTCCTGTATTTAACTCCATTTTTTTTTTTATGAGCCATACGTAAGTGAGGTGGTAGATTATTTTGGAAAATTAATAACATTGTTAAGATTTTTTTTTTTTTTTTTTGACTTTAAAAACTATATTTTGAGATGCATTACTCTCAGATAATCCTAACCAAAACTATCTGGTCTAATCCTATTAAATAGAGAAAATGGACTATCATAACTTGCCGTTTAAGTAAGGAAAATCGAAGTTTGCCTAAATAGTATATATAGTCTATACAAAGTAAACTTTATTTATATATTATTTTTTGGGGGGGGGGGGGGGTGTGGTTTGGAGCTAAGCTACAATTACGTCCATCTAACATCTTATAACATAATCTTATATATAATATGATGTCGACTTAAATACTTTAATATTTTAACAAAACGGGATACATTAACTTTTTTATTTATATAATTCATGTGCAACTACAATTATTTCTCTTTTTGCTTTCAATCAAAAAGCTTGATATATATATATATATATATATATTATGTATATTTTCGTCAACTGATAATGACTTAATGAGTCCTATGCACCAACTACTGGATTAAATCCAAATATACGAGGGAAGATGTTCTCTGTGCATGCCTTAAGCCAAAACATAAGCCAAAACATGAAGTGCCTGACAAGTGACAATGACATTTAATTAATTACGTTTATATTGGTTTTCTGATAAGAATTTTTTTGAACGGATCAACTAGTGCACAGATATAATAGTTGTACAAAGGTATCAAACATTTGCAATCTATTCATCAAAGTTAATATATATATATATATATATATATATAAGTTTGAATTAATGCTAGGGAGGACAAAGCAAATAGAAAATATAAAGCATTAATTGGGCACTTAGAAGAAGTTGACACGTTGTACATATTCAAACATACACACTTGGATCCATTGATGATATTATACAATAAAATAAAATAAAATGCTAAAATTACTATTAATTTGTGATTTGTATCACA